>NC_080075.1:78652523-78954300 GCF_949987535.1 Balaenoptera acutorostrata
TATCTCATTTAACTCGCAGCAGTGCTGTGAATTAAAGATTTCCATCATGCCCATTTCACCAATGAGAAAACCAAGGCTCGGGCTTCCCCTGGTGGCGCAGTGGTTAAGAATCTGCCTGCCAATGCAGGGGACAAGGGTTCAAGCCCTGGTCCGGGAAGTTCCCACACGCCGTGGATCAATGAAGCCCCGTGCGCCACAACTACTGAGTCTGCACTCTAGAGCCCAAAAGCCACAACTACTGAGTCCTCGTGCCCCAACTACTGAAGCCCGCGCGCCTAGAGCCCGTGCTCTGCAACAAGAGAAGCCACCACAATGAGAAGCCCACGCACCGCAACGAAGAGTAGCCCCCGCTCACCGCAACTGGAGAAAGCACGCACGCAGCAAGGAAGACCCAACACAGCCAAAAATAAATAAATAAAATAAATTAATTAATTAAAAAAAAAAAAGAAAACCAAGGCTCGAAGAGACAGCACCCGCTTTTTCACGCCCTGAGTCTGGCACCACGTCCTCCTGGAAGAACCCCTGTATGCCTCAACCCCTGGCTGAGTTGGTTGTATTACGCCCTTCTCCATGCACCCTGGGGCCTGTACTCGTTTGGACATCTCCAACTGTCCTGAGTGGAATGTGAGCCCCGCCAGGGAGGCCTTCTGCATCCCAGGGCCTGGAGAGGTCACAGGCCCAGAGCTGTGCCCAGGAGCATTTGCTGAGTGACACATGAGGTGGTGGTCTTGCTAGATTTGGGGTGCTCAGCCCCCTGGAGCACTAGAGCATCACTATAGAGGACAGAGACAAATCAGCAGGTCCCCAGAAGACCCACCCCACCAGAAACCAGGGCAACGTTGGTGTGTGGCAGGGCCAGAGCTCAGATCAGTCTCCCTGTGGGCTGTGGTGTCTCTAACTGACCACACTGCCCTGAGGTCCAGCGACTTCCCTGGGGGATGACTGAGGCCCGGAGCGTTCCTCCCAGGGCAGCGGGAAGGGGGACTGTAAGATCCTAGGCAATGTGGTTTGCGTTACTGTGGCTTCAGCCATGGAAGGGGTCCTTGAGTCAGGCAGGAAGCAGAAAATATCAGATTTAGAGTCCACATTCCATGCATTGTATACAATTATCCGCTGCAGCCACATAGGGGCACGTGGGACAGAAAATGGGATTGAGGCAGAAAATGGGATTGCCTCAGTAGAGGAACATGTGATGCTGGAGGTGGGAAGGGGAGCAGAACTGCAGAACAATCCAGACTGGGGACAGTGGTGGCACGAATTAGGGTGAGGGCCCCCCAGCTGGAGAAGAGGGCACAGGTGAGAGAGAGACTTAGGAGCTTGAACTGGATGAGACGGAATCGAGTGCGTGTGGGCGGGAGGAATGAGGCAGAAAATGGGATTGCTCTAGGGGATGGGGTCACTCTTTCATGGGGAACCAGTGGGATTCTCGGCAGGCACCAGGTGTGCCAAGTCCCCCTGTGGCACGCACTCGGGAACCCTGGTGCCAGGGGTGAGGCTCATTTGTCTGCAAATCATGGGTGACCGGCGTGCCACCAGCCCCAGCAGTGACAGAGTCCCCTTCTTCGCAGCCCCGACCTGTGCTTGCCCTGGAATACGCGTGCTTCTCTGCACCTTCCTGGGCTGTCTTCTCCACGGCCTCAGCCTTACTCTCAGCTCCCATAGCTTTGTGACCCCCGCATCAGGGCCTCCAGCCAGGCCTGCCTCCCGGGGGCCAGAGCCACAGTCACCTCAATGTCCCCACGCCCTCAAACACCACCTGTCCAACACAGAACTCATCATCCCACCCAAAATGTGTCCCTCCTCCAGGTGCCCTGCCCCAGAGAATGGACCACCGTCCGGCTACTCCCAGGAGCCGAACTGAAGCAGCGTCTCGACTCCTCCCGCCCACGTGCGCTCGATTCCATCTTATCCAGTTCCAGTTCCTAAGTCTCTGTCTCACCTGTGCCCTCTTCTCCACCTGGGGGGCACTCATGCTAATTTGTGCCACCACTGTCCCCAGTCTGGATTGTTCTGCAGTTCTGCTCCCCTTCCCACCTCCAGCATCACATGTTCCAAACTGATGTCGGCAGCAGAGTTGGTCGGGCCACTCCGATGTCTGCAGTCCCACGGTAGCCTCGAGTTGGCCTCAGGGTCAGCGTGAAGCCCTCAGCCTGGCGCACATGGCTCTCTATGCCTGTCCTCCCCCTTGAGCTCCCTCCCCAACTTGTTCCCTGAATTCTGTTTCTTCTTGTCTCCAGGACTTCATAGATGATATTCCTTCCACTCCATCCTATTCCTTCTTATCTCTTCAGGTTAACCTTGGACTTTGGCTCCTTCAGAGTGTCCTCTCTGACCCCTACCCCACCCCAAGTATAAGGGCAAAGAAGCTCGCTGAGGGCAGCGACTGCGCCTTGGTCACTGCACTCTCAGCGCCCAGCACATGGTGTATGGCCCACAAGTGTCTGTGAGGTGGTGACCGCTTGACTGGCTGGACCTTCCCAAGGGCTGCACTGCGCCGGACCCCTGGGGTGCCGAGGCTCACACCCTTTCTGCCTTCTTTGAAGTGGGGCATGTCAATTTAAGCTAGACACGGGGGCCATCTGCTACCTCAAACTCTGCCCTGCAGACAGACAGACGGGCAGGTGGGCAGGCAGAGCAGACAGCAGACGGGGTGCTCCTGCAGCCCTTTCACTCACTCATCCTTCTGTTCATTATTGCTCATCTTGTCTACAAACAAATTTGAAACAAGCCATTCAAGCATATGAACATATATATTTATTAAGAGATAAAGTGGGGAAAGTGATTCATTTTTCAAAACTTTTCACTGTAGGATTTCTTCACGAAAATCTGAGTCAAATAGAGATAATAACGATGCTGGTGGGGTGGTGGGTGGGAAGCCGAGGTCCACAGGGACACTGTGCTGTCCCTCCTGTAGGAAACACGGTGCACATTACCCCATCGCGCATCTGATGCCGCTAAGCCCAGCTTCTGCTGTTCTCTGTCAGTGGGGCTCTCATGGACGGAGCACAGAATACCGGTGGCGATTTGCACTTTTCTCCTGGCCCTGTTTCCAGACTGAGCTTTTCTCTTTCTGGGCCACTGTGGCAGGTGACACAACCTCCGTTTCTCACCCCGTGGACAGTTGAATCTCTGATGAGAGGGTCTATTATGTCCGGCGTACCTCTACCCCTAAGCCTTCCCTGAGGGAAACTGGCCCCCTGACCTCACTGCTCTGGCCCCAGCTGTGGACCCAAAGGCAGCCATCAGAGGCAGGCCAGGGGCCCCGTCACCTCCCAGGCAGTGGCTCCCCGAAGACCCTGAAGAGAGGGTCGGAAAGGGGAAGCTGAGGGAGCAGGTCTGTGGGCGCGCCGTGGGAGCACCGTGGGAGCGCAGAGCTGCAGCGTCCTAGCCACTAAATGGCTCCAGAGCCTCCACAGGGCCCAGAACACGGGCACAGCTCAGTAGATAACGTTAATGAATGAACGAACAACTGAACGAATGAATGAATGAATGGAAAGGCCACGAGGGAGCGAGGAGAGTAGTTTTGTGATGGAGTCTGACTTGTAGCAGAAGCAGAGAGACCTTTTTAGTCGCTAAACATTAGAGCAACACAAACATTTGCACTGATTAAATGTCACTATGGGCCAGGACCGGGGCTAAGTGTTTTATGGGTAGTTGCAAAGGGCTGGGACATTGGTTGACCAGAGTTCCAGGGCAGTGCAGCTGGGGCAGGGGGCTGGTTTTTTGGGGAAATTCAGTCAAGCAGAAGCCCACCTCTTCTTGCCAGGGAGCAGCATGGGGAGCGGGTGTCGTTAGGAGGCGAGGAAAGGAGGAGTGGGTGCGTGGAGAGACGGGTCTGCACACACAGAGGGGGAGAGAGCTTTTGCAGCTCTCTGGGAGGGAAACTTTGGGCCACAAAGACCCTCTCCTTGACCAAACTTTAGGCTCCTCTGAGCCCTCTTCTCAGCTGGGCCTTTGACCTTGGCCCCTGCCCAGTCTTTGGCCTGCCCAGCCCAGCCTTAGGAAGAATCCTGCTAAGTCAGTTTAGAGAGGATCCCCACCCTTGATATCTGATCACCCTTGGTCTCTGATCAAGGTCCTCATCCCCCACCTTGGATGTCTAAGCCCTTGGCCTGCTTTCAGCAAGAATCCCCCTACCCTTGTGGGCCCCTCCCTGCTCCGTGGCTATCAACCCCACTGTCTGCTGTATTCAGGGTTGAGCCTGAACTCTCTCCCCGTTGGGTCAGTCTTGACCCCTGTTGCCATAGTCTTGAATAAAGTCCTCCTTACTGTTTTAACAAGCGTCACAACAACATTTCCTTAGTGAGTGAGAAGAAAGACACAGAGTTCTCAGAAGCTTTTGTTGGGAAGGCCCTGCAGGCCGTTTCACAGAAAGCCACTGGAAGGCCTCAGGGGTCAGGCTGATTTGGATCACCTGGATCATTTGGTTTCTTTGGATCAGCACCCCTCGCTCTACAGAGGGGTCTGATTTATCTTGTTTTCTGGACTCTCCTAACTTCTCTCCGAGCACCCCTGGGGCCGTGAGCACCGCTGCGTTGTTTCGCCGGCGTTCTCCCCAAGTTAGGAGAACCAAATAATTTCAGGAGTGTCTGATCCGGGACACTCTGGGCACTCCTAAGAGTGAAACGGGCGCCGTCACTACTAACGCTGGGACATCAGACCCAAACCTCTGGATGGTTCAGGACACTCGGGCGCGGGGAACGCCCTCAGCTCGGCCGGGGCCTCCAGCAGCGACGAGCCCGCGCAGGACGCTCAGCCCTGAGTCTCCGCCCAGAGTTCCAGAAAGGCTCCGCCTGCGGCCGAGCGCGGTGGCCACTAGGCGGCGGGCCAGGGCCCGGGACGCGGCGACGCCGGCGCCCGCGGGTCTCGTGACCGCGCGCGCCGCCCGGAGCTTCGCCGTCATGCAGTCCCCGGCGGTGCTCGTCACCTCCAGGTGAGCCAGACCCCGCGCCCGGCGCCGCGTCTCGAGCAACATGGAGTCGGGTGCACGGGAGCCGCGGCCCGATGCGCCCGGGGCGGAGGAGCCGGCGGAGGCGGCCTGTTCCGACGATCCCGCCCGCCACCCGGCGTCCCCAGCGCGCTGGCCGTTGACCTGGGCTCGGCCCCTCCACTGCCCAGCGGGAGAGGCGGGCGGCGGCGAGTCCCCCTCCCCCCCCATTTTACAGATGGGGAAACTGAGGTCCCTAGAGGGTAACGAACTCACCCAAAACCCAGTGGAAGGCCTGGACTGGCTGGTCCCGGCCAGCAGGCAAAGGGAGGGCTCTCCTCCCCCCTTCACCTGTCACCTCCACCTGTCTTCCTTTCTTTTCGAAGATCTAGTTATGCATCCTGTCCGCGCTCACCGGGCGCGAGGCCCCGGGCACGGCACTGGGGACGGGGTGAATCAGGCAAGGCTCGGCCCTGCGGGGGAAACGGGGATGAACGCAGACCCTCGGGGGACAGATGCTGCATGGGGGGTAGTGGGTTCAGGTTGCCATGGGAACACAGGTCCGGAGGTAACCCCGGCTTCTGGGAGGGGGTGCCTGAGGCCCCCCTGCTGCGGGAGGAGTGGAGGTTAATCAGGTGAAGGGGAGAGAAGAGGGGCAGCTGCTCAAACAGGTAGCTCAGGAAAAGTGCAGTTACCGCAAAGGCCTGCGGAGGGTCTCTGGAGGCAGAGGCTGCAGGGTGGGCCCACCCGGGTGGGTCCACCCTGACCCTTTCCCCCTTTCTAACATCTGTCAAGTGACTCACTGCAAGTATTTTCATACACTCCACCCTTGTTCCCCCTACCCAGCATCTTGGGCTAAGACATCAGTCTCTTACATAAATGAATGTTACTTTTCCAGCAGTAATCTGAACATCCCTGTGGCTTCAGGTCTAGAAAAGTATGTAGGATTCTTTAAGTGAACCCTGATATCAGAACCGGCTCGGTCTCCTCTGCATGGTTGCTGGTCGTGTCCTCGCTGGCAGAAGTGGTTTCCCCAAGGCCACCTGCATCACCTCCTCTCCCTGAGCCTCAGTGTCCTTTCCTGCAGAAAGGAGCTTTGAGGTTGGCAGGTGTGAGCAGGGCCAGCAGCAGACCAGTGGGGGTGTGACCTTTGTGCCGGCAGCCTGGGAAGGGGCTGGGTGGCTTCCCTCACTGCCCCACCTGGGCAGGGCTCCTTAACAGATGCGGGTGCTGGCGGTGAAGGCCAGGAGAGTGGTTCTAGGATACAGTAGTGAACAACACAAAGTCCCTCTCGTGAGCTCTCGTGGGGCAGACGGACAATAGGTAGATATATGGTGTGTCAGGGATGATAAATGGTGTGAAGGAAAATAAAGTGGTAGGGAAATAGGGTGCTAGGAGGAGTGAATGCTGTTTTATATGGTGTGGCCCAGCAGTGTCTTTCTGATGGAGAGTGGCAGTTGGGCAGACTCCTGGCAAACGCAAGAGAAATCTTGAGAAAGAGTGTACCAGGCAGAGGGGACAGCAGGAGCCAATGTCCTGGGGCAGAGAGGTGCTTGGGCACCAGCAAGGAGGCCAGGGTGGCTGGAGTGCCGTGAGCCGCGGAGAACGTTAGGTGATGTGGTGCAGAGCTGGGGGCTTGGAGGCCGGGGACAGTCAGGACGGGCCTCCCAGGCTGAGGTGAGGCTCTGGGCGAGGTGGGACCTGGCGTGGATTTCACAAAGGTCATGTGGCCACTGTGTTGACAGAAGGTAGGTGAGCAGGGTGCAGCAAGGAGACCGTTCGGGCAGTGATCCACGTGAGAGCTGATGGTGGCAGAGGGGTTGCGAAATGTCTGGGTTCTGGCTGTATTTTGACGGTACAGCTTTCAGGGTTTGCTGATGATTAGATGTGGGCCGCGAGAACAAGAAAGAGGAGTCAAGATTGACTGCAAGACTTGCCCTGAGTTCCTGAAAGAGGGAGGTTGCAATGGACCGAGTCGGGAGACTATGGATGGAGCAGGTTTAGGAAGGTGAGAATCACCATGTGTCTGGACACGTTCATGAAGAAGCTTGTTGACAGCCAAGTGGAGATGTCAGGCAGGCAGCTGGGAGAAGGAGTGTGGCCTTGAGGGGAGAGTCCAGAGCAGAAAGAGGAATGGAGGACTATCCAGGCAAGCTGAGCAGGAGTGGCCAGGGAAGGTGGAGAACGGAGAGAGAGTGGGGGTCCCGGGAGCAACGAAGACAGAGTTTCAAGGAGCAGAGAGGGACAGTCAGGTGCCGCTGGAGTAAGAGGAGAGGGAGAATTAACCTTAGGGTTTAACCACGTGGAGTAGTATCAGCATCACATGACAGCTGTTAGAAATGCAGATTCTCAGGCCCTGCCCCCGACCTGCTGCATCAGAAGCTGCATATTGACAAGATCTCCAGGCAACTTGGAGGCACTTTACCGTTTGAGAAGTTTGGTCTCGGGCATAGGTGGGCAAACTACACCCATGCGCCAAATCCTGCCCACCACTTCCTTTTGTAATAAAGTTTATGTACTGTCTTTAGCTGCTTTCGCTCTACAACGGCTGAGTTGAGTAGTTGTAATGGAGACCCTATGGCCTGCAAAGCCTAAAATATTTACTGTCTGGCCCTTTACAGGAAAAGTTTCCTTGGGGGCCTAGGGGAGTGGGAGAGAGAGTGGGTTAGGCTCAGGTGCGTGGGAGTCCCCTGGAAGACTTGCTAACATGAAGACTGATTCAGCACCCTGGGTCTGCCACTCTCCCAAGTTCCCAGGTGATGCTGATGCTGCAGGGGCCGCACTTTGAGAACCCCAGGCTCTCAAAGCCCCAGGTCGAGACTGAGGTGGGGTTGCCAGGCCCCACGCTGGAGCTTGCAGGTTGTGGCCGTGAATTTCAGGTGGGACCAGTCAGCACGTCTGTGCATTTATCCCAGTGACGTGCAGCTGCCGGACACAGGTGCAAGGGACGCGGAGAACGGGAGGGTTTAGGGGCGAGGGCAGGGGAGCTGAGGCCAAGGGCGTGATCCCAGCAGTGGGGCAGGCGCGACAGGACGGTGGGGGAGGGGACAGTAGAAAGGGGGAGGGGTCACGGAGGCAGGTCCTGGAGGAGCAAGCTGGGCTGATAGGAGGTGCCAGTCGGCGGGGAGGGGGGCGGCAGCCTGGAGTGAACCCTGGCTCCACCTCTGACCTGCTGAGCCCAAGGACAGGTGACTCCCCTCTGTGTCTGTTTCTCTGACTTTAAGTGGGTCTGAGTGGTAGTGACCCTCGGTAGGGCTGAGGGCGGCGGGAGTGTCTTAGACAGGCAGGTGCTTAGAACAGAGCCGGGTAGCGCGGCTGCTTCACGCCCGCCTCTCGACCGGCGCAGCGCCAGGAGCAGCCGGGTCTGTACCTGGTGCAAGGCCAGGAACGCTCATTTGGTTACTGGCAAAAGGAAAAGAGGGCTGATTGGTGTTTTTCCGTCTCGCACATATGTTGGGTTCATTCAACACCTGCCTGAAGGCAGGTTCTCCCGGGCCTTTCTAAGTGATTGATGCTCGTTTTCGCATGCCTTACGCCCTGTGAAAATGTTTGTGTGTGTAGGGGTTTGAATGGTTAGTAGTATGTGGCTACGTGGTGGGCTGTCCCCCCAGTTGGTGACAAATGGCATCATGGTGACAGTGTCACATGCTTGGTGTGGAAAGGGGAGGAGTGTAGTGCTGGGGGCAGGGTGTCATCTGATGGATTGGGATGTAGTTGGAGAGAGGGAAAGGGCCTCGCCCCAGACACAGTCTTAGCGCCAGTAGCCCCACCCCTCGGGCCCTCCCCTTTCCTATCTTCTGAAAGTCCCACCCGGCACATAGTAGGTCTCGACCCTGATAACAGTATGCGGGGCATATTCTGTCATAGGTGCTTGTGTGATGTATGTTTGTGTGCATGGGTCTCCATTATACCCTTACATAGAATGAGGAATACATTTAACCTTTTTTCTCACCTCGGAGGAAACATTTCATAACTTCTTTGCTCATCGTGTGATTCATTACGTTTGTATAGCATTTAAAAATCCTCCAAGAGCTGTAATGTTTTGCTGAGTATCCTCTCAAAGCCTCATACAGCAGGCCTTATCAGTGCCTTGCAGAGGCCCCAGGGCAAATGATGGCCTGGTATCCAGTGCCCTTTCCATCTTCCCCCAGCTGGGCAGGTTCTGTAGCAGCTCTGCTGCTCTCTGGTTAGCTGAAGAGATGCGTTTCTCTCTCCGGATTCCTGGTGGGGTTTCATTCCTGTATTGTGTGCCCAAAGCCAGGCACTTCCCTTGGTTTGAATAGAACCCCTGGAGTGCCATCCCCACAAATCCCGCAAGAGCTCTTGTGCTGGGTTTTTGTCAGACACCTAGCTGTCTGTGATTTTCCGTGAGCCCCATCTTCTCTGCTGTCACCTGTTTTCCTGCTGGGGACAGCCTATTGTTCCTGGGTGACCCAAAGGCAGGGCCCAGGCTTGGGGCCTGGGAAGCCAGGCTTTATGAGGGGCTGGCCTGCAGCGGGGTGGGGAGCCAGGACCACAGAGAGTGGCCAGTGGAGCAACCTTGCACCCAGCCTGCTGGGCCATCTGAGGTCTGGCCTGCATTTCACTCAGGAAGCCTGCTGACTTGAACCTGAGCTTCTTTTGCCTTCTTTCCCTTTGGCAGGCAAGTTCAGAATGTCCACACAGGCCTGGACCTGACCGTGCCCCAGCACCAGGAGGTACGGGGCAAGATGATGTCAGGGCATGTGGAGTACCAGATCCTGGTGGTAACCCGGCTGGCTGCATTCAAGTCGGCCAAGCACAGGCCTGAGGATGTCGTCCAGTTCTTGGTGAGCTGGGGGCTCTGCCAGGATGCTCCCGAGGGTGCCCAGGGTCCGGGGGTCCAGCTGGGCAGACACACCTGCTGCCAGGGTGCAAGTAGCATCGGGGTGCGAGCAGTGCTCTAGCCAACGCTCACTCGGCCTGACAGTGCTAGAGCGTTTTGGCGGTAAGGACACCGGTGAACCAGATGCTTACAGTCTGTGGGGAGAGAGACCTGTAAAGAGACAGGAGCCCAAGGGGAGGGAAGGACTGTGGGAGTGTAGAGAAGGGGCACCTAACCCATCCTAGGGAAAGGGTTCTGGAAGATGTCTCGGAAGAGGTCAGGGCTGAGCTGTGTTTTGAAAAGCAGGTGGAGACATCAGCATTATGGCGGATGAGACACTCCCTTTGTCACTCCCCTTCAGTCTGCAGCCAGTGAAACATCTCAAACAGTCTCGCACATCTGTCCATCTAGAGGTGGGCGGACTGGAACATACAACGGAGGCGGAACTGAGGGGACAGTGGAGGTGGCGTGTGCAGTCCCAGATCTGCGGCCCCGGAGGCCGAGCCCGCGGCCCCAGGGAACCCAGCCGCATCAGGGAGGCGGCACGCACAACGCCAGCCTCCGGGCCTCAGCCGCGCCTGCAGCCACAGGGGACTGGGCAGCAGGGCCTGCAACACCGTCCCTCCAGTTGTAGAGCTGCCCACAAGTCTGGCCCCCTCTCCCCGACCCACAGTGGCGGCATCCCTAAACCTGACAACCCCAGACACGGCAGAGGTGCCCGAGACCCCAGCTCCACCCCGTCCAGTGGAAGCAGAGCCTGTGACTCAAGATCCTGGACACAGCAGAAGTGCCCACCACCCTGCTGACCCAGGCAGCGACAACAGTGACAGCAGCAACCATGGAGGCACAAGCGGTGACAATGCGGGCACCAGGCAGCACCTCTGACAAGGGCAGTGGAGGCTGGAAAGTGCCAATCCTCTAATATAACCAGAGGCAGCTCAGGTAAGAGAAACCAAAAACTTGTGCTGTAGCGCCACCTAATGGAAAAGGAAAGAAAAGAAAAGCCTCTAACCTGTTGAATAGTTGGAATCAAGTTTAAAAAAAAAAAAAAGCTTTACATAAAGAAGAAAGGTGTTTGCTGCTTCAGATGTACCAGCAGAGGAGCAACTCATCCAGCACCATAAAGAACCACAGTAGCACTGTATCAGAAGATAAAATGGTGATTCTCCAGAAACCAGATTTAAAGTCACAGAACAGTGCAATCTGATAGAGAATTCGAAATAACTGTCAAGAGGAAGCTCAACGGGCTATAAGAAAACTCAGAAAGGCGGTTCAGTGAACGTCAGGGATGAAGTTAATGAACAGAAGAAATACTTTACCAAAGAGACCGGAACTCTATAAAATAACCAAACAGAAATTCTAGATCTGAAGAACTCAGTAAGCAAGATGAAGAATGCATCAGAAAGGATTGGAAATAGAGCAGACCATATGGAAGAGAGAATTAGCCAGTTCAAAGATAGAAATCTAGAAATAATACAGTTAGAAGAGGAGGGAGAATTAAGATCCGAAAAAAAAAGAGAGAGAAAATTCTATGAGAATTATCGAAGTCCTTTAGGAAGGGTAACATTAGGATAATGGATGTCCCAGAAGCAGGAGAGAGAGATAGAGATAGAGATAGATTCAATACCCATTTATAAAAACTTTCAATAAAATGAGTATAGAAGGAATGTACCTCAGCATTAATAAAGGCCATATATGACAAACCTACAGCTATCCCTGTAGGGTCAAGAATAAGACAAGAATTCTCACTCTCGCCACTCTTTTTTTTTTTTTCTTTTTCTGCCCCTTCTTTTCCCTTCCTCCCTCCAGCCCACCAGGCTCCACTCACTCTCCACTCTTATTCAACATAGTATTGGAAGTCCTAGCTACAGCAGTTAGGGAAGAAAAAGAAATAAAAGGCATGCAAATTGGAAAAGAAAAAAGTAAAGCTTTCACTGTTTGTGAATGATATGATTTTATATATAGAAAACCCTAAAGATGCCACCAAAAACTATTAGAAATAATAAATGAATACAGTAAAGTTGCAGGGCACAAAATCAACACACAAAAACCTGTTGTGGACTTCCCTGGTGGTGCAGTGGTTAAGAATCCGCCTGCCAATGCAGGGGACACGGGTTCAAGCCCTGGTCCGGGAAGATCCCACATGCCACGGAGCAGCTAAGCCCGTGAGCCACAACTACTGAGCCCGTGAGCCACAACTACTGAGCCCGTGAGCCACAACTGCTGAGCCCATGTGCCACAACTACTGAAGCCCACGCACCTAGAGCCCAGGCTCTGCAACAAGAGAAGCCACCGCGGTGAGAAGCCCACACACCACAATGAAGAGTAGCCCCCACTCGCCGCAACTAGAGAAAGCCCGTGTGCAGCAACAAAGACCCAACGCAGCCAAAAATAAATAAATAGATAAATAAGTTTATTAAAAAAAAAGTCAGTTGTGTTTCTTTGTGCTGACAATGAGCAAGCAGAAGAGAGTTAAGGAAACAATCCCATTTACAGCCACCACAGTAACAACAAATGCCCAGGAATAAATTTAACCAAGTACACTGAAAACTATAAGACACTGTGAAAGAAATTGAAGAAGACACAAACAAATGGAAAGATATTCCATGCTCATGGATTGGAAAAATTAACATTGTTAAAATGTCCATATTACCTAAAGCAATCAACAGATTCAATGCAATCTCTATCAAAATCCCAAGGACATTTTTCACCAAAATAGAACCAAAAAATCTAAAATTTATATGGAACCACAAAAGACCCTGAATAGTCAAAGAAATCTTTTTTCTTGGGAAAAAAGAACAAAGCTGGAGGTATCACACTCCCTGATTTCAAACTGTATTACAAAGCTGTAGTAATCAAAACACCATGGTGTTGACAGAAAAACAAATACATAGATCAATGGAACAGAATTGAGAGCCCAGAAATAAATCCATACAAATGGACAATTAATTTATGACAAAAAGATCAGAGAACATACAATGAAGAAAGGATAGTCTCTTCAATAAATGGTTTTGGGTAAACTGAACAGCCACATGCAAAAAAATGAAACTAGACCACTGTCTCACACCATACATAAAAATCAACTCAAAATGAATTAAAGACTTGAATGTAAGACTCAAACCATAAACTCTCAGAAGAAAACATAGGCAGGATTAGCTTTGACACCAGTCTTAGCAATATCTTTCTGTATATGTCTCCTCAGGCACGGAAAACAAAAAGCAAAAATAATCAAATGGGACTACAGGAAACTAAAAAGCTTCTTCACAGCAAAGGGAACCATCAACAAAGCAAAAAAACAAGCTTCCGAATGGGAGAAGATAAAACTCATATATCCGATATTACACATTTTAATAGTATCCAAAATATGTAAAGGACTCATAGAATTCAACAACAAAAAACCAAACAATCCAAGTTAAAAATGGGCAGAGGAGCTGAATAGACATTTTTACAAAGAAGACATACAGATGGCCAACAGGCACATGAAAAGATGCTCAACATCACTAATTATTAGGGAAATGCCAGAGTTAGCTATCGCTCCACTCCTGTTAGCATGGCTATTATCAAAAAGGTAAGAAATGACAAATGTTGATGAGGGTGTGGAGAAAAGGGAACCCTCCTACACTGTTAGTGGGAATGTAAATTGGTGCAGCCACTATGGAAAATAGTATGGAGAGTCCTTAAAAAATTAAAAATAGGGAATTCCCTGGCGGTCCAGTGGTTAAGACTCCACGCTTTCACTGCCAAGGGCCCGGGTTCAATCCCTGGTTGGGGAACTAAGATCCCACAAGCCGCATGGCGTGGCTAAAAAACAAATAAATAAATAAAAATAGAACTGCCATATCATCCAGCAATTTCACTTCTGGGTATTTATCCAAAGAATACAAAAACACTAATCTGAAAAGATATATGCACTCCTGTGTTCATGGCAGCACTGTTTACAATAGCCAAGACATGGAAACAACCTAAGTGCCCATCAGTGGATGAACGGATAAAGAAGTTGTGGTCCTTACATACAATGGAATACCACTCAGCCATAAAAAGATGAAATCTTGCCATTTGCAGCAACACAGATGGACCTTGAGGGCATCCTATTAAGTCAGGCAGAGAAAGACAAATACCGTATGATTTCACTCATGTGTGGAATATAAAAAATAAAAAACAAAATGTGAACAAACCAAACAAAACCACGTAGATACAGAGAACAGAGTAGCGGTTACCAGAGGGGAAGGGGCAGAGGGGAGGGTGAAATGGGTAGAGGGGGTCAACTGTATGGTGATGGATAGAAACCAAACTTTTGGAGGTAAGCACACCATAGCATATACAGAAGTAGAAATGTAATGTTGTACACATGAAACTTGTATAATGTTATAAATCAGTGTTACTGCAACAGAAAAAAAAGAAAGTTTAACGAGCAGACGGAGCTAAGAACAGCGGAAGGGGAGAAGGGTGCCCCAGGCGGAAGGCACAGCCTAAGCAAAGGCACAGAGGCTAGAAACAGGGTATCGTGTGGGGAGCTGTGAGCAGCTGAGTATCGTCCCGGATGAAGTGGGAGAAGAGGAGGGCGATGACGGGCAGGATCCAGGTCATGGAGGGCGTGCAGGGAGCCCGACCTGTCTGGCAGTCAGGCAGGAGCTTTAAGCAGTGGAATGACATGGTCCTGTTGTCTCTCACTGCCTGTCTGGTGGAGAGTGGAGTTGGATTGGAAGGAACAGGGCAGAGGACAGGGAGCGCAGTGAGGAGGCTGGTAGAGTAATGCCCCAGGTGGGGGGCTGGGAGCAGGCCAACGGTGGCTGGTACAGGAGGGAGGGAGAGAGTTGAAAGTATTTCCAAGGTGACATGCACATAATTAACTGACTGATTGTTTCTACCCACTGAAATAAAGGGCTCCAGTGGAGGGGCAGGTGGAAGGACATTTCCAGGGTGAAGTGTTTGCCTGATGGATACATGAGGCTGGAACTCGGGGCGGGGTCAGGCCCAAGAGGCTGCTTTGGGAGGCATCAGCTTGCAGGTGATGCTGAAAGGCTGGGAGCAGATGAAGTTGCCCAGAGAGTGGATGTGGGCGTGAGGTTTGGGCCGAGGAGGAAAGCCTGGGGACGCTAGCACCTCGGGACAGTCAGGGAGAAGGAGCCGAGGCCAAGGGAAGAGAGGGGGGCTCAGGGGCTTGAGAATTTCAGGAAGGGGCAAGATCACAAACTCACTCATTTAGTATTTACCTTTGGCTTCTTGTAAAAAGGTCTGGAGATGTGCCCAGGAGAGACAGGCCACAGGATTGTGAGAGAAAGTTAAAATGAGCAAGGGTCCTGCGGTTCAGAGCAGAGCAAGGGGCTGGTTTGTTCTGAGTCTCCTGGCAGCCAAGACAGAAAGGCAGAGTGAGTTACCCAGCCCTGGTGACCTATCAGAAGAGACAACAGATTCTTTTTTGTTGTTGTTGTTTTTAAATTTCTGTTTTAATTTCTAATGTGGGAAATAGCAATAACTACAGCTCACATAAACAAAAGTTCTTTGGGGTCCTCAATAAATTTTTAATGGGATCTTGATACTAAAATGTTTAAGATCAGCTGGATGAGGTAATAAATCCCCATTAAAAAAGAGAAAGTCAAATCCCATTATCAGAAGAGAATAAGAAGGATGGATTTAAAATTGAAATCAACAAGTCAGTGTTGTTAAAGGAAGAGAGAATTCAGAAAGAAAAAAAAGATAATTTTAGTAAGATTAAGAAAAAACATAATGTTTTAGGCAAAAGATCCATATGGCTATGCACACTTTTAACTTCATCAAACAAGGCCGACTGTTTTCCAGAGGTCACTACCAGCCAGCAGATAGTGTAATGCCCCTGTTTCGTATGCTCACTTATACTTGGTATTGTCTGACATTTTGATTTTGTGAATCTTGTATTGATAGGTGTTAGCCTGCATTTCCTTGATTACTAATGTGGTTGAATAATATCTTTTCACATGTTTGTGAAACATTGTTTCTTCTGTGGAATTCCTTTTGAACCATTGGCTGTCTGTTTCTTGCTATGTATAGGAATTCTTTATATATTCTTTATATGTATTGAATGACAAATATCCTTTTCCAGTTTGGAGACACCAGCTTCTAAGGGACTAAAGTTTACGGCACAGTTCTTTCTTTAAGAGACATTCAGCACATCCTGGAAAGTGTCTAAAAGAGTGTGATGTTTTTCGTTTGCTTCTTGGACAGACTCTTGTTGAGAACCAAGGTGTAATGTAATGGCAGGTGATGGTTCTGGGTCTGCTTTGTTCTGCTGGGTGATTTGCAGCTCCTGGTAGTCTGACTTGACCCAGATGGAGCTCAACGCACCCAAGTTTTTCAGGGACAGGAGCAAAGAGGAAAATATCTGAGACCCAAGTCCGTGGGCGAGACAGAGAGGCAGCACTCGGGGGCCCTTGATAAGGTGCTGGCTGGCCTTATGAACGAGGGTGTGTGGGGACTTCTTTGACACCTCCATGTGTCACACCAGTGCCACTTTCTCCTGACTGGTGACCCCCTTGCCCTGCGGGTAGCTGGGTGCACAGGTGCCTGTGCATGGAGGTTCTTCCCAAACATTTTGAACCACCTGCGAGGGCAAAGAACGCGTTGACTCCCTATGAGATCTAGGGGTGTAACCCCACCCCTGAACTTTCTTTGAAGTTTCACGATTTAGCTTTAAAAAACTAATGAGCATTTTGCGTTCTACTCCTCAAAAGGAGTAGAAGCCCGTGCTTTGGAACACTGGTGAATGTGGGCCCTGCGTGGGGTGGCACCCAAGACTTAAAGCTCCCCGGCTGCCCACGCTGTCAGTGCCCTGGAGACCCACAGCTCCCAGAAGCCGGGTCCTGGTGGGTCTGGTGGCCAGGCCTGCGTGGAGCAGTCAGGCCAGCAGAGGGCGCTCCGCCCCCACCTGGTGGAGTCTCGGGTTCTCGGGACCACTAGGAGTTGGAGCCTGCGTCACTTTTGTGAAAGGATGCTCTTACCTTTCCTTGAGAGCTGTTCTCAGGAAAGCTCCCGGGCCAGGCTCTGTGTTGACAACTGCAGGCCACAGTCCCCTGTCCCAGATAACTCCCCAGGGGGGGTTCCTGAAGTCCCCCAGTGCCCCAGCCACCTGCCAGCATCTGGAACCCTCACGGGCTGGGGGCCCTGAGGATGATGCAGGTTAGCCGGGGCTGCGCGCTCCAGCAGAGCTGTGCGATGGGGCTGCCAGGTGTCCCTTGTCTGAATGCATCCAGGCGCCTCACAGCCCGTCAGCTACACCAGTGTTTCAGTGGTGTGCTGTGTTCATGGCCCTGGCTTGGGAGAAGTGGGACTATCTGTCTTCATAATCGATGCTCCCACGGAGGACTTGGGGAGACTGGCCACACACGTGGGGGGCACACAGAGGAGTCTAAGACAAGGGAGGACGCTGGGCTGTCGGTGGGGCGTGGCGTGAGGTGAGTGGCTCTTCTCTGAGCGCCTGTGTTGGCTCCTACAGCCCACAGTGATGGCAACGGCCCGCTGTGCTACCGCTGCTCCCTTAACTGGAGACCTGGAGCCTCGGGGGCAGAGACCACACTGAGTGTGCCGTACAGAGTAAACGCACAGCAAGAGCTTGATAGTGAGTGGACGAGCCCCAAGCTGCGGCGGGAGTTCTGGGGAAAGATCGAGAGGCGGTAGCCGTCAGCCCTCAGCTCTGCAGGAAGCCAGGTACCCCAGGATGACTCTGACGGCCGAGGACCACCTTCCAGCGGACCCCCTGGCCTGCTTCCCCAAGGTCCCGGTGTGCCGTGGGCTCCTGGCTGGCACCGGGGCCAGAAACCAGCTCTGCAGTGTCTGGTTCTCCACCAGCTGAGCACTGTAAGGTGTGGCCTTGTCAGAGGCAGCCGCTAGTTCACGGGACAGTGACCCTGCAAAACGCTGTCCCATTGTTGCAGGAAGATGACCGAACAGGGGCCAGACCATGAGGTCGCCCTGCTAACGCACTGAAGGCCCAGAATGGAGGTATAAGTCACGGTCACCTGCAGGCCAGGCCTCTGTATCAAGTGTCTCTACCCAGTCCTGTGATGGTGCCTGGAACCCACCACGATGGCATCTTTCCTTTGGGCCGCTAGGACTTTCAGGATTAGCACCCAGCGTTGACCAGGAGGCTTAGGAAGTGGAGCCTGAGGCAGGGAGCTGGGCGGAGGGTCCGGAGGGAGGCACAGCTTCCTGGGGCTGGTCCTAGGGGAGGACTTTCCGAAGGGCCCGGCGCCCTTGGGACCTCTGTTGGGGCGGGAGGAGCAGCCTCTCTCCTTTCCCTCCTCACTCAGGAAACCACGCGCTCCTCTCATTCCAGGTCTCCAGAAAGTACAGTGATATTGAGGAGTTTTACCAGAAACTCAGCAGTCGTTATCCGGCGGCCAGCCTTCCCCCCCTCCCCAGGAAGGTGCTCTTTGTGGGGGAGTGTGACATCCGGGAGAGGAGAGCCATGTTCGATGAGATCCTGCGCTGTGTCTCGAAGGATGCTGAGTTGGCAGGCAGCCCTGAGCTGCTAGAATTCTTAGGTATGGGAGGCTCTGTCCCAAATTCCTGAGGTCTCCGCTGGCCCAGAACTAGGCCTCCCTGCCCTGGCTTGGCGGGAGGGGGGTCCACAGTACCCCCTGCAGCCCAGAAGCTTCAGCCAGGCTGTGGAGGCCCATGGGCCTTACTGCTGTGCTTGGGCCAGGGTGGTGGGTGGAAGAGGCCTGGGACCCAGCCCTGGAGGACTGACCATTTGGGTGCTGGATGGGGCTCACCCAGGGCCCTTCTCTGTAGTCTGACACCACCCACTCCCCTCCTGGCCAGCCCCCTCCAGAGCTCCGCCCACCCGTACACACGCCTCCGCCTCCCACCAGCCAGGCCTGGGGGCCTGCAAAGTCCGGAGAAGGCTGTGCTCCCACAGCCAGGCTGGTGCCCCGGCCCCTGGGGACACCTCACTCAGCTGGTGCCCCTCACCGAGAGGTTTTGGGCGTGGCTCCCGGCAGCCCTCCCACCCGGTGAGGGGAACCTCGAGCCCTCGCAGCGCAGGTCCCACGGCCCCCTGTCTTCCCGCTAGTCCTGTCTGTCGGATGGGAGTAGCCCGGCTAACAGGTGCTTGTGAGAACCACGTGTGCTAACACACGCGGAGTGCCCGGAGCAGAGCTCGCCGCGCAGGAGGCGCTGTAGAAGCGATGGCTATCGGCTCACCCCCACTCACACCTTCTGGACTCAGAACGCTCCGGGCGCATCCCCGTCCTGCACCAACACCCCGGGGCGGGGGGAGCGTGGGGAGGGCTCCCATCCGGGCGGGCGGGGCACTCACCCCATTTAACTCGTTTCCCGAGTACCTGAATCTCCTAGCTTCCCAAGACAGATGGGAATTTTTCAAAAGAAAATTAACAGTAAATAAACCAATTAAAAAAAAAAAAAACAAGGTGGGGAAATAAAAGCGGAACGGCTGACTGCACGGAAAGCCGAGCCTGGGTAAGACTGCAGCACCGGTTTTCTTCTCTCCTTTCCCACGCCCCCCACAAGGGTCTTCGGGCTGGGGTCTCTCCGGCCCTCCTGTCTACTGAGGTCACAGCCCTCCGCCCTTTGCCTCTCTCTGGGTCTGCGTTGACTGTAGGAAGGGGGCTGCAGCCTATCCGTAGCTGGAAGAAACTCCCCATCTCCTGGCCCTCTCTGTTATGGGGAAGCAGGATAGGATGGTCTGACTTTCCTAGCCTCTCCGTGCCTCAGTTTCCTTATCTGTAAAATGGAGGTACAGATAGGATCTCTCACGTGGGATTTTTGCAATATTTAAATGAATCCGTACCTGTAAAAATTTTTATTACATGATGCTTATTCCATGAAATTGAAGGTTCATGAGATTTTGAATGGGATTTTTACATTTGTCCTAAATAAAATAACAAAGCATAATATAATGCAACGTAATCATTATCACTTAGTTCTACATACTATGTCAGTATACATATTACATCCTATGTGCCAGGCACTCTGTGGCATATAGGTGGCTTCTTTACCCACAGGGTCATATACTTTTTAAGTAACTGCTTTCAGAAATGTACTATTCAGTAAACTATTTAGATAGAGATAAACAAGTAGCCTAAACCCATGCTTCTCAAACCATTGTGGGGAAGGACTAACTTTTTTATTCCCAATCTGTCACAAACAGCATTCCAAGGTACTGTGGAAGTTTCTGAATGCTTGCTCCCCCTTTCTGTAGTTACCTTGTTGTGGACACCTGCCTATGGACCACGCTTTGAGAAGTGCTTCTGTAAGCCAGTTTGTAGTGAAGCCATCACAGTTGGTTCTCGAATCTTCCATGTGCTCGCTGCGCAGCCACTGAGTTCCTAGTCTCATCACCCAGACCCTCGGAGCAGGTCTCCATCCGTGGTTGGCAGAGCTCCCCGATGGGCTCCACAACTGCAAAACGTTTCTGGAACTGTTCTGTGGGAACCCACATACACTGGCTGGCTGCTGCCATCAGCCCATGGACTGTAGTCTGTCGTCCCAACAGGCCCTGGGCTGCAGAGCTTCAGGAACTGCTCCCTCTGTCTTCTGAGGCTCCCGCTTGTAACTGCTCCACCCCAGGCTTTGCCACCCCCATCCAGACCCACCATCCTGGTCCCAGGATGCGGCAGGAAGCCCCCAGCCTCGGGTGCTGGCACAGGAGCTTGCGTGCCGGGAAGTGCCTCCTCGCGTCCCCCCGGCGGTGGGTGTCAGGCGCCCTCTCTGTCTCCCTCCACAGGTACCAGATCCCCCGGGGCTGCAGATCTCAGCAGCAGAGATTTCTCAGTCCTGGACACAGACAGCCAAGCAGGGGACGACGGGGATGCTTTCGACTTCTTCCAGCAGCAGGACCGAGTGGAGGGTGAGGGTCTCCCCACGCTGGACCAGAAGGGCCAGGATGCAGGGAAGTCCTCAGAGGAGGAGGAGGAGGAGGAGGAGGAGGCCCTGGACCCTCTGGGCATCATGCGGTACGTCTCCCCTTCTGGGTGGGGCCCCCGTCTGGCTTTCTTCAGGTTCCTCTCTCCCCCCTGGGAGTCTGAGAAAACCGGTATCCCTGGGTTATTGCCCCTAGGGGCCTGGTACTCAGGGAACTGGCTCTCTGCTCGTCCCAACATCACCTGGGTCTTTGGGGCTCAGCCCAGGTATCTCCTGCCCCTCCCTGCTCACAGGGTGGCCCCCCGCCCCCCAGTTCTGCACTGAGACCAGGCAGGGCTGCCCCCACCCCTGACAGTTCAGCAGCCCAGGAGGCCTGGGTTCTCAGTCCAGCTCGTCGCTGACAGCGTGTGACTTGTGATACGTGACTGGAGCTCCCTGGGCCGTGTCCCGCTGCCCTGGGGACAGGGCTGTGTACCTTGGCCCTGCCTCCCCAGGGTGGTTGTAAGGCTGGGGTGACTGGTGACCCATAAGCTGCTGATGGAAGGAGGTAGAGTGAGCCCCAGGGTAGACTGTGTGCCCTTTACACGTGCACACTTGCACACACACGTGCACACACACGTACACTGGAGAAGAAGAGGCAACTAGCTGTGGTCTTGATGGCCCCTTGGTGTCCTGATTCTGTCACCTTCCTGTTCCTTCTCCTTTCCTGTCCCTCTGCCTGCCTTTAGCCAATCAGTGAGCTGCTCCTGAGCCCCCACTGGGGGAGCACCCTGAGCTGGGGGGAGGGGCTGCAGGCTAGATGAGACTGGAGAGCCAGACATCTGCTCCCCAGGCCCCTCCGATGGGCACAGGCTGAGGCGTTGGGCAGGACCTCCCAACCAGAAGGAGATGAAGGGGAGCCCGACAGACTCAGCCCGCCTCCCGGGACCCTCAGTTCTTGGCCCAAATGAGCAAGAAACAAGGTGGGAACTGTTGATTTTGAGCACCTAATACGCGCCCGGCATTGTACTTTGCACTTTGTCTACTGTGTCTCGTTGACAGCCTGCCCCGCAAACAGCTGTTACTAGGTCATTTGACAGATTAAAGAAACTGACGTCTGCAGAGGCCAGGTGCCTTGCCCGAGGTCAGACGGCTTGGTGGATAATGGTACTGGGATTCAAACCGAGCTCAGGGTCCTGTCCTGGACTGCGGAGCCAGACTCCCTGGACCAGAATCCCGGCAATTTACCCCTTTCCTTCAGTTTTCTGCAAGGAAAGCAGGATAACGATAGCATCCATCTTTTGCGGCTCTCATGAAAATTAAGTGAGTTAGACGTCACGGCCCCATCTTTCTGCCCCACGACCTCTGCAGAGGTGGACAGACCACAGACCCAGAGTGACATTCTCTCTGCCTGTTTCGCAGGTCCTGTTCCAGAAAGAAATTAGAGCCAAAGAGAAATCAGGCAGGGACAAGTTCAACTTAAACAGTATGAAAAATACAGTCCAGAAAGCACTGCCCACCACCCGCAGGCCTTCCTCTCCTAGCAGGGTGTGTGAGGGTGGGCACGTGAGGACATGTGGCTGCAGGGTCGCCGTGAGACCAGCCTGGAGGGGACGAGGAGTCAGACTCGGGAAAGATCCCAGGCACTCGGGGAGACGGGGGCTGGAGATGGGGGCCGGAGCCGGAGGTCCTGCAGCTCCTTGGTGCCAGGTGTCAGGCCCTTCCAGCACCTCCCACCCCCATTGACCTTGTCCTAGGAGGGGGTCAGCGGCCTGTAGGAGTGACAGCGAGGTTATGTCGGGAGAAGTTCGTAATAGCGGCTCCTCATCAGCCTTGTGCGACCCGAGGGCCTCGTTGGGCTGTATTTGTTTGAACTCAGCCTCTCTGTTGTTCTGAGTAACTACATGTTACTTGCTGCCAGACTGCTGTGGGCTTGCGTGGTTTGTGCCAGCCTTTGGCTAAAGGACGTGCTTAGCAAAGCAGCTCCTTTTTTGGGTAGGAAAACGCTCTTTGGGGTTGGCAAGGGCCGCCTTTAAATTCCCTGCTTACTCCAGTAGCAGATGGTTGGGTGAGGTGCTGGCTGTCTGGGGACCCCCTGCGCCCCAGCGCCATCCCCAGCTCTGCACTCGGGGGCCTCCTTTCTGAATCCGAGGAGAGCTGAGCACCTAAAAGGGATCCCGGAGGCTTTTGACCTCCTGCCAGTCTTTCTTTTAATACCAATGTGACAATAGTCAGTGCTGTTGTCGCCACTGGGAATAATAACAACTAACAGTTTTTGAGAGTTTATTAAATGCCAGGAACTGATTAGCATTTACATGAAGAGATATTTTCTATTCTATTTCTTTTTTTTTTTTTAAAGGTCATGACTCAACCAAATTGCTTTCCGGATCCACTGTGGGTCTGGTTTGGGAAATGGTGCCCTAGGAAGCGGGTTCTGGCATCAGGCTCGTTCTGTGTGTGAGGAAGCTGACTTTTGGAGTCAAGTAGCTCATCCAGATTCATCCAGCCCCAAATGGCAGAGTCAGGACTTGGTGTCACCTCCCTGCCCTGTCCCTGGATTCCAGTCTCCCAGCAGATTGGGAGGCAGGCAGGGCCCTAGGATTATCCCCCCTTCAGAGATGGGAAAATTGAGGACAGAGTTGCGCGGGGACCTGGCCAGTGCCTTGTGTGTGGCAGGGCCCTGCCTTGAAGCGAGGGTGTCCCCTTGGCCTCTCCTGGGACACCCAGGTGGGCCTGTTGGCTTCTTTGTACAAGGCTGCCGACCCGACCCTCTGGTGAGGAGCATTCTGTTCTTTGCAGGAGACTTATGCTTGGTGCACGTATTTCTTCATCCTGTGCCCTCAGTTCCTCTGAGGCTGCGGCTGCGGCTGCGGCATCCTTGCTCTCCCAGCCCCCCACCTCCCGAGCGCCCATCTGGGCCGGATGCCAGCCCTCCCCAGGCGGCCACGTTTCCAGGCGGCAGGCGCTGGCCCTTCCTGCCGTGGCCGCACCGGGGCGCTGTTTCTCCACTGTGGGGTTGCTGGGCGGGTGGGGGCCACGGCACAAAGCCTGGCTTTCCTTTGTCTGTAAAACCTGGTTTTGATTAGGGAAGGACGCACGGCTGCACCCTTAGAAAGTGCCTCAAGATAGACAAAGCCCTCACCGCCTCCCAATCCCACGCTGCCGCGCTCCCCTTTTCGGGATTTTTGTGTGTCCCTGTCCCGGCCCGGTCCATGTAACCGCAGACGTAGTACACATGCCTTTTTACACTCTGCGTTTTCACTTAATGTCCTCACGATCGGTTTCCATGTGGAACACAGTTTTCATGTTTAACTTTCTATTTTAGAGACTTCACAGTCCTGAGAAAGGTGAAGTTCTCCCATAATAGTTCTGCCTTCTGCTGGAAATACTCTGCGAGGAACATTTTAAATTGCAGGTCAAATAACGTATGATTAGTATAGAAATATTGAAAACACCGTTAAAAGCCCTTTCATCATGAAAGGTATACACTTTTGGATATTCATGTTTTATTACCAAAATGGAACCGTGTTATGTGCGCCATTCCATAATTTGCTTTTTTTCAGCTTACATACTGGGTCTTTCCAGATCAGTAGATAGACTTGTACATTCTTAACTTGGTGCTAGTGCCTCAGGCTGGTGTGCTGTAAATGGCATTCCCAGGCCCCTGCTGGGGGACACTGTGGTGTTTTCCATAGGTTTTTGCTATTACAGGCAATGAAAAAACTTGTTCATGTACGGAGTGTTTATTCTATTGAGCTTTTCCCCCCAGTTACCTGACCCAGAGCAAGGTCCTGAAAGCTTCTGCTGGGGGTCTTGGTTGTGCCTCTCCAGTGAAGGGGTCTTGAAGGACTTAATTCCCCTGTGTTGGGAAGTCCTCCCTGCTTTTCCAAACCCTGGCCATCCACAAGGCCCGCTGCCCCCTCCTCTTCCCCCAGTGTCCAGGGAGCTCCCCAACCTCCAGGCCCCAGGTCCCTGAGGACCCTCAGCTTCCCGAGGGACAGGCTCGTTCCTGCATAAACACGCTTTCCTGTAAGACTGGGCTTCCTGCTGTCTGCTCAAAGGAGGCGGAGCCAGCACCCAGGGTCCTGTGCTGTGGCCTCAAGTGGTGGAGCTGGACGTTTCTTTGGAACGTGAATCATGTGTTTTGTCATAAATATTTATACAAATTTTGCTTTATCTTTCATAAAATAACCGTATGTGTTTTAGTATAAAAATATCTTGCTTCCTCTGTTTGGATGGAACTGCTACTCTGGGATGATTCTGTGGTTCTGAAGACTTCCGGCACGCTGCCAGGTTCCCCCAGATCTACTAACCCAAGATTTACTTATTTTCCCCCCAGCTTTATTGAGATAAAATTGACGTGTGACACTGTGAAAGGTTAAGGTGCACAATGTGATGATGCGATACACCTACGTAGTGTGAAATGATTACCACAATAAGGTCAGCCATCGCCTCACCACCATTTCCAAGATAGAGAAGCGAGGCGACCCCCAGGAACAGGAGCTCTGCGGGGACAGCCTGGCCTCACCCCACCTCGCGAGGGGCCCCAGGAGCTGCTTCTCCTCGGACGCCTCTTGCTAAGTATCCCGGCTGTCCCTCTTGGGCTCAGGGCCCCTTTAGTGTTCCAGCCCCCGCCTAGGATAGCAGAGCCCGGCCGGGAATTCTGCACTACCTGCAGCTGGTTAGAAATGCAGATTCTACCTCAGGCCCCCTCGAACCTGGGTGGGGCCCAAGATCCTGTGTTTTAACGAGCTCTTGGCGCGCTCCACAGGCAAATTCATGTTTGAGGAGTCCCCAAAATCGAGCTCCACAGAAGTCTTGGAGAAGCAGGAGGGCAGTGATTCAGAGAGCAGGTCCACCGGCCGCCAGGCTCTGCCACTCGCAGGGGTTCCAGTAGGTGGGCTCAGGGGGGCCTTTCCTGTTACTCTCAGCCCCCGGCCCACCACTGTCTCTCGGGTCTCCCTCTCTCGTCTCCTGCTGGAGGGCCGTTCTTCCTGATCGCTCCTGGGGCTGTGAGCCAGGGCTGGCGGCCTCGCGCTGTACCTCCACGCACAGCACTTAGCCTCGGCCCGTCCTGGGTCCAAACAAGGAGCATGCAAGGGGCACGGTGGGCCCCCTCGTCTCACCCTAGAGCTGTCACGGTGATTGCAGCATCCGCTGCCGTTGGGGGTGACCACAGCAGCCCCCCACAGGCATGGGTTTCCCCATCCATGGCAGTGCCCAGAGTCTGTCCTGAGTGAATAGAACTGTCGGGGACGAACACATGGAACAGTGCCTTCCACTTTTCTAATTGAGTAGCAAGACGCTTTGGTTCTGGAGAAATCTCATACAGGACTCTGATATATAAAACAGACAGAAGTAAAACTGGCCCGGTTGGGACAGGAGTGGGGCCTGGATCTCTGCCCCTCAGCCTCAGCCCACCTCTGTGGCGGCCCTGGGCAGCTTTGCAGAAGGTCAGGGCGCCTGAGCGTGGTTTGAAAGCCACTGGATGGAAAAGCAGGGAAACCTAAGATGTGTGGTCACCCCAGAGCAGGTTTAGCGGCTGACTGTCCCAGGTTCAAGTCCCAGCTCTGCCACTTAGCAGCTGGTGGGCCCTGGGTGGGTTGCTGAACTTCTCAAAAGCCACAGTTTCTCTCTTTGTAAATTAAAGTCCAGGCCCAGTGATTGTAAGGGTAAAATGGGATGAAGTACAGGAAATTTCCTTAGTATGATATTATCACTATTTCAGGTTTACTTTGCTCTGAAAAAGCCTTTGGGTGTTTAAAGTACACAATTGAAATGGAAAAGGCAGCTTTTCCATTTCCTGTTGTCATGCAAATATCAGCATCGTGTGTTGTGCACACAAAGGCCTTTATCTCACCTCCAGCGTCTTTGTGGTTATAATTGAGGAGCCTTTCCAAGATCACACAGTCTGGGGCGTGGTCCAAGCAGGAGCTGTGTCCTCTTGACTACTGGCCCAGGACTTACCCCATCACCCCCAGACCGAGACCCCCCCTGTGCCGGGTGCCCACTTCACAGCCCCGGTCCATTTGCTCTCCATGGCGGGTGATGTAGGGGATGGGTGTTTTCCACCGCAAGGACCGCCAGCGTCCACTGGTCACGTCAGCGTTTGGAGTATCGTTGGGGGTATTGGAATAAACGAAGACCACCCAGATGAGAACACGCAAAGGCCGCTTATTCAGAGCAGGCCATAGCAGGGGGGCTCAGCCACCATCACCAGCGTTTGGGCAGAGACTCACAGGCAGGCGGGGAGCGGGAAAGATTTCTGGTGGCAAAAGGGGAAGGCTCGGGTCTGCCTGACTGGAGACTATTGGCACGCGAAAGCCAGAGGCCTAACCAGAAGTGGGGCGGCCTGCAGCCTGTGTGGTTGGTTGGGAGAGCATGTTTGCCTCTGTCGCTGGGCCTAATAAGTGGGAAGCAGGGTAAAGACTAGGGAAGCTGGCAGTTACCAATCAAGGCCTGGCCACTGGGGCCATAGCTGCAGAGACTGCGGTGCGGCTTCCTGGGCCGGTGGCTGCAGGTTGTGGGTTCTGTTTATATCTGGCCTGGCGGTTGCCTGTTTGTTCATACAGTCTGTCGGGGCCGCTGTGGGTGTGATCAGGGTTGGGAGCTTTGCTTTCAAGCCACGGGTGGCAGAGCCCCTTCAGCCGGGCCGCCCTGGTTTCTTGGTGCTGCTGCCGTGGTAGGGGAGGGGCAGCGTTTGGCCGCCTCTGTGCAGAGAAGGAGAAATGTCATCCCCCACAAGCTGAGAAGAGAGAGAGGTCCCTGAGGTCCTGGTCCCTTGGGGGGTGGGGGGTGCTCAGCGGCCTGGAGAGTCAGGCTGGGGCTGTCGAGAGTGTGACTCTGGGAAAGCAGCAAATGATGGCCATCCAAGGCAGCTACCTGGACTGGCCAGTTTACTGTTTACAGCCCAGAACGAAGTCAGTTGGGTCAAAACACAATGTAAGCTAGACATCCTCAAGCAGCACCTGTGATCACAGGCCTCTGCTTTGCCCACCTCAGCAGCATACGGGCTCCACTTTGCAGCTTCTAGATCATTCCTTATTCCCACTGAACAGGTAAGGAGACACTCAGAGAGTGAAATGACTGGCCTGGGGTCGTACACAGGTTCTCCTGCATCCCCCTCCAGGGGGTCCTCCCTCAGACCGGTCAGAATCCCCCCATCCCCGGCCCTGCGGGATGTGGCCCGACTTCCCCTCAGACCCTCCCCCTCCTCCCTCCATGCACCTGCCGTCCAGTTGTTGGGCACTTGAACATACCAAGCCCTTCCCACCTCAGTGTTTTCACAGGGGTCTTCTCTCTGCCTGGAGCACAGCTTTCCCAACCCTGCTCATCCTTCCTCCGATGCTTCCCTGAATCCCCTGGCCCAGCAAGGCTGGTGTGGGCCCGCAGGGTGAACGCCTCTCCTCCGTGATTTGCGTGGCTCTTGTGATCGGGTCGCGGTGGAAGCCCGTTGCCTAGTGCTGCTGCAAATCACATCGTCCTGGAACGAATGTCACAAGTTCATTTGTTGGCACTCCGAGAATTTTCACTAATGGAAAAAAAAAAAGTGAATTTAAGATTAAAAAACGAAAAGTGCTTTATTTTGAAGCAGGAACGTTACATGTTTGGAAAAGAGTTGATTTCCGTGTCTGGTTTAGTATCACCCTGGCTTTGAAGGTAACAGTCATGTTGTCTGTGAGTCTCGGCTTCAGAAGGATCCACTGTCTTCTGGTTAGTCTAGGAGATGCGTCTGCAACTCAAGTGCACTCAGGACCTGGGCCCTTGGTCCCCATCGGGGACCTGTCACAGGGGCAGGTGCATCCGGGAACACTGACACAAGCCCCCTGGGTGGCCGGAGGGGAGGACGTTCTCGTGTCAATCCCTGTCACCAGAGCCGCCTGAGCCCCGTGGAGCAGGGCCGCTCCTTGGCCTTTCAGAGCTGTCAGCTGTGGCACCTGCCGCCTCTCACTCATGCGCGCTCCCCGCCCGCCTGCACAATGTGGCCTGGCCCGGACATCTGTCTTCTATCAGGCACACACAGCAGGAAAGCTGGCGTCTGTGCGTGCACACGCGTGTGTACTGCAGGAGCACGGTTCCATGTGCCTGCGCCCGTCCAGGGACCTCCCCCCACTGCCCCCCGCACCACGACCTCCTGTAACCCGTGCTGTGCGGGAACCCGCACAAGGTCGGGAGCTGCGGTTCCGTCCGTTGCAGACCCCACTGTTTGATGCTCAGTTGCCCCATCCCTGGTGACAGGCGTCTGATCGTACCAGCCTTCCTTTGGAGGAGGGAGAAGGGGGGCATCCTTGATGGCTCCGTGCAGAGGGTGTGCTGGTGGCGGGCACAGCCGAGCTGGGTGGTGTGTCCTGCGGGCAGCCGGGTGGATGCGGGTGGAAAGGAGCTGAGGGGGGACAGAGGGGGCGCCAGGACCGTAGCCATGTGTGCAGTCTGAGTCCACATTCACGCGATGTGTGAGGGAGGGGAGGGAATGGGCTTGCAGTCTGAGTGACTCACCTGACATTGAAATGCCTGTCCTGTCCCTGAGTCAGAATCTGGCCCCATCCTAAACTTGTCCCTTCTGCCCACGGGTCACTTCAGCAGTCCACATTTATCAGCACTTTGCCTTCTGACGGCCTCCCTGCTCTCATTTTCCCTAGTCCGGGCCCTGGTCGTTCCTCCATGGCCCAGGAGCAAAGCTTCCACAGGGCACTGGGTTCCCGGTGGTGCCCAGTCCCGCAGCCCCTCACAGATTGAGGGTCTCTCTGCCTGTGTCAGTCTTCTGCCCTCAGCCCCCCAGGTCACTGCCCACCTCTACGCCACCTCCCCTAGGAAGCCCTCGGGCTGGGTTGGCTCCTTCCTCTGGGCTCTGGCTGTCACGGAATGATTGCCCTGTGTGGTGATGACGGGTGTATGTCTGTGACCCTGCTCGGCTGTGAGCTTCTGGGGACAGTGCCAGGTCTTCCTCACCTCTGTGCCCTCATCACCCAGCACAGGTTCTTGCCTGTGGGAGGTACTTCCCAAGCGCTGGGTCATAGAAGTCACTCCGAGTGAAAGGATGAGCTTTTCTTACGGGAGGGCCGAGGGGCTGCTGGAGAGACCAGCTCGGGTGCCTGCGAGATCCCTGGAGGAGGAGCCATGGGGTGGAAGGCCTCTGTCTGAGACGATGCTGGCCGCCCCTCTCTCTTCACTCCCTTTCCCCCCTCCCTGGAGGGAGGAGGTAGAAATAAGTCTGGATTAGAGATGTACTGTCACCCTGTTCGTCCATCTATCCGTTCGTCTGTCTGTCCATCCTTCCGCCACCCCTCCATCCATCTGTTCTTTCGTCTAATATTTACTGAGCGTCTGCTCTGGACCAGGCACACTACTGAGTCCCCAGAGACAGAATTTGGGGCTAACCAGGACAGGACCCTGGGGCTTTCAGCCATCAAAGCTCCATGTTTCTTCTTGTTCTTTGTCTCCCCTGGAGACGGGTCGGGGGTAGTCGGGGAGACAGGGGATGGCCCGGGAGGAACGGGGTGGGGTTCAGATGGTGCCTGACTGAGCAGCCCCATGTGCTGTAGAGTCGCTTTATTTCAGTTCAAGACACAGGAGATAACAAATGTCTCCAGGGAGAAAAACAGGAACATTCATCCCATTTGAGAGGAAAACTCACATAGCAGGAAAGCCAGGCCTAATTTGTGCTCTCCGAACCAGAAGTAGGTGCAAGAAGGGAAATCATTGAAATCTCTGCCTGGCTTCTCCAGAGATAATTAATCACGTCTGTCCGTTCACTTCCTTTGTTCTTCAGACCCTCCCTTCTCTCTGTGCTCCCGCTGATTTCTGGTCGGTGAGAAGCCCCCAGCCCCTGCCCCAGGGGGCCAGTCTGCTGGGGAGGATGTGTGCGTGCCTTCCCCACGGGTGGTTTCAGAGCTGCTGGTTCCGGTTCCGAGCAGGGTGGACCTGCGGACGTGGGCTGCGAGCTCCCTGCTGGGGGCTCCTCGCCCTTCACTGCTGCAGCCCCTGCTGGGTGCAGGAGCAGAGCCAAGCAAAGGGCGGCTGCGACGGGTAATTGAGGGACAGCCGTGGGACAGAGCCCGCAGGACCCTGGCTGGTCCAGTGGCTCCCGAACACGGCTGGTCATCAGAGTCCACAGGGACACAAGCAGCTCCTGGGGCCTGCCGCTGGGGTTCTCATTCAGCGGGTCTCGGCTGGCTATGGCCGTCTCCAGGTGGCCTGCCCCGAAGGCCAGGGCCTCGTCGGTACCCACTTACTAGGGGTCATTAGAGCGGCACCGGCTCTGCCTGGTCTGTGAAGCAGAAGGGGAAGACATCCCAGGAAGAGCAGGACACTCTGACTCCTTAAGACGTGTGAGGAAGCACAGATGAAGTTTCTGGAGAAGCCCAGGCTCCCTTCGCCTTGCCCAGCACCACAGGCAGGGCCTGGGGATGACACCACAGTGGAGGTGTGGCCCTGGTGGCCTGTGGCCTGAGCCCATCTGGCTTGTGCCCAAGGTGGACAAAAGTGCAGGGACAGGGGTGTGGCCATTGAGTCCCTGGCCCTGCCTGCCGTGTGGCCTTGAGCAGACACCCAGCTTCTTGAACCACCGTTTCCCCGTCTCCTGAGAGAGATCTTCCCGCTGGGGCCTCGGCCCTGAGCGCTGAGGAGTGTTGGTCCCGCGGCCTTCCAGCAGGTGCAGCCTCACCTTTCCTAGCGTCTCGCCACCTCCACCGGGAGCCTGAAATTCTAGCGGACATCTAAATCCAGACCGTGGGAACGGCCACCTCTGAGCGCCCTGCCCTCCTACACCCAGGGCCGCCCTGCTGCTATTTTTATCTGCTGCTGGTTAATCTGTGTGTTGTTTACGGTGGTATCAGCGCAGTTTAACTGCATAGTATCGCCAGCATGAGCTCAGTTGGTGACTTCTGTCCAGTGGAATGGCCCTCCAGGCAGACAGGCGCACGGAAATCCCACTTCCGGTTAAAAGCTTATTTCTGTTGTTTGCAGGAACCTTAAAATGGCTAATCTAGGCACCACCAGCAGGGGTTGGATCACCTTGTTAAAATAAAACCAAGTTTGTTTATTTACTGGCGCTGTAACTTCCAGTGACGTGTGTAGATCGGCAGTCTTCAGGTCCCTGAAGGCTGACATGTCCGCTGTGTAACCACCACCCGGATCAGGAAATAAAGCCCTCCCGGGGCCCAGAAGCTTCCTTGAGTCCCCTCCTGGTTTCCCGCAGCAGTGTCTGGGCCAAAGCAGGACCTTGGCCAGTCGATGAATGAGACGTAAAGGGACCCGGGGGGTGCAGAGGCGATTGGGGCTCTGAGTAGCCAGAGGGGTTTCCTGAAGGCAGTGAGGTTTGCTCAGTGGGACTGAAGTGTTTTCTGGAACGACGGAGGTTACACCGCTCAAGGGAAGGGGGGATGTGTGGGTGGAAACAAGGGAGCACTGACCAAGGCTGCCTTCTGTTCTCCCCTGGGTCCAGGCCCTGAGGTTTGCAGCCTCATGTGCATCCATCCCTGTGTCCGAGCGGCTGTGCGGTGGCTCTCGGATCCTGGCCCCTGGGGTGCTGAGGTGGTGTGGCCTCGCAGCTCCGGAAGGAGGGCATGTCCTGTGCCCTGTGACCCGTCCTGCCGGCGCTTCAGGGCTGGAGTTGTCTGCAGTCAGCTGTGTCGTGCAGACAGCCTCCTGCTCTTCCCACACATCCCGCAGCGGCCGTTCCCTGGGCGCAGGGCTGTGCTGCTTCCGTGGCAGCGTGTCACCGCCTCACTGTCAGCTCCTTGGAAAGTTCCTTCGCGACACAAGCTCGAGCCTGCCCAGTGCCTGTGTGGGTCTGACCAGGCCACCCGGGCTGGCCGGCAGGGCTCTTGTGAGAGGTACTAACCTCGAATTCTGTCTGTGATTCCCCAGCTCCAAGAAGCCCAAGAAACGCCCGGAAGTGGCCGTGAAGCCCAAACCCTTGCCCCGTCTCTCCATCTTTGATGAGGAGGTGGACCCCGACGAGGGGCTCTTTGGGCCGGGCAGGAAACCCTCTCCCCGGAGCCCCGCAGAGGACGCGCCCCCCAGGGACTGTAAGTAGAGCCCCGGGGGTGTTCCTTTCACTCTCGCTGTCTCCCGGGTGACCCAGCCAACCTCGGCGAGCGGCTTTGGTCCCACCACACATGCGCAGGACGGCTCATGTGTTAACACGATGCACATGCAGTCAGTGGAGATTTTCTGCTGGAGAAATCTAGTCTCACACCTTGTGTCCCCGTAGCCTGGAACGTTCCAGGGCTGTATGTTTATTCTAATCATCCCTCAGAAGCAAAGAGTAGTTTTCTTTGCTGCTTTGAAAAGTGTGGGTTGTGACGGGTGTAGAAGTACCTGTGTTACCTCTGCAGCCAGATGTGGGCACCAGGTGGAGAGTGGACGCTGGCCTGCCCCCGGCCTGCTGGGGCTCTGCATGACTTGGAGTCTGACGAGGCTCTGTGTCCCCTGCAGAGACCCCGAGGGAGGGCCCAGTGCAGAGCTGGAACAGGGAAGCTGAGCAGCCTTGGGACTTCCACACCCGCCCCTGTTCTGACCCTTCCTACCCCCGCCCGGCTCTGCATCCAGGGTAGGGAACTGATGGCATCCATTAATTCAGCCGGTACCAGGCGCCCGCTGACGGCCAGGCACTGTGCTGGGCCCGAGAACACCTGGATGAGTGAATCACAGTTCTGGCCTCAGGGCCTCCCTGAGGGAGACAGGACATGTCCTGACCATTAGAGGCTGGCCTGGGCCTGTAACAGGTCTGAGCAGGACGTCCGTGCCTTGGGGACCCCAGGGAAGGCTTCCTGGGTGAGGGTCAGGCGGAGGAACTGTACCTGAGCTGGATCCTGAAAGGTCAGCGGAGTTTGCCAGGGCTGCTGACAAAGCACGTTCCAGGCGAAGAAGCCGCAGTTACCTTTCACGAAGGGCAGCGTTGAGCAGGGGAGGTGGGGAGAGGGTGGGGGGTAGACCCCGGCTCCTCGCGGGCAGAGGCTGTGGTCAGAGCCGCGTCCGCTCACCACTGCATCCCACAGCTGGCAGCCCCGGGCCGGTGGTTGGCGCTCCGTGAGCGCTTGTAGGAAGACTGGGGTGCAGCCCTGGGGGCTGAGCTAAGAGGTCCAACTGGCCGGGGCCACGGGGAGCCTGGGGTGTGAGCTGAAGAGGCTGTTTCCTCCTGAAAGCAGTGGGGAGGCCGCGAGGACTTGAAACCAGGAGGGGTACCATCAGGTGGCTCTGGCCCCGCGTGGAGGGAGGCGGGGCCAGGGCTGCAGGCGCCCGTGAGCGCCTGTCTCTTGCCCCACGTGGCCCCATTCCTCTGGTGCTTCCGCAATCTGCCTTGCAGACCGAAGTGACAATATTGCTCCCTCTCTGCTGGCTGTGGCAGGAGGTTGGGCCAGACTCTCTCCACCCTGCACCCCGCAGGCAGCCGAGGACAGGCTAGGGCTTCTTCTGACCCCTCTGCTGCTGCCTCCTCCGCAGCCCTGAAACTGTTTGACGATCCTGACCTCGGCGGAGCCGTGCCCCTGGGTGACCCCTTACTGCTGCCAGCTGCCCCCGAGAGTGGAGGACCCACGTCCCGCCCAGGCTGCCGGGAGGCCTCCAAGGAGCTGTCCAGGTACCAGCTGTCCCCAGGGCTGCTTCACCAGGTCTGAGAGTGGCCTGGACAGAGCCAGGGACCCACCCAGTCTGGGGGCACTTCATCTTCCTTGGGCTCCGAGGGAGGGAATGCCGGCCCCTCAGAGGCAGGAGCCTGTAGGTGGGAGCTGACCAGGAGGCAGCAGATGGGGTGCGATGGAAGGGTGGGGTGGGGGGCTGTCAGCAGTTCAGCAGGTTCTAGAAAGACAGGACTTCATGTATACAAATAGTGTATATAAAGAATAAGTTATGTAATTGCACGAGCAAGTGTAACTGGCATAAACAGGTTTGGGAACAGATATATAAAACTGACGCTTGGTAGCACACAGCTCACGTGGGGGGAGCAAAGTGCAGATGTTCTGGGCAGTGGCAGGTCCCCATCGGCAGGCCTCATGGAGGGGAGAGCGAGGCGTGGTCTGTTATGTGGAGGTCGACTGACAGAACATGTGCACACCTGACCGCCGCGAGGTGTGTGCCGTGTGTCAGGCAGTGTGCTGGGCTCTTTACATGTTATCTTATTTAATCCTCACAGCAGCACTGCCTCCCACCCTCACCCTCCACGTAGGTGCTATTATCTCCTTTTTACGGAAAATGGAGGGTGGGAGAGGTAACTGGCCCAAGGCCCCAGTGCCCAGGTGACAGGCGGGGATTGGGAGCCAGGTCAGCCTGCCTGTGTCCCGTCCTCCCACCCTTCCAGGACTCTGAGCGCTTGGAGGAGGGGAGGCTGGCAGCTGCGCCTCCCACCCCGGGGCCGGCAGGCTCTCCCTGGGCTTCTGCTCCTGCCGCTACTTCCTCAGCACGCTGTGCGTCCCTGCATCGCGTCATCCGTGTCCCCAGGAGGCAGGCCGAGCCTGGCCGTCTGCGGGACTCTGAGCTCTGTCTTTCCAGGAACAGTTACGTGGCGCTGGACATGCGATCCCGGAGGCTGTCACCACCCCCCCCTCGTTAGCAACCGCGGGCTGTTAGCCTTCCGAGTGCCCGCCGAGCCTGAGTCACGGCGGCGGCGGCTCCTTGTCATTACATCTCCCCGCGGCCCCTGGCAGCTGTTCATGCTCACCCTGTGTCCTCACCGCTGACATCCAGGCAGCAGTACTCCCTGGGAGAAGCTGGGACTATTGTTATGTGCTTCGGGGTGACACTGAGGCCCAGGGAAGCAGGTCCGCCCCGGGGAGCCTCTGCCGTTTCCAGGACTCAGCATGTCCTAGCGGGGCAGAACCAGTGGGACCTTTGGGCATCGTTTATATTAAATCCATTTTCCAGCCCATGTTCTGCGGAACACCGGTTTGGGGGGTTTGAAAGGTGTTGCCTTCAAAGGCTTTCTGTGGCCAGATGTCCGGGTTAAGCAGGACTTCCCAAGCCTTTAGTGTGTGGGCACGCGTGGCTCAAGGGGAATGCTACGCAGCATTTCACGTTCCAGTTGGTCCCTGGGACCCTTTCTTTTGAAAGGCCTCCTACATCCCACAGGGCTCCCTGGGAGTCACTGCCTTAGAGAATGTGAGTCCTGCGACCCTGCCTTTGCTCTACCAGACATCTGGTAAAGAAAGAATTACCCTCTTGAAAGCAGGAACCACATTTTATTTTTCTTTGTGTGTGTCCTGGGACTATCCAGGTGGTAATCGGGCTTCCTTATGATAAACTTTCTAATATTCATTCATCCATCAGTGCTTTCATCACCCCTTCATTCCATCACTGGCATCTGCCATCCGCCATCCTGAGGCAGCATGGAGGGGCATTTGAGCCGGGTTTGGAGTCTGAGAAGCCCCCGTTCCCTCTTGCTCTGGGGCCCCAGTTTTGGTCTTTAGTCAAGTTCTGCAGGGACCTGGGGAAGAGGAGTGGACCTGGGATCTTCAGACCTCCCTCCAGCCCCTCGGTGGTTGATCTTACACGTGCAGGGCCTGGAAGAGAGGGGAGCTGGACCTTGTGTCAGTGGGATCTGTTTTTACCCGTGACTCAGGGAGCCCAGTTGGAAATAGGGTGCTTGGCAAGAGATGCTGTGTGGCCACCTGTATCCCAGGTGTGACTGCCCCACCTTCCACCTCAGAGCAAATCCAGCTCCTGATTAGATCCAAAGAGTCATTGCTTTGCCAAGCAGTATAAATCCTGAACTCCGACACAAGCTTTTAGCTGCTGCTTTATTTCCCTAAGGGCCCCTGTTTGAGGATAATTCCGTCCCTCAGAGCTTTTCCTGGGTACCCAGCCTCCAGTGGAGGATGCAGGACAAGCCAGCACCTGCCCCAGAGGGGCTCGAGGAAGGGCAGCCACTTGGAGGGAGCGGGGACACAGCTGAGCTGAACTTGCCAGGAGCAGCCTGTCCCGGGGTGCTGCCTCCTGGGGTTGCCTGGAACTCACTCTTTCAAGGCCTGGCTTGGGCCGGTCCCTCCGCATCTGGAGGGACACCTTTTGCTCACTTCTCTGCCATCCGTGGGAGGCTCTGAATTCTCCCCTTGGGGTCTGTGCCCCATCACAGGAGGCTGACCCAGGAAGCAGGCAGGGTGACCCACTGCCCCTTCAGTAGCTGCAACCTGGCAGGCAGCCCTTCCCGGGAAGGGCACCTCCACCCTCATGTAGACCTCTGCCAGGCCCTGTGGTGCCGGGAGTTGTTCTGGCCAGAGGTGCCTCCCCTCTGCTCCTGCCTTTACTCAGCCGTGCTGCTGTCTGAGCTGGAGCCCGTTCACAGATAGGGAGACGGAGGACCAGGCAGGTGGGGTGGGCTGAGGCCACTGAAGGAGTAGCAGGATGAGGCAGGGAACCGCACTCCGCCTGCCGCACTGCGTGTCTTTGTACGCGGGGTTGTAACCCTGTGGGGTGACGCTGCTGTTCCCATTTGGCAGATGGGAAGCCAAAGCTTGGAGAGGCCAAGTGGCCTGCGCGAGGCCCCCCTGGTCTTCTGCCTGCAGCGCCTTTGCCCTCCTTCCCCTGTCCCCAGCTAACTGTGGGCCCCAGGGCAGGCCCTTCATCTTTCTGTGCCCCAGTTTTCACATCTGTAAAATGGAGCTAGCATCTGCTACCAGACAGTGTCTTGTGATTACTAGATGAATTAACGGATGCGGAAAAGGCTGGCCGTGGTAGACACCCAGCCCAACGTTGATTGGGTGGGCGGGTCGGGGGAATGGGTTGAATGGGTCTTTTCGCTGTGCATCCGGTCTGCAGGAGTTGAGTCCTTGCACAAGGAGCTGGCAGCAAGAGCTCCCTCGGGCAGAGGGCAGAGCGGGGCTGCCTTTCTTTCCTGCTATTCGGGACTTGGGCTGGTCCTGTGTGACCGTCACACTGCTGCACCCTTCAGTTCCACCAACAGGCTGTCACGTCCGGGGCGTGGCGGAGTCTTGGTGGGTGATGGCCAAGGCCGGCTTCAGCCCTCGGTGGGCCGTGTCTAACGAACACCGGGTGGCCCACCAGGGGACCCCACCCCACAATGGCTTAGAGCCCCTCATTCATTCTTTCTCTGGCTGAACTTGGCCTGGATGAGAGCCCAGCGTCTCAAGTCAGACTTACTGGTTCCAACTGAGGCCGGCCACATGCTTTCACCTCAGGCAGGTGGCTCGGCCTCCAGGACTTGAGCATCCGCATCTGCAGGGTGAAGATTGTGCTATACCTCCCCAAGGGTTGTTGAGGATAGAAAAAGACAATGGGTCTAAAGTGCGTGGCCCAGAGCAGGAGCTCTGTATGTGGCAGCTGTTACTGTTACTTCTTGAAGGGTTGAAGGAAAAGTCACCTAAAGGAGCCAGCTTGTCTGGAGTGGGGTCACCCAAAAAGCAGTCCTGCAGAGGCTGCCAAGGGGCCGGCTCTGCTCCCGCTGGGCTGCGGGGTTGCAGGGAAGGAGAGCCCTGCCCCTCAGTTCCTCCCTGGGGGCGGATGGGTGGAAGGGCAAGGCTGGGAGGCGGGGGGACTGAGCCCAGTGCCCTGCAGGTATGCCTGCCTTGGCAGGGGGCACCTTGTCCCTTTTGCAGGAGGTTGTGCTCAGGGCTTCTCCCTCTGGTTCTCTAGAGTCAAAGAGGACTTGGACCAGATTCTGAACCTGGGGGCTGAGTCCAAACCCCAGCTTCAGCCCCAGCCCAAGCCCAAGCCTCCAGTGGCAGCTAAGCCAGCGCTACTCAGAAAACCAGCTGTTCCCCCCAGAGCGGGTTCATCTGAGGCTTTGGCCAGGCAGCAGAAGCAGCAGCAGATCCAAGCCATGGACGAGACGGACATCTTACAGTACATCCGGGACCACGACGCGCCTGGCCAGGCTGCCCCCAGCCTCTTCTGACCACCCCCAAGCCCTGTGCTGTTCCTGAGCCAGCAGACGCTCTCCTGTGGAGGGGCATGTAGTGAGGTGCAGACTTGGACCTGTAGGGCCAGAACCTCTATTCCCAAGGGAGGGAGGGTGGAAGCCTGGGTCATAGGACCCCTGTACTGCCTTTTTGCTTTTTCTCAGGCCTGTGGGTTCATGGAATCCTGCAAGATGCGGAGAGCAAGGTCACTATAGGAATTGGAGCCTAAAATGTCTCAGCCATGTGGATGTGGAGGGGAGAGCATGTGGGGATGCCTTGCTAACCAGGAGCCCAGCCCCCAGGATGTCATGAGACTGGGAGCGCGGGGGGCCAGGGAGGCTCCACTCGGGGCGGGAAACTTTGTGCCCACTTGTGCCCACCGGCTCTGCCAGCCCCAGCACGGGAGGGAGGGCCTGGCCAACTTGGGGTTTGGGTGGGGATCTCCATGCCAAGGCAGTCTGGAGTCTCTAGTCACCATGGCTCCTGGAGGCTTGCAGGCCCTGGGAGGGTCCCCAGGAGAGGGATGCTGAGTGGGTGCCTTGGAGAGCCTGGCTAGGTGGGGCGGCCGAGCCACCTCGGGTTACCAGGTGCTAAGCACGGTGCCTTCCCAAGTGTCGAAGCTCAAGGGAGATGTCAGGCCCAGCCCTGCCTCTGGTGTGTAGATGGCCTGACAATCCCCATGTCTTCCTGTCTCTTCCTTTCCTAGGGAAGGCCTGGCCAGACCACGGCCTCCTTGGGCCTCTGTCCATAGGGCCGATGTCCACCGTTACAGCTTTGAGCACAATTGTCCCTGCATCCTTCAGGGACACCTGTGGTTGAGGTGCCCCTCCTTCTCACGGCAGGCTTGGGCTGGATGCTCTTCGGCCAGTACTTGAAGGGCCCCGTCTGTCCAGCGGTGGATGCTGCCAGGCCTTCCCTGTCCTCAGGGTCTGGATTTGCTCACTGGCCTTCCCCCAGTGGGAGCCTCCTTCCCGGGAGAAGGAGCCCTGTGCCGGGCAGGGCCAGTGCCTTAGACTTCTCCCCGACCCCCTTGCCCCGGCATGCGGGTCTGAGCATGGTGCAGTGCTCAGGAAACTCTCAGTGAATGAGTGATGTGTAATGGAGCAAAGAATGCCTCTTTTTTTGATACAGTCTTCATGTTCAGAATTAGCTTTTAAGGAAACACAGGTTTTTAAGAAAATGCAACCGCTGTTGTCCCTTGGGTTGTGCTGCTTGACAGAGAGGATTGGAAGGAGGATTTGGGATTAGGACCCCAGGCCGTTCCCAGTCGGGGCCAGGAGCCAACCCTGGTCCCTCAGGGATTCTGCCTGAGCCAGGCCGGTGTTTGCTGCCCTCAGAGTCTCTAGCACCCGCTGCCCAGTGCCAGGACCTGCAGGGCGGGCGGGAGCGCTCAGTCTGGTCTGTCCCACGTCTCACGCACCTCGTCAGCTGTCCAGTCCCGAAAGGCCGTCCCCCTGCCCCTCCACTGGTGCCAGCGTGAGAGGAAATAGGCGGCTCCGGGGACTGAGAGCCTAGTTCCTCCGCCCCCTCTGCCTTGTCTGGGCCCTGCGGGCAGCCTCCCCGGAGCCCTGAGCTGGCTCGGGACAGCCTCAGCCCCCAGCACAAGCTGCCCCTCTTCTCTTTCACTGCCAGGCCTTCACACCCGCACGCCACGCTGGGGTCCGCACCCTTGCTGACTGCAGGAAGGCCTCCGAGGGAAGGAGCAGGTGGTGAGGTGATGGGCTGCCGTGGCCTCTCTCTCCTCCCTGTTCTCTCCTCTGGGCCCCTCCCTCCCTGGCTCCTCCGCCCCCAGCGTGCGACATAGGAGAGAGGGTGCAGCTGGCAGGTGCCCGTGGGGGGCTGGTCCTCTGGTGGGGGGGTCACAGGTGGAAGCTGCCACTCCGGTGTGGCTTCGCCCACTGCTAGCCCGGCCTCCTCCCTGGCGGCCTGGCACTCAGACCACTCAGCAGAGATACTGATGCTCCGCGGCGCCGCACGTCTGTGCCCCACCGGCCAATCTGTGGCATCCGGTCATCCAATAAAGTCCGTGTCAGTGGCTCACTCCCGCATTTGTTAGTGGCGACCTTTTCTGACCCCGGGCTGATGGGGGACAATGTGGGGCACTGTCTTTACAGCCCCGGGCTGATGGGGCTCAACAAGGGCGTTTCCCTCGAAGGACCTGGGGTATGCCAGGCCTCCCAGGCTGCTGCTGGATAGGGCAGGGCGAGGGCAGAGGGGGGATTCCACTGTGTGAGCTGAGGCAGAGCGGCCAGAGGCCCCGGCCTCGTGGGGTCGTCGGTCAGTAACTGCTCAGCCGGGGCCTGTTTGGAAAGCGGACTTTTCCCTTCTCAAGACCTCACCTCTGTCTCCTCAGGGTAGGGACTGGTCTAGGCTTGAACTGGCCTTGAAGTCCTTTCAGCTTTGACACAAGACAGCCCCGCCGAATAAACCCGTCCATCCGTATCCGAACCTGTCCTAGCCTCCGCTCTCCTGCCAGGGTCAGATTCTGAGATGCTGCTTCCTGCCCGGGACCCAGAGGTTCTTAGCAGACGGGTCTGCAAGCCGACATCCCCCAAAGCACTAGAGATGGGTCCCCGGGAGCCCCGTGCAGCGCAGTCTGCGAGCCCACGCCGGCCTCCCTCACCACTCGGCTTTGGAGCTCTCAGCTAAGCTCAGATGGGGGTCTTGGCTCCCAAGGACAAGCAGTTGGGTCGTTCTGAGAAGGACCACGCAGCCCACAAGCCTGCAGCGGAGAGTGCTGTGTGGAAGGGAAGTGAGGTTCACTGGGGGCAGCGTTTGTTCGTTTTGCAGCTGTGTGGGCCCCGTGGGCAGGATGTGCTGGCTGCTCTGGGGGCCCCGCTCCCACCCCCCGGTTTTCCTCTCAGGAAGCCGGGAACTCCAGCCGGTTCTCCTGGAAAGTCCCCATCCTAGCGTCTGTCCCGGCCGGGCCGGGAGGCGAGCTCCGCTGGGGGAACCCACCCTTCCACACCCTGGTGTCCCGTGACCGTATCAGTGCCACAAGTCTGGAACCCAGCCTGCCTCTGTGTGCCCTGGGGCTGCCCCGAGGCTCAAGCCCTCACACCAGACGCAGATGAAGCAGTAGAGGTCCAGGTGATTTTGCAGCCCTGTGGCCCTCATGCCCAGCTGCCAGCTTGGTGTTGTCGGTACAGTCCGTGTGGTGTTAGGCTTTCCTTTGTCTCTGGGGAGACCTGGCGTGGAAAGTCACGTTCGGCTCTCCAGCTCACCAGCTGCCCAGGTGAGCATATCCTGCGGACGGGAGAAGGGAGAAGAGCTACCAACACGTCCCTTGGATGGTGGCCCTGGCTGGACCAGTGCTGCCGGGTCTTTGTGTGGGTTGAAGGCCACCCAGAGCAGGCGTGGTCAACACTCAGAGCCCCTTTGAGTGGATGACCTTTCAGTGTCAAGTTGTGGATGGTGCAATTCAGTGCAAACCCTCATCACTTAAACAGTTCCCTTGGGGCCTCACGGTTGGGGGTAGGTGACCAAAGGACCAGGCTCCGTGGGCCTGGAGGGATCTAGGTTCCGATCCAGCTCGGCTCTCTGATGTCCCCTCACCCTGCAGTGCCGAGTGAAGAGACTTCCCTGGGTTCACGTGAAGGGCCAGGTAGGCTGTAACGTCCTATTCGTGCCTGAAGGACTTTCCTTGGGCTGGTCACTACAGTTCATCCCAGAGGGAGCCCTGCCCAGGACAAGCTGTGTGCTAGTGAGATGTGGCAGGCTGAGGAGGCGTGGTCAGAAGGCGCTGCCAGCTTCAGCCCAGCCTCGCCTGCAGCCCCGGGCACTGACATTGACTTCCAGGTATTGTGCTACGTACGACATGGTGAAGGGGCCCCAGGTGTGCAGCATGGTGCGTACAACCTGGAGCACACGTGCTCATCCCTCTCATGGCTGACCTCTGGTTCTGGTTTAACACGGCTCTGGCCGCCAGTGAGAGCCGAGGGATTTCACTTCTCAGGTCACACTCAGGATAAAGCCACACTTCTGGAGCGGGGATTATGGGCTCAGCGCATGGCCTCAGTAAGCAGGAATCCCTATTGACAACTTTCAGAGGTGCCGATGCTTCTCTGCTAATTCAGCAAATAGCAGCAGCCTCTAAATTCCTTTTTTAGTAAAGCTGGAGTAGCTTTCTCCAGCCCAGCCGGCCAATCCCGTCTGTTTCCTCACATGCCGAACTCATCCAAAAGCACTAAGCATTGAATGGCATCTACTGTGTGCAGGCACCGTGACATGTGGAACACGGGGAATCAGGTGGGTGAGGCGTAGTGAAAAGTGCAGGTCAGCCCTTCTGGTCTAGAAGCTCCCCGTCGTGCTTGGGCATCAATCAGTTTGGTGAATAAGTGCATACAAGGAGCAAGAAAAGTGCATGAACAATACAGGGCAAAGCAGCGGGTGGCAAGGACTGTGTAGGCGGCACAGCTCTGGTGCTCAAGAGACACAGGGCAAGAGAGACCAGGCCAGCCTGGCCAATGAATGTTTCCTGAGCACCTCTGGGTGCAGTACCATTTCTAGGCATGATGGAGGACACAAAGATGATAACACATGACTCATCAAAGCCGGGTCTACCATGAGCCACGCTGAACTGTAGGTTCTGTTCTGTTCTTTGGGCCTCCTGCCCAAGCAGCAGACACAACTAGGAAAAGCACCTCCTCCCACGCAGCCCTCTCTGCCCCTCCCCCTCTGCCCCCACCCCCCCCCAGCACATACAGTGTTACATGCAACGTGACCCCGGCTCTTAGTCACTGTGTTCATTTCCTAAGGCAGCTGTAGCAAGTACCACAAACTGGGTGGCTTTAAACAGCAGGAATTTATTCCCATTTCCGGAGGCCAGAAGTCTAAAATCAAGATGTTGGCGGGGCCGTGTTCTCTCTGAAGGCTCTGGGGAGAATCCTTACTCGCTTCTTCCAGCTTCTGGTGGTTGCTGGCAATCCTGAGAGTTCCTTGGCTTGTAGCTGCCTCACTCCAGCCTCTGCCTCTGTCTTCACACAGTCATCTCCTCTGTGTCTTTTCTGTGCCTGTGTCCAAATTTCCCTGTTCTTGTAAGTAAACCAGTCATTAGATTAGGACCACCCGAATCCATTATCACCTCATTTTCCCTTAATTACATCTGCAGAGACCCTATTTCCAAATAAGGTCCCATTCACAGGTTCCATGTGGACAAGAATTTGGGGGGGGGACACTGTTCCACCCCGTTCAGTGCCTCAGGGTCTGGTACCTTTGAGGAGGCTGAGTTACTCGAGTGCAGACGTGATGACTTTCATATCTCCTGTATCAGCTTCCGGGCTTATTAGGTGCTATCTGGTACCATGTGGTCTTGGGGCCTTGTTATCATACAAAATTTGGGAAAATCACCCCACCACTAACAACAGTCCCGGGACTTTGTACATTACTTGTGTCCAGTGGCGGGAGCAGGACACACCGAGTATGTGACTGTTGGAGCCCCAGGGCCTGACACCTCTGGGCCATTATACACCCTTCCCCAGAGCAATCGCAGGCTCCAAACAGGTCTGATTACCCGTGTTCTGAGTGGATGCGATTCAGGAGTAAGCTGAGGCAGGCAGCGTCCCATTCTGTCCTGTCCATGCCATGGCCTCTGTGGTGTCCCCTTGGGCTTGTATTTCAGCAATACCCTGTCATCCCCACACCCTGTCTGAGGAGGGGACAGGTCGGGGAGGGAGCTGGGAGGGAGGTACCTTTGTTGGACCCTTACTCGGTGCCAGGGTTAGATTCCTCTCATTTGCAGCTGCCACCAGAAATGCCGAAACCGCTTCACTTCAAATCTTAGTAAGAATGACTCTTTAGAGCAACATGTAGCACAAGATGGAGATTCAGCAGGGCTCAGAGCCGTCCTGGCTGACGGGGGCTGTGACTCCCTCCCTGGAGGGTCGCAGGGCTCTAGAGGTCTTTCTGGGGACCCACAGTGCCTCCTGCTCGGAGCCCTGGCTCAGGAGTGGCCTGATGGCTTTCCCAGGTGTCTGCCCTCCCCCCCGACACCCACCATCCTCTCTCTGGGCCCCTGAGGAAGATGGAAAAGGCTTCCAGAGAGTGAGACCTGCGGGCCAACTCCCAGGCGCCCGAGGGGGTCTCCCAAGGCCTCGGCCTTCTCAAGTTGGTTTTCTTCCCTTGGCAAGATTGCTCTTGGCTTCTCCATTTGTGTGTTTCTGTTTTTTTCTTTTGGTTTAATAGCCACTTGTCTCATTTCCTGCTAAGAAGTGCTCTCGGTCCCAGAGGGCAATTTTTAGAGTAGAAAGTAGAACAGCTAACTTCTTGTCTACCTGCCTCTCGGACCATCAGGAGCAGCAGAGGCTCAGCTCAACCCAGTGCTGGTCTGAGGGCTTCCTTCTGCTGACCAGACAGTTGCTCTAATTAGGCTCGGTCTGGTTGTATGGGTGGCCCTAGGATTGGAACCCTGGCCTCACTCTCTATATAATATAAGCCACAGGCATGGGAATGGAAAATGCTGCAGCACCTTGCATAAAAAGTTTGGCAGTTTTTTAAAAAGCTGAACATAGATTTACAATACAACCCAACATTTCCCCTCCTAGGAATGTACCCAAAGAGAAAGGGAAACATGTCCACACAAAGACTTGTACACAAATACAGCAGCTTTATTCACCATGGCCAAAAAGTGGAAACACCCACAAAGTCCATCAGCTAGTGACTGGATAAATAAAATGCGGAATAGGCACACAGTGGAATATTATACAGCAGCAAAAAGGAATGACGTGCTGACACATGCTACGACACGGATCAACCTCAAAAACATTACACTGAGTGAAAGAAGCCAGACTCAAAAGACCACATATTGCATAATTCTATTTATATGAAATTTCCAGAAGACAAATCTACAGAGACAGAAAGTAGATTAGTAGTTGCCTTCGGTTGGAGGTTGAAACAGTGGCCAATGGACACAAAGGATCTTTTTTTGGGCTGGGGAGGGGATGGGGAAATGTTCTAAAATTGGTTTGTTGTAATAGTTGCACAATTCTGTAAATTTACTGAAATCACTTAATTGTACACTTTACATGGGTGAATTTTAAATTATACCATTAAATTCTACCCCAATAAAACTGTTAAGAAAATTAATGACTGGAAAATGAAACAAACAAATAAACGATCCTTGGGCAGCAGAGGGCAGCGGCTGGAAGGGTGGGCAACCCCTGGCTCTCCAGCCTCCTCGCTGTGTGGTTCCAGGCCAGTTACTTACTCTCTCTGTGCCTCAGTTTCCTCACCTATAAAATGAGGGTAACAATTGTACCTGCTTCATTAGGGTAGTTATAGGGAGAAAATTAATTAATATTTGTAAAGTTCTTTGATCAGTACCTGGTACACATTATATGTGAATAATCAAAATTCCATTGAGTTGTTAGTTGTTTATTGTGCTGTGAGGAATTCTAGGATTCCTCTCTTGATCTAAGACTGAGAGCCAGACCTTTGGGTAGAAAGGGAAGCCGCCGGGGGGGGGGCTCATGTGTGAGGGTGGGTCACTCTATGCCAACCTCTCGGCCTCTCTGAGCGGAGTTGTGCAGAGAGAGCGAACACAGCCTGCTCCTGCTGCCTCATGGGGTGGGGATCACGAGAGATGACACGTGCAAAACCATCGGAGACCCACTAAAGGGCCCTGGCGCTGAGGGGCCTGGTGTCTGGGGCCCCAGGGAGGTGACCAGGGTCCTAGATCTGGATGGGCCGTGGAAGGTTAAGGAAGATGGAAATTGCCGGAAACGAGCTACTGAAAAAGATGTCCTTCTGTTGAATATTCCTAATAACGCCAGTGGGGCTGTGGCCCCAGGGAGCTCATCCCAGCAGCCCCCCACACTCCAGACCTGGTGCAGCTCTCCCAGCACCATGGAGACAAGGAAATAAACACCACGCTTCCCTCTCCCGGCCCCTGACCTTTTGTTCAGAGCAACTGGCGGGGCGGAGCTGGGAAGGGAAGGTCAAGGAGAGTTTTCTGGCAGCCTTGTGGCCTGACGGGACTGTGAGGAGGGCGTGAGGTGCCTCAGCACTCATGCCCCTTCCTCTTTTCGCCTTGGGCCTACTCCAACGTCTCATCACCCCCTGTTCACTCCGGGCCGCAGTGGGGCAGAGGGTGTCCAGCACCCGCTTTGAGAAGAAGCCACGCCCACAAAGGCTTATACACAAATGTTCATAGCAACGTTATTCAAAACAGACCTCACCCCCAGCCAAAGGAAACAACCCAAATATCCATCAACTAGGCAACGGATAGACCAGCAGTTACGTCCATACGGTGCAACAGTACTCAGCAAATGGGGAGGAGACTACTAGTAGATATAATGACACAGATGGATCTCAAAACATGGTTACTATATACTGTATGAGTCCATTTATATGAAATTCTAGCAAAGGCAAAACTGTAGCAGATCAACGGTTGCCAGGGGCTGGGGCTGGGTAGAGGAGAGGGAAGAATGACTCCAAGGAGACATGAGGAGACTTTCTGAGGTGACAGAAATATTCTAAAATTTGAGCATGACTATAAAAAAAACTCATTGAACTGTACCCTTAAAATGGGGAGATTTTATTGTAAATTCTACCTGAATAAAGCTGTTGAAAAAGGAACCGCAGTACAAAAGTAAATATACTTCTACCATTCAATTCAGCAATCATGCTCCTTAGTATTTACCAAAATGAGCTGACAACTTACGTCCACACAAAAACCTGCACAGAGGTGTTTATAGCAGCTTTATTCATAATTTCCAAAACTGGGAAGCAACCAAGATGCCCCCCAGTATATGAATGGATGAATAAACAATGGTACATCCAGACAATGGAATATTATTCAGCACTAAAAATATATGAGCTATCAAGCCACGAAAAAAACCATAACATGCCCTTAAATGCATATTGCTAAGTAAAGGAAGCCAGCCTGAAAAGATGGCTTACTCAATGATACTAACTTTATGAAATTCTGGAAAAGGTAAAACTACAGAGACAGTAAAAGGATCACTGGTTGCCAGGGGCTGGGAGGTAGGGGATGAGTAAGTGGAGCAGAGAAGATTTTTAGGGCAGTAAAAATACTGTGTATGATTCTATAATGTGGATACATGTCATCATACATTTGTCCAAACCCATGGAATGTGCAACACCAAGAGTGAACCCTGATGTAAACTGTGGACTTTGGATAATAATGATGTATCAGTGTAGGTTCATCAGTTATAACAAATGCACTTTCTGGTGGCGGATGTTGATCGTGGGGGAAGCTGGGAGTGTTCGCGGACAGCAGGTACATGGGACTCTGCATTTTCTGTTCAATTTTACTGTTTGCTGCTTTTATAACATATAAACATAAAATCTATTTTTTAAAAAGGAGCCGCAGTGAGGAAGTTCCTTAGCCCAGAAGATACTCAGCACAGCAGGAGGCCAGCCCTGCCTCACCAGACCATGACCTATTTTCAGTGCGCTCCCCCCATAGCCTTCAGGTGCCCTGGGCTCCAGCTGGGGCTCAGCAAACATTTGGTGGTGGAAGGGGTTTCTGGTCCAGCAGACGGGCAAAACGGAGGGAAGGAGCAGGGGGCACCTGATGAAAAGGAGGACCTGCCCCAGAGTCCTCTGGGGAAATGAGGGGTCCAAATCCTCAAGTCCTGGAAACCCCAGGCATTGACTGGCCTTGGTTCATTGAAAACTTATCTCTCCTCCACTGCATGATTTCCAGCTTTCCTTTTTCTTTCCTGTAGTTGCCCTGCGTTGTCCTGGGCAGGCAGATGCAGAGGACTTATTGCAAGGTGGTAACTTTTGGGGGTAGGTGAGATGGCCTCAACAGATCCATGGATTCCCTCTTCCCTTCCCTCGTGGAACAAGGCTGAGGGCCTCAGGATCGGGAAAACACACCCAGGGTGCTCCCAAAGGCCTCATCAAGCTCCAGGGGCTTGGGCTGCAAGGGATCTGAAGAGAACGAGCCTTCCTGGGAGGAGACCCAGTGGTCCACCTGGACCCCTGGAGCAGCTTTGAAGTCTCAGTGCTGCCAAAGCTGTCCACCAGCTCTCCCTTTGGGTTGGGAAGTGCACAGATCCTTGCTTACTGGGAATAAGGAAGTGCTGTTGCAGGGTTCTCAAGGGCTAGAGAGCGGAAGACTGCTCACGAAGCCCTGTTAGAGCAGCAGATCGGGGTCCTGGTGTGGGGCAGGGGCTCATCCTGCCGCAGGCTTTGATCAGAGATGGGGGAGTTGTTCTGTGTTGTCCCATGGTGACATGAGAATAGACACACTGCATGGTTACCTGCTAGGAGCTTTACACACAGCACCTCATTTCTTCTTAATCTAAGCCTAAAGCGTTATTAGTGCTAATAAATGAGAAGCAGTCCTGCTGATTCACCTGCCTATTCTTGAAGTAACTTTTTTCTTGACATTGGTGCCTTTGGGCTGGGCTTGAGGAGGACCCCCCTTCAACCTGAGGTTCAAGGGTTCCAAGTTTAGGGAGGGAAGAGGAGGGATCCCAGAGCCTGAATCCAAGAACTGGGCCTCCAGGCTCACGTGGAGAACAGGACAGCAGACCAACCATAATAAAGACAGAGCTGGGAGACAAGCTCTCCAGCCAGCTCCCCTAGCCTGCCCCTCCTCCTCCTCCCCCTCGGGGGCTTCATCTTCACCTGCCACTCAAAGGTAATCCTTCCTGGGCCTGGTCTTTGGAGGGACTTAGCTCATTGATAATTATTTCTGTTTTTTCTATGAACATTCATCTGTGCAGGTTTTTCTAATTTTTTTCAAGTTAATTATGTTTTAATAGATCTTTATTGGAGTATAATTGCTTCACAATACTGTGTTAGTTTCTGTTGTAGAACAAAGTGAATCAGCCTTATGCATACATATATCCCCATATCCTCTCACTCTTGAGCCTCCCTCCTACCGTCCCTATCCCACCTCTCTAGGTCATCGCAAAGCCCCGAGCTGATCTCCCTGTGCTATGCCGCTGCTTCCCACTAGCTAAGTATTTTACATTCGGTAGTGTGTATATGTCGATGCTACTCTCACTTCGCCCCAGCTTCCCCCTCCCTGCCCCGTGTCCTCAAGTCCATTCTCTATGTCTACGTCTTTATTCCTGCCCTGCCACTAGGTTCATCAGTACCTTTTTTTTTTTTTTAGATTCTGTATGTATGCATCAGCATACGGTATTTGTTTTTCTCTTTCTGACTTACTTTACTCTGTATGACAGACTCTAGATCCATTCACCTCACTACAAATAACTCAACTTCGTTTCTTTTTATGGCTGAGTAATATTCCATTGTATATATGTGCCACATCTTCTTTATCCATTCATCTGTCGATGGACATTTAGGTTGCTTCCATGTCCTGGCTATTGTAAATAGAGCTGCAATGAACATTGTGGTACATGTCTGTTTTTGAATTATGGTTTTCTCAGGATATATGCCCAGTAGTGGGATTGCTGGGTTATATGGTAGTTCTATTTTTTTGTTTTTTAAGGAACCTCCATCCTGTTCTCCATAGTGGCTGTATCAATTTACATCCCCACCAACAGTGCAGGAGGATTCCCTTTTCACCACACCCTTTCCAGCATATAATGTTTCTAGATTTTTTTGATAATGGCCATTCTGACAGGTGTGAGGTAAGAACGGCCTCATTGTAATTTTGATTTGCATTTCGCTAATAATTAGTGATGTTGAGCATCTTTTCATGTGCCTCTTGGCCATCTGTATGTCTTCTTTGGCGAATTGTCTATTTAGGTCTTCCGCCCATTTTTTAATTGAATTGTTTGTTTTTTTGATATTGAGCTCCATGAGCTCTTTGTATATTTTTGAGATTAATCCTTAGTCCATTGTTTCATTTGTAAATATTTTCACCCATTCTGAGGGTTGTCTTTTCATCTCGTTTATGGTTTCCTTTGCTGTGCAAAAGCTTTTAAGTTTAATTAAGTCCCATTTGTTTATTTTTCTTTTTATTTCCATTACTTTAGGAGGTGGGTCAAAAAAGATCTTGCTGTGGTTTATGACAAAGAGTGTTTTTCCTATGTTTTCCTCTAAGAGTTTTATAGTGTTTGGTCTTACATTTAGGTCTTTAATCCATTTGGAGTTTATTTTTGTGTATGGTGTTAGGGAGTGTTCTAATTTCATTCTTTTACATGTAGCTGTCCAGTTTTCCCAGCACCACTTATTGAAGAGGCTGTCTTTTCTCCACTGTATGTTCTTGCCTCCTTTGTTGTAAATTAGATGATCATATGTGTGTGGGTTTATCTCTGGGCTTTCTATCCTGTACCATTGATCTATATTTCTGTTTTTGTGCCAGTACCATACTCTCTTGATTACTGTAGCTTTGTAGTATAGTTTGAAGTCAGGGAGCCTGATTGCTCCAGCTCCATTTTTCTTTCTCAAAATTGCTTTGGCTATTCAGGGTCTTTTGTGTTTCTATATGAATTGCAAAATTTTTTGTTCTAATTCTGTGAAGAATGTCACTGGTAGTTTGATAGGGATTGCATTGAATCTGTAGATTGCTTTGGGTAGTATATTCATTTTCACAATATTGATTCTTCCAATCCAAGAACGTGGTATATTTCTCCATCTGTTTATGTCATCTTTGATTTCTTTCATCAGTGTTTTATAGTTTTCTGAGTACAAGTCTTTTGTCTCCTTAGGTAGGTTTATTCCTAGGTATTTTATTCTTTATGTTGCGATGGTAAATGGGATTGTTTCCTTAATTTCTCTTTCTGATTTTTCATTGCTAGTGTATAGGAATGCCAGAGATCTCTGTGCATTAATTTTGTATCCTGCAACCTTACCAAATTCACTGATTAGTTCTAGTAGTTTTCTGGTGACTTCCTTAGGATTTTCTATGTATAGTATCATGTCATCTGCAAACTGACAGTTTCACTTCTTCTTTTCCAATTTGAATTCCTTTTATTTCTTTTTCTTCTCTGATTGCCGTGGACTTTCAAAACTATGTTGAATAAGAGTGGCAAGAGTAGACATCCTTGTCTTATTCCTGATCTTAGTAGAAATGCTTTCAGTTTTTCACCATTGAGTATGATGTTTGCTGTGTGTTTGTCATATAAGACCTTTATTATGTTGAGGTAGGTTCCCTCTATGCCCATTTTCTAGAGAGTCTTTATCATAAATGGGTGTTGAATTTTGTCAAAAGCTTTTTCTGCATCTATTGAGATGATCATATGGTTTTTATTCCTTAATTTGTTAATATGGTGTATCACATTGATTGATTTGTGCATTGAAGAATCCTAGCATCCCTGGAAAAATTCCACTTGATCATGGTGTATAATCCTTTTAATATGTTGTTGGATTCTGTTTGCTAGTATTTTGTTCAGGATTTTTGCATCTATGTTTATCAGTGATACTGGTCTATAATTTTCTTTTTTTGTGATATCTTTTTCTGGTTTTGGTATCAGGGTGATCGTGGTTTTGTAGAATGAATTTGGGAGTGTTCCTCCCTCTGCAATTTTTTTGAAGAGTTGGTGAAGGATCGGTGTTAGCTCTTCTCTAAATATTTCATAGAATTCGCCATCTGGTCCTGGACTTCTGTTTATTGGAAAATTTTTAATTACAGTTTCAATTTCATTACTTGTGATAGGTCTGTTTATATTTTCTAATTCTTCCTGGTTCAGTCTTGGAAAATTGTACCTTTCCGAGAATTTGTCCATTTCTTTGTGGTTGTCCATTTTATTGGCATATAGTTGTTTCCAGTAGTCTCTGATGATCCTTTGTATTTCTGCAGTGTCAGTTGTGATTTCTCCTTTTTCATTTCTAATTTTATTGATTTGCGTCCTCTCCCTTTTTTTCTTGATGAGTCTGGCTAACGGTTTATCAATTGTGTTTACCTTCTCAAAGAACCAGCTTTTAGTTTTATTGATCTTTGCTATTGTTTTCTTTGTTTCTATTTCATTTATTTCTGCTCTGATCTTTATGATTTCTTTCCTTCTATTGACTTTGGGTTTTCTTTGTTCTTCTTTCTCTAGTTGCTTTAGGTGTAGGGTTAGATTTTTTTATTTGAGATTTTTCTTGTTTCTTGAGGTGAGATTGAATTGCTATAAACTTCCCTCTTAGAACTGCTTTTGCTGAGTCCCATAGGTTTTGGGTCGTTGTGTTTTCATTGTCATTTGTTTCTACATATTTTTTAAATTTCTTCTTTGATTTCTTCAGTGGTCTCTTGGTTATATGGTAGCACACTGTTTAGCCTCCATGTATTTGTGGTTTTTACAGTTACTTTCCTGTAATTGATTTCCAGTCTCATAGTGTTCTGGTCAGAAAAGATGCTTGATATGATTTCAATTTTCTTAAATTTTCTGAGGTTTGATTTGTGACCCAGGATGTGATCTATCCTGGAGAATGTTCTGTGTGCACTTGAGAAGAAAGTGTATTCTGCCACTTTTGGGTGGAATGTTCTATAAATATCAATTAAATCTATCTGGTCTATTGTGTCATTTAAAGCTTGTGTTTCGCTATTTATTTTCTGTCCATTGTTGTAAGTGGGGTGTTAAAGTTCCTCACTATTATTGTGTTACTGTCTATTTCCTCTTTTATAACTATTAGCAGTTACCTTATGTATTGAGGTGTTCCTGTGTTGGGTGTATAAACATTTATCATTGTTATATCTTCTTGGATTGATCCCTTGATCGTTATGTAGTGCCCTTCCTTATCTCTTGTAACAGTATTTATTTTAAAGTCTATTTTATCTGATATGAGTATTGCTCCAGCTTTCTTTTGATTTCCATTTACATGGAATATCTTTTTCCATCCATTCACTTTCAGTCTGTATGTGTCCCTAAGTCTGAAGTGGGTCTCTTGTAGACAGCATATATATGGGTCTTGTTTTTGTATCTATTCAGCCAGTCTGTATCTTTTGGTTGGGGCATTTAATCCATTTACTTTCAAGGTTATTATCGATATGTATGTCCTATTACCATTTTCTTAATTGTTTTGGGTTTGTTTTTGTGGGTCTTTTCCTTCTCTTGTGTTTCCCACCTAGAGAAGTTTCTTTAGCATTTGCTGTAAAGCTGGTTTGGTGGTGCTGAATTCTCTTAGCTTTTGTTTGTCTGAAAAGCTTTTGATTTCTCTGTCAAATCTGAATGAGATCCTTGCTGGGTAAAGTAATCTTAGTTGTAGGTTTTTCTCTTTCATCACTTTAAGTATATCCTGCCACTCCCTTCTGGCCTGCAGAGTTTCTGCTGAAAAATCAGCTGATAACCTTATGCAGATTCCTTTGTATGTAATTTTTTTAATATATAAATTTATTTATTTATTTATTTTTGGCTACATTGGGTCTTCATTGCTGAGTGTGGGCTTTCTCTAGTTGCGGTGAGTGGGGGCTACTCTTCGTGTGGTGAGCAGGCTTCTCATTGTGGTGGCTTCTCTTGTTGTGGAACACAGGCTCTAGGCTCACGGACTTCAGTAGTTGTGGCTCATGGGTTCTAGAGCACAGGCTCAGTAGTTGTGGTACACGGGCTTAGTTGCTCTGCAGCATGTGGGATCTTCCCGGACCAGGACTTGAACCCATGTCCCCTGTATTAGCAGGCAGATTCTTAACCTCTGCGCCACCAGGGAAGCCCCTGTATGTTATTTTTTGTTTTTCCCTTGCTGCTTTTAATATTTTTTCTTTGAATTTAATTTTTGTTAGTTTGATTAATATGTGTCTTGGTGTGTTTCTCCTAGGGTTTATCCTGTATGGGACTCTCTGTGCTTCCTGGACTTGGGTGACTATTTCCTTTCCCATGTTAGGGAAGTTTTCCACTATAATCTCTTCAAATATTTTCTCAGACCCTTTCTTTTTCTCTTCTTCTTCTGGGACCCCTATAATTCAAATGTTGGTGCATTTAGTGTTGTCCCAGAGGTCTCTGAGATTGTCTTCAATTCTTTTCATTCTTTTTTCTTTATTCTGCTCCTCAGCGGTTATTTTCACCATTTTGTCTTCCAGCTCACTTATTCGTTCTTCTGCCTCAGTTATTCTGTTATTGATTCCTTCTAGTGTATTTTTCATTTCAGTTATTTTGTTGTTCATCTCTGTTTATTTGTTCTTTAGTTCTTCTAGATCTTTGTTAAACATTTCTTATATTTTCTCAGTCCATGCCTCCATTCTATTTCTGAGATTCTGGATCATCTTTACTATCACTGTTCTGAATGCTTTTTCAGGTAGATTGCCTATTTCCTTTTCATTTATTTGGTCTTGTAGGTTTTTACCTTGCTCCTTCATCTGTGGCATATTTTTTTGCCATCTCATTTTTTTTTTCCTTTTTTTAATGAGTGAAATTGTGTTCCCGTCTTACTGGTGGTTTGGCCTGAGGCTTCCAACACTGGAGTTTGTAGGCAGTTGGGTAAAGCTGGGTCTTGGTGCTGAGATGAGGACCTCCAGGAGACCTCACTCCAATGAAAATTCCCTGGGGTCTGAGGTTCTCTGTTAGTCCAGTGGTTCAGACTTGGAGCTCCCACCGCAGGAGTTTTGGTCCCACCACTGGCTCATGAACCAAGATCCCACAAGCCGTGTTGGGGGGCCAATAAAAAAAAAAGGAGAAAAATAACAAAGTAAAAAATAAAATTAGACTAGGAAACTAACAGATATGTTAAAAAAAATATAAAAATAGACGGATTAACCAAGATGGCGGAGTAGAAGGACGTGCTCTCACTCCCTCTTGCGAGAGCACCAGAATCACAACTGGCTGCTGGACAATCATTGACAGGAAGACCCTGGACTTCACCAAGGAGGATACCCCACGTCCAAGGACAGAGGAGAAGCCACAGTGAGACGGTAGGAGGGGCGCAATCAGAGTAAAATCAAATCCCATAACTGCTGGGTGGGTGACTCACAGACTGGCGAACACTTATACCACAGAAGTCCACCCACTGGAGTGAAGGTTCTGAGCCCCACCTCAGGCTTCCCAACCTGGGGTTCCGGCAACGGGAGGAGGAATTCCTAGAGAATCAGACTTTGAAGTCTAGTGGGAATTGATTGCAGGACTGTGACAGGACTGGGGGAAACAGAGACCCCACTCTTGGAGGGCACACACAAAGTAATGTGTGCATCGGGACCCAGGGGAAGGAGCAGTGACCCTGGGGGAGACTGAACCAGACGTACCTGCTGGTGTTGGGGGGTCTCCTGCAGAGACAAGTGGTGGCTCTGTTTCACCGTGGGGATAAGGACACTGGCAGCAGAGGTCCTGGGAAGTTCTCCTTGGCGTGAGCCCTCCCAGAGTCTGCCATTAATCCCACCAAAGAGCACGGGTAGGCTCCAGTGTTGGGTTGCCTCAGGCAAAACAACCAACAGGGAGGGAACCCAGCCCCACCCATCAACAGTCAAGTGGATTAAGGTTTTACTGAGCTCTGATCGCCACAGCAACAGGGAAGGAACCCAGCCCCACCCATCAACAGTCAAGTGGATTAAGGTTTTACTGAGCTCTGACCGCCACAGCAACAGTCAGCTCTACCCACCACCAGAGCCTCCCATCAAGCCTCTTAGCCTCAACCACCAGAGGGCAGACAACAGAAGCAAGAAAAACTACAATCCTGCAGCCTGTGGACCAAAAACCACAGTTACAGAAAGACAGAGAAGATGAAAAGGCAGAGGGCTATGTACCAGATGAAGGAACAAGAAAAAACCCCAGAAAAACAACTAAATGAAGTGGAGATAGGCAACCTTCCAGAAAAAGAATTCAGAATAATGATAGTGAAGATGATCCAGGACCTCGGAATAAGAATGGAGGCAAAGATTGAGAAGATGCAAGAAATGATTAACAAAGACCTAGAAGAATTAAAGAACAAACAAACAGAGATGACCAATACAATAACTGAAATGAAAACTACACTAGAAGGAATCAATAGCAGAATAACTGAGGCAGAAGAACGGATAAGTGACCTGGAAGACAGAATGGTGGAATTCACTGCTGCGGAACAGACTAAAGAAAAAAGAATGAAAAGAAATGAAGACAGCCTAAGAGACCTCTGGGACAACATTAAACGCAACAACATTCGCATTATAGGGGTCCCAGAAGGAGAAGAGAGAGAGAAAGGACCAGAGAAAATATTTGAAGAGATTATAGTCGAAAACTTCCCTAACATGGGAAAGGAAATAGCCACCCAAGTCCAGGAAGCGCAGAGAGTCCCATACAGAATAAACCCAAGGAGAAACACGCCGAGACACATAGTAATCAAAGTGGCAAAAATTAAAGACAAAGAAAAATTACTGAAAGCAGCAAGGGAAAAACGACAAATAACATACAAGGGAACCCCCATAAGGTTAACAGCTGATTTCTCAGCAGAAACTCTGCAAGCCAGAAGGGAGTGGCATGATATACTTAAAGTGATGAAAGGGAAGAACCTACAACCAAGATTACTTTACCCAGCAAGGATCTCATTTAGATTTGATGGAGAAATCAAAAGCTTTACAGACAAGCAAAAGCTAAGAGAATTCAGCACCACCAAACCAGCTCTACAACAAATGCTAAAGGAACTTCTCTAAGTGGGAAACACAAGAGAAGAAAAGGACCTACAAAAACAAACCCAAAACAATTAAGAAAATGGTCATAGGAACATACATATCGATAATTACCTTAAACGTGAATGGATTAAATGCCCCAACCAAAAGACATAGACTGGCTGAATGGATACAAAAACAAGACCCATATATATGCTGTCTACAAGAGACCCACTTCAGACCTAGGGACACATACAGACTGAAAGTGAGGGGATGGAAAAAGATATTCCATGCAAATGGAAATCAAAAGAAAGCTGGAGTAGCTATACTCATATCAGATAAAATAGACTTTAAAATAAAGAATGTTCCAAGAGACAAGGAAGGACACTACATAATGATCCAGGGATCAATCCAAGAAGAAGATATAACAATTATAAATATATATGCACCCAACATAGGAGCACCTCAATACATAAGGCAACTGCTAACAGCTATAAAAGAGGAAATCGACAGTAACACAATAATAGTGGGGGACTTTAACACCTCACTTACACCAATGGACAGATCATCCAAAATGAAAATAAATAAGGAAACAGAAGCTTTAAATGACACAATAGACCAGATAGATTTAATTGATATATATAGGACATTCCATCCAAAAACGGCAGATTACACGTTCTTCTCAAGTGCACACGGAACATTCTCCAGGATAGATCACATCTTGGGTCACAAATCAAGCCTCAGTAAATTTAAGAAAATTGAAATCATATCAAGCATCTTTTCTGACCACAACGCTATGAGATTAGAAATGAATTACAGGGAAAAAAACGTAAAAAAGACAAACACATGGAGGCTAAACAATACGTTACTAAATAACCAAGAGATCACTGAAGAAATCAAACAGGAAATAAAAAAATACCTAGAGACAAATGACAATGAAAACACGACGACCCAAAACCTATGGGATGCAGCAAAAGCGGTTCTAAGAGGGAAGTTTATAGCTATACAAGCCTACCTAAAGAAACAAGAAAAATCTCAAGTAAACAATCTAACCTTACACCTAAAGAAACTAGAGAAAGAAGAACAAACAAAACCCAAAGTTAGCAGAAGGAAAGAAATCATAAAGATCAGAGCAGAAATAAATGAAATAGAAACAAAGAAAACAATAGCAAAGATCAATAAAACTAAAAGTTGATTCTTTGAGAAGATAAACAAAATTGATAAGCCATTAGCCAGACTCATCAAGAAAAAGAGGGAGAGGACTCAAATCAATAAAATCAGAAATGAAAAAGGAGAAGTTACAACAGACACCGCAGAAATACAAAACATCCTAAGAGACTACTACAAGCAACTTTATGCCAATAAAATGGACAACCTGGAAGAAATGGACAAATTCTTAGAAAGGTATAACCTTCCAAGACTGAATCAGGAAGAAACAGAAAATATCAACAGACCAATCACAAGTAATGAAATTGAAACTGTGATTAAAAATCTTCCAACAAACAAAAGTCCAGGACCAGATGGCTTCACAGGTGAATTCTATCAAACATTTAGAGAAGAGCTAACACCCATCCTTCTCAAACTCTTCCAAAAAATTGCAGAGGAAGGAACTCTCCCAAACTCATTCTATGAGGCCACCATCACCCTGATACCAAAACCAGACAAAGACACTACAAAAAAAGAAAATTACAGACCAATATCACTGATGAATATAGATGCAAAAATCCTCAACAAAATACTAGCAAACAGAATCCAACAACACATTAAAAGGATCATACACCACGATCAAGTGGGATTTATCCCAGGGATGCAAGGATTCTTCAATATACGCAAATCAATCAATGTGATACACCATATTAACAAATTGAAGAAGAAAAACCATATGATCATCTCAATAGATGCAGAAAAAGCTTTTGACAAAATTCAACACCCATTTCTGATAAAAACTCTCCAGAAAGTGGGCATAGAGGGAACCTACCTCAACATAATAAAGGCCATATATGACAAACCCACAGCAAACATCATTCTCAATGGTGAAAAACTGAAAGCATTTCCTCTAAGATCAGGAACGAGACAAGGATGTCCACTCTCACCACTATTATTCAACATAGTTTTGGAAGTCCTAGCCACGGCAATCAGAGAAGAAAAAGAAATAAAAGGAATACAAATTGGAAAAGAAGAAGTAAAACTGTCACTGTTTGCGGATGACATGATACTATACATAGAGAATCCTAAAACTGCCACCAGAAAACTGCTAGAGCTAATTAATGAATATGGTAAAGTTGCAGGTTACAAAATTAATGCACAGAAATCTCTTGCATTCCTATACACTAATGATGAAAAATCTGAAAGAGAAATTATGGAAACACTCCCATTTACCATTGCAACAAAAAGAATAAAATATCTAGGAATAAACCTACCTAGGGAGACAAAAGACCTGTATGCAGAAAACTATAAGACACTGATGAAAGAAATTAAAGATGATACCAACAGATGGAGAGATATACCATGTTCTTGGATTGGAAGAATCAACATTGTGAAAATGAGTATACTACCCAAAGCAATCTACAGATTCAATGCAATCCCTATCAAATTACCAATGGCATTTTTTACGGAGCTAGAACAAATCATCTTAAAATTTGTATGGAGACACAAAAGACCCCGAATAGCCAAAGCAGTCTTGAGGGAAAAAAATGGAGCTGGAGGAATCAGACTCCCTGACTTCAGACTATACTACAAAGCTACAGTAATCAAGACAATATGGTACTGGCACAAAAACAGAAACATAGATCAATGGAACAAGATAGAAAGCCCAGAGATTAACCCACGCACCTATGGTCAACTAATCTATGACAAAGGAGGCAAAGATATACAATGGAGAAAAGACAGTCTCTTCAATAAGTGGTGCTGGGAAAACTGGACAGCCACATGTAAAAGAATGAAATTAGAATACTCCCTAACACCATACACAAAAATAAACTCAAAATGGATTAGAGACCTAAATGTAAGACTGGACACTATAAAACTCTTAGAGGAAAACATAGGAAGAACACTCTTTGACATAAATCACAGCAAGATCTTTTTCGATCCACCTCCTAGAGTAATGGAAATAAAAACAGAAATAAACAAGTGGGACCTAATGAAACTTCAAAGCTTTTTCACAGCAAAGGAAACCATAAACAAGACGAAAAGACAACCCTCAGAATGGGAGAAAATATTTGCAAATGAATCAACGGACAAAGGATTAATCTCCAAAATATATAAACAGCTCATTCAGCTCAATATCAAAGAAACAAACACCCCAATCCAAAAATGGGCAGAAGACCTAAATAGACATTTCTCCAAAGAAGACATGCAGACGGCCACGAAGCACATGAAAAGATGCTCAACATCACTAATTATTAGAGAAATGCAAATCAAAACTACAATGAGGTATCACCTCACTCCTGTTAGAATGGGCATCATCAGAAAATCTACAAACAACAAATGCTGGAGAGGGTGTGGAGAAAAGGGAACCCTCTTGCACTGTTGGTGGGAATGTAAATTGATACAGCCACTATGGAGAACAATATGGAGGTTCCTTAAAAAACGAAAAATAGAATTACCATATGACCCAGCAATCCCACTACTGGGCATATACCCAGAGAAAACCGTAATTCAAAAAGACACGTGCACCCGAATGTTCATTGCAGCACTATTTACAATAGCCAGGTCATGGAAGCAACCTAAATGCCCATCAACAGACGACTGGATAAAGAAGGTGTGGTACATATATACAATGGAATATTACTCAGCCATAAAAAGGAACGAAATTGAGCCATTTGTTGAGAAGTGGATGGATCTAGAGACTGTCATACAGAGTGAAGTAAGTCAGAAAGAGAAAAACAAATATCGTATATTAATGCATGTATGTGGAACCTAGAAAAATGGTACAGATGAGCCAGATTGCAGGGCAGAAGTTGAGACACAGATGTAGAGAATGGACATATGGACACCAAGGGGGGAAAACTGCGATGAGGTGGGGATGGTGGTGTGCTGAATTGGGTGATTGGGATTGACATGTATACACTGATGTGTATAAAACTGATGCCTAATAAGAACCTGCAGTATAAAAAAACAAACAAAACAACTAATACTAAACTTTCATTGGGTTATTTGTATGGAAATATGTTAATATAAATGTTTCAGACATTACATGAAATTTCTAAAAATCTTATATTTGTATTTGTATGGAAATATGTATGGAAATATGTTAATATAAATATTTCAGACATTACATGAAATTTCTAAAAATCTTATATTTGTATTTGTATGGAAATATGTATGGAAATATGTTAATATAAATGTTTCAGACATTACATGAAATTTCTAAAAATCTTATATTTGTATTTGTATGGAACTATGTTAAAAAAACAAACAAACAAAAAAAATAAAAATAAAAATATAGATGAAACAACAACCAGAAAGGTAAAACAGAACCACAATAGTAAAAAAGAGGAGGAGAAAAAAAAAAGTGGAAAAGACCTTGGCTGTGGTGGGTGGGGCCTAAGCAGGGGCGAGGTTTGGGTGGTGAGCTGAGCGGGGCCTGTGCTTAGAACCCACAGGGCTGGAAAAGGCCCTGGGGGCAGGGGGGTTGCAGAGTGGGGCTTAGGCTCAACAGAACAGCAGGGACCCAGGCGTTCCTCCAGCCTTTGGTCTCAGAGGGCAGGGGACCCCACCTGTGTGCCCAGCAGGCTCCCTAGGCCTTCGTGGGTGTGGCAAACCCCCTCCACTCCCCTCCTGCTCCTCCCATCCTGGAGGATCCCTTCTGCTGGCCTCTCCTGGCCTCCCTCCTAAGCCCCCAGGACCAACCCAGCCCAGAGGGGACCTCTGAGGGCCTAGGCTGGAGAGCCAGGCAGACTTCCTCGGCTGATTGGGCAGGGGAATCACTGGGCAAGCTCACCCTTGCTCCAAGACCACAAGGGTCCCTCCAGGTGTGGGAACCCCTCCCCCCTCTCAGCCACCCCTCAGGGTCCAGCTTCCACTTCTCCTCCCCACTCAGTCCCCCCACGTCTTACCAGTTCACTTGGGGGTTCTTTCCATCGACTTGGGCGTCAGGATGCCCCATCAGTGTCAAGCAGGTGCCCTAGTTGTGGGGAGACGTGAACTCCATGTCTTCCCACACTGCCATCTTGACTCCGCCCCCTCAAGTTAGTTTTGATCCTTTATATTTTTCTAGAAAATTGTCTACTCCATCCAGATTTCAAATACGTAACATACTCTCTTATAACTTTAAAAATTAGCATCATGTTTGTGTTTAGAGTCCAATGTTCATTTCTAGGCTTTTTCTCTCTCTTTTTTTAATTGGTTATATTCATCAGAAATTTATCTTCTTCATCTTTTCAAAGAACCAGTTTTGGGTTTTAAAGATCTATTTTACTATTTCTTCCATCTAATTCATTCATTTCTATTTTAACTTTATCCATTTCTCCTTTTAGTTTTTTTTAAATCACATATTTAATTTATTTTCCTTTTTGTTGTTAATTTTAAAAACACTTAAGCTACAGAATTTCCTCTAGAAGAGTTTTGGCCCCCTCCCATAGATTTTATCACATAATGTTCTCATTTTAGTTAATTTTCAAGAAGTTAAATTTGTAGTTTATTTCCTATTTAAAACTGAAAAACTATTTTAAATACTAGTAGTGTTGGTATGTTTGTGCTTTTGTTTCCAAGTTTTAGAAACTTGTTTCCAAGTTTCCAATCTCTTTGTAATTCATTTATAGTCTTATTGCATTATGATCTGAGAATGGTAATCTATATGACTGCTATCTCTGTAATTTAAAAATCTTTCTTGGCATCTAGGATATAACCAAATTTTAAATGTCAACAGATATTTTTAAATATTTATTCTATTTGTGGAATATATATATATATATATATATATATATATATATATATATAATTTTAAAAGTATTAATTATGTTTTTCAGAATTCTGAATCCCTATTTACTCTGGATGCACTTGACCCTGAGGGGGGATTTTAAAACTCCCACTGTTACGATGGTTTTGTGCAGTTCCCCTGGGAATTGTTCAATGTTAGTTGTGGTTGAGGGTCCCCAGCAGCCTCTAGCCTGGTCTCAGAGAGGCTGAGAGCTCCCATGAGGATATGACCTCACCTTAGCCAAAGGAGCTCATGATCCTGGGCTCGCCTGGCTTCTGTCTCTGGATTTATGTTCCAAGCATGTTTTTTTGTGGTTCAAGCTATTGTCTTCACAGAGGTGCTTGGCCTCAGGGGCATGGGCATCAGGGTGGGCACTGACAGGATTCCCCTTCAGCTAAGAGAGCAAAGGGTCCAGCTCACAAACAAGGGTTTCCATGCCAAGTTGGCAGGCTCTACCTGCTATAGAACAGGTGCCCTGGAACACCTGTGCCTCTTGGATGGCAGTCGGTTCTCTCTGGGCTCCTGCCAATCAGGCCAGCAGGAATTGGTGGTCTGTTTTTCCTGTGGCAAGGCAGGCCCAGACATAGCTCTTTTCAGCAAGCCTGACCTCTCAGGCTCTTGGAAAACAGGTGCTTTTCAAGACCCCAGCATTTATGAGGTTTATTCCTGTCTCCTTCATGGTCAGGACTGAGGGAGAAGGCCAATGAGGAGAGACATTGACTATTTGGGGCCACATGGGTGAGGTTCAGAGAACTCCTCAAAAAACTCTTGATTTGAAGGATGGGGAAATTCACTGGATTGCAGAGGGCAGAGGTGGGAACTGGAGGATGTGACAAAGGCTGAAGAGTGGTTTCCCTTGGGGCAGCAGAGTGGGCGAGGGCAAGGAGTCAGACACCCTGAGCAGAGTGGGCAGATGAGCCAATGAGAGTCAAGAGAGCACTTGGTGAAAGACTGAAAGCTTCCCGCTAAGTCAGGAACAAGACAGGATGCTCACTTGCACTACTTCTTTTCAGCCTTGTCCTGGAAGTTCTAGCCAGAACAATTAGGCAAGAAAAAGAAATAAAGCAAATCCAAATTGGAAAAGAAGCAGTAAAACTATATTTGCAGATGACATGATCTTATATATAAAATAACCTAAAGAATCCACCAAAAAAAACTATCATAGCTAAAAAATGAATTCAGCAAAGTTGAAGGATAAAAGATTAACATACAAAAATCAGTTGTATTTCTATATACAATCTGAAAAGGAAATTAAGAAAATAATTCCATAGATGATAGCATCGAAAACAATAAAATACTTAGAAATAAATTTAACCAAGGAAGTGGAAGACTTGTACACAAAAACTATAAATACTGCTGAAAAAAATAAAAGAAGACAGAAATATTAAATGGAAAAACGTCCCATGTCCATGGATTAGAAGACAATGCTGTTAAGATGGTAATACTCGCCAAATTGGTTTACAGATTCAATGACTGTTTTTATAACAATGGAAACACTAACCCTAGAATTCATATGGAATTGCAAGGGACCCTGAATAGCTAATGCAATTTTGAAAAACAAGAACAACGTTGGAGGGCTCACACTCCCTGATTCCAAAACTTACTGCAAAGCTACAATAATCAAAATAGTATGGTACTGGGACAAAAATAGACTTATAGATCAATGGAATGGACCGAGAAACCAGAAATAAACCCATATATCTATGGTCAATTGGTTTTTGATAAGGGTGCCAAGACCATTCAATTTAGAAAAAACAGTCCTTTCAACAAATGGTGCCAGAGAGGCTATCCACATGCAAATGCATGATGTTGGACCCTACCTCACACCATGTACAAAAATTAACTCAAAATGGATCAAAATCCTAAATATAACAGCTAAATCTGTAAAACTCTTGGAAAAAAAAGTAAGGATTGATCTTCATGACCTTGGATTTGGTCATGGATTCTTAGATATGCCACCAAAAGCACAAGCAGCAAAAGAAAAAATAAATTGAACTTCGTCAAAATTTAAAACATTTGTGCTTCAAAGGATACCATCAAGAGAGTAAAAAGTCAACTCAGAGAATGGTAGAAAGTATTTGCCAACTATCTATCTGATAATGGTCTAGTATCCAGGTTATATATAGAACTGTTACAACTCAAAACTAAAATAACTCAATTTTAAAATTCACAAAGGACTTCAATAGGCATTTCTCCAAAAAAGATGTACAAATGGCCAACAAGTGCATGAAAATATGCTCCATGTCATTAGCCAACTGGGAAATGCAAAGCAGAACCACAATGAAATACCGTTTCATACTCACTAGTATGGCTATAATTTTTTTAAAAATTGGAATATAACAAGTGTTGATGAAGATGTGGAGAAATTTGAACCATCATAAACTGTTGGTGGGAGTGTAAGATGGTGCCCCTGCTGTCCAAAAAAAGTTTGGTTGTTCCTAAGAAGTTAAAACACAGAATTAGCCTAAGATCCAGCAATTCTACTCCTAGGTATATGCCCCCCATATTGAAAACAGATTTTCAAGCAAAACTTGTACAAACATGTTCATAGTGGCACCATTCACAATAGCTAAAAGATAGAAAACAACCCAAATGTCCATCAACTGTTGAATGAAAACCAAAATATACACTGTGTGTATATCCACACAATGGAATATTATTCAGCCATAAAGTCTCAGCACATGAAATACTGATACATGCTCCAAGATGGAAGACCCTTGAAAGCATTAAGCTGAGCAGAAGAAACCAGACACAAAAGACCACATGTTATATGGTACCATTTATGTTCTATACCCAGAACAGGCAAATTCAAAGAGACAGAAAGCAGATTTGAGGCTGCCAGGGACTGGGGACAGGGGGAATAGAGAATCACTACTTAATGAGTATGGGCTTTCCTTTCGGTGTGATGAAACCTTCTGAAAGTAGATGGTGGTGATGATTACACAACATTGTGAATGTATGAAATGCCACAGAATTGTACAATTTAAAATGGTAAATTTTACATCGTGTGTATTTTACCACACATACACACACACACACACACACACGCACAAGTGTATCTAGGACATGATGGGGAACAAGCCCAGCGAGGAAGGTGGCCTTGCCCTGCCAGGCCAAGAGGCCCAGGAGTCACTGGATGATGGGGCGCAGGGAGGGCAGTGAAACCTGGGGGGCAGTGGAGGATGGAAGGCAACATGCTTCTACAGCTGATGCTGAATCTGGTTGAGAGAGGCTGCTGGGAGTGCAGGCCTCCCAGGTTGAAGAAGCCCGTGTGTGTTTGCATGTTTCCTGGGAATGATAAGGGCTGCGACTTCTCTTTCGTGGCTGCATCTAAACTGAAGACAAGCTCTCCCCTGGTTTGGCAGGAAACATTTGAAACTATTGCCAAGACATCTGTTTCATTTTCTTTGGCAACAAAATGCATCCTGAGAGATAGACTCAAGGCTTACAACTGGGAGCATCCATAATTCTTTCTCCTTTTCTCCCACAGGAGTTTACGTAGAAGCTCCCAAGCTCATGTTTAGAGAGGGTCAAACCGGAGGCGGCTGAGCTGCAGAGAATCCAGCATTTGGGGAGGGAAATGAGCAAAAGTGGGGGGGGCAGGAGAGCAGGCAGCACAGCCAGGCGACGCCCAAGAATGTCCTGACAATCCGGAGTCTGGGAGCAGAGTCCCTCTTGGGGGATGGGGGTGGACGAGACCCCGTTCTCTGTGACCTGCTCCACTTCTGAAATGGAGAAACTGGGGGACTCGTTCCAGGAGAACGAGCATGGGCTTTGGCATCAGACAAACTGGGTTTGAATCCAGCTTGCTTACTCTCTGCGTGACCTTGACCTTACTCCCTGTGTTCTCATCTGTAGAAGGGAGAAATAATATCTACCTCATAAGTGTGTTGCTGGGATTAAGTGAGGGGATGCACGTGGACCATGGCGCAGAGTGTAGCACACTGGAGGGGCTCAGTAAATGCTTCTGAATCCTCCAGAGAATTGAGATGGAGAGGCCCTGCAGCCTGGCCTGCACGTCTCTGTGCCTCAGTCTCCGTGTCTTGAACGTGAGGGAGCCTGGAACTGACTTTCTGTGATTTTATGACTAAGAACTGCAGATCCAGGGCTGTCTCTGGGGATTGTTTAAAAGTAGGGTGGCTTGTACACAAGCTGAGAGAAGCAGGGTGCAGGGTGTAGACTGAATCAGTAGACTGATTCCTCAGCTGAGAGTCAAGCCGTTACATGACCACTGGGGGTACCAGTGCCAGCTCCTCTCAGACCATCCCCGAGACAACAAGACCCAGTCCCACTCGGGGCCAGGCACCCTGGGGAACAGAGATGGAAGAGGCGGCCCCAGCTACACTCCTGCCTTCCAGCAAACTCCCTGAGTTTCTCAGACCTGTAAAGTCTGGTGAATTATTTAAATATCTAAACATCAGCAAAGCCAATGGCAGTCAATTCTCATGAAGAGAGTCTGCAAGTCCCACTCATTTAGGAAGTTTAGCACCTTCTGAGGTGGGGGGCCTTGGAGGGCCCTCTGGGGAGCAATATACTGAGTTACTGCTGAGTGGCCAGCACCCTTCCACCCAGCACAAGCCCACCGTGCATCACATACCAGTGTCTCCATTTTAGGGAGATGAGGCTATTTGTCTGAGGAAGTTGCATGTCTGAGAAGTGGCTGAGCTGGAGTTTGAACCCATCTCTGTGCCGCCACGTAGACCTGGCTTCCCGTTAACACTCAGTCTACTGAGTGGGCCAAGCACGGCGACTTTACAGTTTTTCTTAAACAGCTTTATTGAGAAATAATTCACACGCTGCACAATTCACCCATTTAAAGTGTACAATTCAATGGTTTTCATTACATTCACAGAGTGGCTCAACCACCTCCACAATCTATTTCATAACATCTTCAGCACCTAAGAAACCCCATAGCCCTTAGCTATTACAGTCCAATCCCCCCAGCCCCTCCAGCCCTAAGCAATCATTAAGCTATTTTCTGTCTGTATTTGCCCATTCTGGGCATTTAATATCAGTGGAATAAAAATATATGGCTTTTTGTTGCTTGCTTCTTCCCACTAGCATAATGTTTTCAAAACTCAACTGTGTTGTAGCATGTATCATGCTACTTCGTTCCTTTTTACGGCCAAATAATATTCCATTGTACGGCTATATCACAGTTCATCTCTTCATCAGTTAATGGACTTTTGGGTTGTTTCTACCTTTTGGCTATTCTGAATAATGTTTCTATGAATATTCATGTACAAGTTTTTGTACAGACATATGCTTTTATTTTTCTTGGGTGTATACCTAGGAGTAGAATTGCTGGATCATATGGTAATTCTATGTTTAACTTCTTGAGGAACTGCCAGTCTGTTTTCCAAAGTAGATGCACCATTTCACAACCTCGCCAGCAGTGTATGAAGGTTCTGCTTTCTCCACAGCCTCCCCAAAACTTGTTAACATCTGTCTTTTTGACTATAGCCATCCTCATGAATATGAAGTGATATCTCATTATAGTTTTGTCTTGCATTTCCCTGATGACTAACGATACCAAGCATCTTTTCATGTGCTTATGGGCCATTTTATATCTTCTTTCAATAAATGTCTATTCAGACCTTTTGCCCATTTTTATTGGGTTTTATATTTTTTATTATTGAGTTCTAAGAATTCTTTATATATTCTAGATACAAGTCCCTTGCTAATGAGTTGCAAATATTTTCTTTCATTTTGTGGGCTATCTTTTCTCTTCTTTGATTGTGTCCTTTGAAGCATAAAAGTTTTAAGTTTTTATGAAATCCAACTTATCTAGTTTTTCTTTGGCAGTTTATGCTTTTGGTGTCATAGACTTCCCAGTTTTTTAGAGCAATATTTAACATAGAGAAATATGGCCATACCAAAATAGCAAGAGATATTGATTCTTTTTATGTTTTTTCAAGCTCAGACTTTTAAAGAATTCTTTTATTATACTCCACTTCATTCCAAAAATAATTTGGTGCCACCTATGAAAATTCAAATAATACAAAAGGATACCATAAATAAAAAATTCTAGGCAAAAGGAAAATATGTATCAGAAATGAAGCCAAGGGTAAAGTCAGTGTGTAGAATTACATATGTAGAGCTTCCTAGTGACCAAAGCAAAGAGGAAAATGCAATTATTTATAAGATTCACAGGCCCATGAGATAAAAATATATCTATATCTTAGGGGAAGCATTACTTTTCTTGGCACAGAGTCTGGAAACAAATTTCTCCTATGGCTCCTTTTAAAGGGAGAATATGTTTGGGTTATCAACTAGAAGAGAGCACATATATAAAATCCCCAATAAACTATCTCTTCACAGCCCAATTTCCTTCCCTTTCTGTTTCCAGATCCACATCTCTTCCTGACAACAGTTCTGCCATACATGAAATTGTCCCTGTTGTAGTAATCTTTTAAAAACACAAATATGAGCACCTCACTACCCTTCTTGAAATCCTTCAATAGCTCCCAATGGCCCTCGGGATAAAGTTCAAAGTCTTTAACATGACTTATGTGATATTACATGATATAACCCCAGCCTACAAGAGCCATTAATTTTGAACCCCTCCCCACTCTGGATCTCAGCTTGTCAGTGCCTCCACCGTGAAGCCCTCACTCAGATCTATGTTCTCGTAGTTTACTCACACTTCTAACAAGTATATGTGTTTTTATCAAGATGACAGTAGATTAGAAGCACCAAATTAAAAACAGTGTAAAAGGGTTGCCACAGGTGGGATACTGAGACTGCCAATTCATCAGCAGTGGAAGACATTGAAAAATTATAAAAAGCAAATCTAAATACACAATAAACTGAGCAATCTGAGGCCATTTAATGCAGGCACAAATACTTCTGCTCATCCAAAAGCCCTGAAGATCAGCCTATTATATAGTAAGTTGGAATTTGGACCCTTTACAATGATGAAGTTAATGATAAATTCCTTTCATTGTACTCTGTTGTAAGAAGGCATGAGAATATGGTGTTGTTTAGAATAACTTTCTTATATACTGGTTGACGTAAAAATTTTTTTAAAATATTTGTTCTTGGGGCTTCCCTGGTGGCGCAGTGGTTGGGAGTCCGCCTGCCGATACAGGGGACACGGGTTCGAGCCCTGGTCTGGGAGGATCCCACATGCCGCGGAGCGGCTGGGCCCGTGAGCCACAATTGCTGAGCCTGCGCGTCTGGAGCCTGTGCTCCGCAACAAGAGAGGCCGCGATAGTGAGAGGCCCGCGCCCCGCGATGAAGAGTGGCCCCCGCTTGCCACAACTGGAGAAAGCCCTCGCGCGGAGGCGAAGACCCAACACAGCCATAAATAAAATAAATTAAAAAAAAAAAAAAAAAGATGGCTAGCAGGACATCAGAGCCGTTTAAAAAAAAAAAATTTGTTCTTGAATTAATAAAATATTAGTTATCAAGAAAACTTGATTCTCCAAAACAAAGCCCCCTCATGAGTTTTATTAACTGAAGTTTGATTACAGAGGGAAGGAAGGAACACCCTCTAATTCTCTGAACCAATTTTTAAGAAAATAAAGTTTTTAGAAGTACAAGAGAACTATATGTTTCTTAGAGAAAATTCAGATAAAACAAAAGAAAGAAAATTACACATGATCCCACTTTTCAAAGATAATCACTGCTAACGTTTTGAAATATTTTCTTCTATATTTTTACGGGGTACATACATATATATATATATATTTTTTTTTTTTACAAAAATGGCATCTTATTGACAGTTTTGTGACCTTGTTTCTGTCAATCATGAGGACTTTAATATAATAAATATAATGGACATCATCATTTGAATGACTGCAGTCTGTGCTATCGTTCGGCTGTCCTGTGCTTTATGTAACCATCTGTTGGACATTTGGGTTGTTTCTAGTTTTTCTCCTCCTCCTCTGATTCTGCACTCAGGGTGACTTTGAGGCTGACGCTGGAACCATTCTCTTTAGTGTACTGGGCTCTCTGTGACTTGAAAGCATGATGCATCTCTTGGTAGGGCTGTTGCAACTGGTAATAATGGCGCTTTGTGGCTTAATGAGAACAGGGCTCTATTAATCCCTCTTTGTCTGACCTCAGCCAACTTCGGGCTCAGTAGAAGCAGGATTCTTAGGCCCTTGGGACCCTATTGAGCTGTTGTCATAGTGATTGGTGCCGGGGGCAGGGTCACTGGGCCAATGTCCCTAACCAGACCATCTCTGTCTTAATGACACACTCGGGTCCCGGCTGTTCAATCCCAAACTCAGAGAAAGACATGACTAACCCTGCCGTGATGCCAGCGTTTGGTCTGACTGCCCTGAGGCCTGGGGACTCTGAAGGCTTTCTGGGGCCTGGCATAACTCTCCCCAGGAAGGCAGCTCAGCTCACCTGTCCACAGAGCCCCAGGGCTGCTCTGCTGTCACCCCACAGACCTGGGACCACTCCCAAACGATGGCCCAAGCTTCTGCTTCTGAAGTGAACTCTCAGATCAGAGAAGGCCCTGCACAACCCAGCCAGATGGCAAAGCTTCTTGTTACCTGATGTCAGGGCTGAACAACCTTGGAGACTATCGGGTCCACCTACCCCTCATACAGATGGAGAAACTGAGGCCCAAGGAGCCAGATCTGATTCCAAACCATCTGGCAAGTCAGGAGCACTGCCTGAACCAAGCAATCCCCACCCACAGTTCTGGAAAGGAACATCTCTTATAGGACAATTGATATTTTACAGTAAGTTTTTTAGGTTTGGTCTTTTAAAAAATAATACACATTATTATTATTACCCAGGTAGTCCATGAATACATTTTCCTTTGAAAAATAAAAAAAACAAAATAGAACATTGCAGAGGAGGCACAAAGCCCCTTTGGCCTCTGTCTCCAATCCCAGTTCTCTTCCCTGAGACAGAGTCCTGGTTTGGTAGGTATCCAAATCTGACTTTAAAGTACCCAAATCTTATTTGTTTGACTTGGGTGGCCAGAACAGCTAGGGTGACGCAGACCCATGTCCCCATCTGGGCATGAGTCCAGGTGGCTCGCAGTGGCTGGCAGGACTGCCCACACAGGATGTACTTCCCTGGCCCCAGGGTGGCAGGGAGAGTGGGACGTGCTGGCACTGCTGTGTCCTCACTCAGCCCTGGGCTGTGACGCTCCCCCATCTTCTTTCCCCATTTCCTGTTTCAGAATCTCAACAACCTCTGCTACTGGCCTGGATTGGATGCCAGGAATCTAAGCTGAAAAATAGAAACTTTTCTATCAGGTTTAGCAATCTCTCCAGCAGACCGCAGGCCCCAAGGGACAGTGCTCAAATTTTGGGTTCCTGGGCCCATTTGGATTTCCACCCCCTACCCAATCCTGCCACTCCCCACCCCCCAACTTGCCTCTCCAGCATCAGTTCCCTCCCTCCCAGGCATCCGGGACCCTCTGCCAGGGAGAAGCTCAGCTGACCATCTCAGTACCCCCTGGAGAAGGAAGAGGGGGGTTTAAAAGAAGAGTTTAAATTGCACAATGATATATTCGAAGCAGTTAGTCTTACATGAGAGAAATTCCGACATTGAAGACAAGTATAGGGTGGAAAGAGGCCTTCCTGGTACACCTACCTCACACCAAGTGGGGGACCTCGGGGGTCCCCATTTTTGTCTCCCTAACCACCTGGGGCCAAGCCTTGCTCCAGGCATTGAGGCAGTGAAGCCCCTGCTAAGGAGGATGGCAGGACCGCTAACCATGCCTGGGAAAGATAATAAGAGTCATGAGAACAACAACAACAGTTTATGGGCTGGAAAACAGAAAGCAGCTCTCTTCCCTTGAATTCTCCCAGTCCTAATCTTTGAGAACCTACCACAGTTTCAGTGCAAACTGTTTAGGTATCTCAATGCATAGAATCAAATCCAGCAGTTTTTAGGATTTTTTTTTAATCAATGAAAATCTTTATTTTTTTTTCTCAAGCAAAGAATCTTGCCCAGAGTTTTGACATAAAAAAATCAATCAGAGAAGTGTTCTCCAGGCAAAGTATTTTGTTTGGCAAAAGGACTCTAATGTCTGGGGAATCCCTAAGCTACCTACATCCTTTTTTGATCACCTCTCATCAAAATCAACTTCCTTCTTCTGCAGCTGAGAAAATGGAGACAGAAGGCTCGGGGCCTTGCTGAAGCCCCTAGCAAGTCAGCGGCAGATCCAAGATTGCCCCGGACTCCTGGAAAGCTGGCCAGCACTCAAAAACCAGCACGAGACTTTCCTTAGCCTGAAACGGTAAATTTGGAAAAAATCCGGGCTTAGGAGGACACTTCACTAGTCCAAGACTGCTGGGGAAGGATGGGGGGCAGGGAGAGATGATGTTGCCATGGTTACCTTGGCCCAGGAAGTGACCCTTTGCTCCAGAGTGCTGGAACCAATGCTTATTTACTGCTGGGCTGGGGGAAAATGGCTGGGGTTGAGGCCAAGGGCCTCGTGCTGCTCACGGCCTGTGGATCCCAGGTTTCTAAGGCCATGCCATGAACATAGAGGGAGCCCAGGGGCCCTGGGATGGGGGATGAGGCACCTCTGAGTGGCAGGTCTCGCAGCCTTGCCTCCTCTGGGCCTCCTTCTTCAGGTGGAGATGAGCGGTGATACAGGCTCAGCCCCTTTATGTGACCATGAGGGGGACCCTGAGCTGGACCCCAGACACACTCAAGTGGCTCAAATCCCACCCAGAGTCCAGTTTGCTGAGGTCCCTGGTGACGCCTCAGGTCTGCGTTAAGCAGTCACCAATGGGGCACCTTGAGGGCCTAGCCAGGGAATGCAGTGATGAAAAGATACCAGGCTCTGAAGGAGCCCAGACACATGTGGGGACAAACAGAGAACCGGGTACTTCAACACAGTGGGAGGAACCCTTTTATGGTAGGGATGATAGAATATAGAAAGAGAAAGAAGGGACCACTTGGCCCGTGTATGTGGGTGGCATGGAGGAGAGAGATCAAGGTAAGCTTCTCAGAGGAGCTGGGGTCTTAAAGGATGACTAGGAGTTTTCCATGAGGCGAATGGGAGGAAGGGGGGAAGGAGAGGAGAGAGACTGGGCATTCCAGGATGACAAAGCAGAGAGTGTCAAAACATGTGAGGGCCGGGACAGGCACAGGAAGAAGCTAGAGTGGCCAGAGGTGGGGTTGGAGCCGTGTTGGGCGGAGGGAGGGGAAAGTCATGAAGAGCTGTAGACATTTAGGTCACATCAAACCACTGGAGCCCTGGGTTTGGTGGGAGTGCTTCAGGGCCCTGAAGCAGTGGACGGGGGAAAAGCTGGGTCACTCCTTCCTCCATTCTATATTCTGGGCCTCCACACAGGCAAAGCTCTGAACTAAGTTCCAGGTGGTTAAAAACGCAACCTGAGAAATCTGTTGTAAGCCAGGCTAGAAGCTCCTGTTGATTAGTCCAGGACTCTACTTCTTGGCCGCTGCCTCTTGTTGGACTCAGGGCCCCTCCTCCCTACCTGGTCGAGCCCTGGAGGGCAGCCACTGATGAACAGATGTGGCCCTCACCTTGCCCACCTTCCCTGCCCAGTGGGGTCCGGTGGGGATGACTTCAGCTGCTGGCTCCCTTGGCTTTGAAGTTGGTGTGGCTCTTGTCTCATTTGTATTTATATCACAGAAGAGTCAGCAGGAACCAAAAAATAGAACTAGGAAAGAAAACAGTCATGCTGCACAGAGCAGCACAGAGCAGACCACAGCCCCTCCGGGAGAAGTCAGTCGCCAGACACAGGCTGCGGATGGAATCACTGGTTGTCATGGCCCTGTGAGGCCCAGCTCACATCCTGCCTCTTCCATGCAGTTCTCCTGGGGCCGAGTGGGAATGACTCCCTCTTACTGGGCCTACCTGCGTGGGTAATTGTAACGATGCTGACAGTGGCTCTGTGTGACGTGAAACTCCAGAGATGCCACCGGCTCACGGGGAACCTTTGTGCAAATTGGGAAGCGCGCCCCTTTCTCTGGGTGTGCACAGCCCTACCCCAGGGTGAGTGGCCCCCACTCGGCCCCTCAGTCACTGCCTTTCTGCAAAGCACAGCTACACGTGTCCCGCCTGAAAAGTCGACGGCGGGTGTGATCTCTACCTCACAGGTGGGAAAGGGAGGCTATCATCAGGCTGTGGAAAGGGTTGTGCTGGGGTCCACGGCTGTTCTGGGGAAGCCTCGCTTCCAGCAGCTGCGGACGGTACCCGGCCAGGCCCAGCCAGTGCTCCAGGCCTTGTTGATTCAAGTCCTGAGCCAGAGACCAGCCTCGGCCGCCGAGTACCACAGCCACACGGGAAGCAAGATGCAGAGCAGGGCTCTCAGCTGATTGTCCAGTGGGCTCCAGCCCAACCTGGGAAGGAGAGGTCTCTCCACTGGGTCATCGAGGACTTCCTGGCCAGCAGCACACACTAGTTGCCTCCGAGTCACCATCTACACTCAGCAAGGATTGTTGGTGCCACAAAGCTACTCTTTTCCAGCCCTTTACCTCCTCCACAGGATTCACTCTCTACCACAGGCATCCCTAGACTCACAGAGACCTGTAGCACCCTCCCAAATCATCTCATGGAGCTTTTGCATGCCTTCACACTCCCTCTTCTCCCCAGCCTCCGTGGCAGACATCACTGATTGACCACTGCACTTAGTTCCTTTTATGCCTGGACCGAACCTCAGAATCCTTCTCAACACTGTGCTCTAGGCAGCCACACAGAGCTACTTGAGCCAGTAGTTACGAGGCACCTATTTTAGCCACCTCTGATGTGTTCAGTGCCCAGGATTAGAGATGAGGCAGTAGGAGGTCAGCAGCAGGAGGGAACTTGTGCGAGCCCCATAGCCAGTCACCAGCAGAGGCATGTGAAAAATGAGTGTCTCCTCTATCGCCAGGCCCAGGGCTCTCTCATCTACCTCTTCTGAAATGGCAGTCTGGTGCTATTAGTCAAGGATTTGCAAATGTGTAAAAATGTGCGGGACTGTATTTTGGGGGTGGGGTCCCCCCACAGTTAGTGTTGCAGGGCCCCAGGGCCAGACCTGAACCTCAGGAGGCCCTCATCCCAGGCGTCAGTGCATTGGAAAGACGACCTGCCCCCGCCCGACACCCCACGCCCATGGTAGTTCTGGAGACAGGCAGGGGCAGCAGGGCCCACCTGCCCTTCCCGCACTGGCCCCTGTGCACACATGGCTGAATGTGACCAGAGCAACAGTGGGCCAGGCGGGGGGAGGAGGCACCAGGATGGGGCCGGGGCCCGGGGCTGACTCTCGGGACGGGCTCAGGGAGTGTCTGCTAACCCAACGATGCCCCACTTCCAGACTCACGCATTGAAAAGAAGAGCACAGAGGCTGGCTTGCGGGGCCCTCACGAGAGTCTAGGCGTTCTAGGAATTCAAAGAAGGTGAGGTCAGCACGGTCTGGGGGTTTCCATGATGGCTTCCGGGAGCTCACAACTCAGCCTGAGCAGAGGCTTGTTCATTCATTCATTCATTCACTCACTCATTCATTCATTCATTGATTCAACCCAGACCTACTTGTACCTGGCATTGTTCTAGCTGCTGGATACAGTGGTGAACAAAACTGACAAAAACCTCCCTGGCCTCTAGTAAAGGGGTCAGCTGACAAATAAGATAAATGAGTGAAATGCATGTATGTTTAATGGTGATAAGTGCTGGAAAAGATAAAGCAGGAGAGAGAGAGGAAGTGTTCTGGAGAGGGTCACAGTTTAGACGAGGTGGCCAGGGAAGGTCCCGTCAGTAACAGACCATTGACTGAACCTGCAGAAAGTGATGGAGAAAACCCTGTGGATCTCTGGGGAAAGACCATCCCAGATGGAGGGACCAGCACCCGTGAAGCCCAGGCAGGAGCGAGCCTGGTATGCTAGAGGAGGGACTGGAGCCCTGGGGCGTGAGGAGAGGGGGCCGCAGGGTGGAAGGTGGTGGGCTGAGGTCTGGGGGCTGTGAGGGGAGATGGGAGGTGCAGAGGTTGGATAGGGACCAGATCCCGCAGAGCCTCATGGGTCAGTGTAAAGACATGGGATGTGTAACGTAAGGACTTGTCATGAGTTGAACTGTGCCCCCAGCCCGGCTAAAAGATAGTCTACATCCTAGCCCCCAGAACCTGTGAATGTGAACTTATTTGGAAATGCGGTCTTTATAGAGGTAATTAAATTAGTATTTTAAGATAAGATCATCCTGGGTTATCCAAGTGGGCGCTAAATTCAATAAGTATCCTTATAAGAGACCCACAGAGGACAGACACAGAGGAGAAGGCCATGTGAACGCAGAGGCAGAGATTGGAGTGATGCCGCCACAAGCCAAAGAGCACCAGGAGCCACAGAAGCCGGAAGCAGCAGGGAAGGATTCTCCCCTACAGCCTCTGGAGGGAGTGTGGCCTCAGTGCCAGGGTTGTGCTGTCCTTTGACAGTCTGTGGCTCCAAGGGGCCAGAGGGCAGCAGGCCGCATGTGCAGCCCGGCAGAAGTGTGACAGCAAACACTCCAGCATTAAATCCTTGGACAGCTTCTGATTCTCAGGGCTCCCAGATTCTGAGTGGCTGTGGCTCTCCGGGGGCCAGTGGCCATGCTCATGTCTGAGGCTCTTTGTGGCCTGGTGGTAGGTGGCTTCAAACAAGACTTGGTCCTTTTTCCGTAAAGCGGGAGATGCTGTGCCACAGGAGGGCTGTTTCTTGTCCTGGGAAGATGGCGAAGGTTTCTCTTCCCTTGGCAGCTCCCATGGAGGGAGGGGCTGATGGCATCACACGGACATGGGGACGGATGGAGACATCCCTCTTCAGTGATGGGGGCAGGCTTGGATTCTGCTTCCTGCATTGTGAGAGCAGCTATCAGAGCCTGGCTGGCTGGCTCCAGGCCCCCAGTGTGACCATCCTGCCCCTGTATTCCTCCCTCAGGCTCTCCCCTGCTAGGAGCTGCCATGCTTGCCAGGACTTAGGGGCTCTGTCGCAGGGTGAGTATGGTGTCATGCAGAAAGGGGGATGGGTTCAAGTAGGGGCAACCCCAGAACGGCTGAGACCTGGGTGGCCTCTGGAATGTGCAATCTGATCCCCTCTCTTGGGGGCCAAATTCCTCATAGTAAGGTGGGCAGCTAGCTGGCCTAGCCAAGAAGTACCTGTTATATAAATTTTTTAAATTAATTAATTTATTTATTTATTTTTGGCTGTGTTGGGTCTTCGTTTCTGTACGAGGGCTTTCTCCAGTTGCGGCAAGCGGGGGCCACTCTTCATCGCGGTGCGCGGGCCTCTCACCATCGCGGCCTCTCATTGCGGAGCACAGGCTCCAGACGTGCACGCTCAGTAGCTGTGGCTCACGGGCCTAGTCGCTCCGTGGCATGTGGGATCCTCCCAGACCAGGGCTCGAACCCGTGTCCCCTGCATTGTAAGGCAGACTCTCAACCACTGTGCCACCAGGGAAGCCCTAAATTTTTGAAAATACAGAAAACTAACATCACTTTTCATCCTATCACCTATTATAACTATATTTTGGTCTCTTTTTTTTAACATGTTGGAGAGACATGTCCATTTTCCTTGGTCACCAGCTTGGGGTGCCCTTATGTTCACAATCTGGTCCCCAAGAACTGGTATGAGAATACCTCCCACTCCCACTCTGAGGTATCCTGCTTCCCGGGGCACTGGGCTGGGGACGTTTTGGGATGACCAAGCCTGGACCTGAGCTCAATGGTCAGGCTCCCCTTACCTCTTGGCCACTTGGATCATGCCCCTCAAAGTGGTCCTGTTCTTGATCCACTGGTCCTGACATTTTCTGACCTACCATGGGACCTGGATCACCATCCCTGGTGGCACCCAAACATCTTGCTTTCCAGGCCCTCTCTTCTCACCCCGGAACTTTCCTCAAGCTCCTCCCCCATTCCCAGCCCCACCTCCATCCTCTTAAACATTAAATGGTCTCATGACATGCCTACCTTCCTCGGGAGGACAGGGGATAGTGCCAGCTTACATGCATTAGAGATTGTGCCTGAGGGGAAAGCATCATGACTTACTCCCCCCTGCCACAGATGTACCTGGTTGATGGTTGTCATGTTTCTATACGGCCATGTCATTCATATGTACATATGCCTTTTAAAATTGGGATCATACAATTGCTTTGCAGCCTACTTTTTTCACTTAATATTTTATAGTTCTTTTTCCTTTGCATAAACATTCTTCAAAAATACTGTATTGAAGGTCTGCGTCATCACATAGCTGTATTGTAATGTATTTAATTATTCACCTATTTTGGAGCATCTGGGCTTCCATTTTTTTGCTATTCAACATTCCCTTTATTGATCATCTTTGTCCATAATTTTTTGTTTGAATTTCTAATTATTTCCTCAGAGGAAATTCCAAGACATTTAAGTTTTCTAGTTACATATCCTTGATACGTTCCGTGAAAGTGTTTCTAGAAGGGGTACACCTGGCTTATTTATATGCCACCAGCAGCCCAGATCTGAGAGGGCTGGTGTCGTGGGTCTGTACCAGCTTATGGTAACATCAGTAAAGCAAATCCTACTATCTAAAAGGAAAATAATGGTATTTCAAAATTAGAACACATGATTATCCACAAAACAGAAACGTTCATAATTATTAAGCAATTTTAAATTTTGGAGGGGTCAGTTATCTGCTTCCGTTGCCTGTTTTTCTAACAAGGTTTTGATGGATTTATTTAAAAATCGTTTTATGAGCTCTTTATCCATTGCTATTGTGACATTTGTGGCATATGTGTTTTACGAGTGTGTTGATTAGTTTTATGCTTGTTTTTGGTGGTTTTTAACATACCAAAGCTTTATATTTTTACACTGTCAAAGCCATTGGCTTTTCCTTTTGTGACATTGTCCATTACTTAGAAAGTCCTTCCTAGGAAATAGCTTTTTAAATGGGTCAAGAGGTTGCCTCTTCCTCTTCTTGGCTCTCTATTTTTGGTAGATTTTGAACAAACATCCTTTTCCCAAATCCCATTTTCCCTGGAGTATCTGGAATGTGCTTGCTTTCATTTCTTGCTCCCCCCAAAGGCCAGCGTGCTGGGGCAGGAAGAGGCTCTGTGACATAGTGTGATGATCTCTGGGTGGAGAAACTGGAGCGGGGAGGTTTGGGCTCCAGAAATGGCTTGTTTTCCACCTTCAAGGGGGCCATGCTCTGTTCTAAAAGACGTCTGATCTTTCCCACCAAAGAAAGGAAAATGCTGTTCGAAAACCTCTTCAACGTAAGGTAGCTGCAAGTGAAGACCATCTGTGTATGGTCAGACCAACTCAAAGGGCTTATTTCTGTGCTTTTGGGCAAGATGGTCCTGGATCCTTGACAGCCAGAATGCCTGGGGGCCTTGAGGGTCTGTGGGTCCCAACACATGATTTAGCCATTTGTCTGCCATGGGCCCCCTGGAGGCACATTCCCTTGTTGCCTGCTTCTGAAGTGCGTGCACCAAAATTGTGCACCATGGAGAGTTCCCTCAGCTCGAAGCCGGAATCCCAAGTTCTAGCCCCAGCTCTGCGTCCTCCCAGAGGTGGTAAGCTGCACCACCTTAGGGGGTTTTCCTTCTGCGGAAGGAAGACTCCAACACCCAGCTTGCAGGGCTGGTGTGAGGATTAGATAATCGTACCTTGTGCCTCGTCTGGGACACAGGTGGCGTCACGCTGCTTGTTCATCTGATGATAATGAAGCTGTCGCTGCCAAGGAGCAAAGCAACATGGCAAAGATGGCCAAAGTGTGGGGCTGGGAAGAGAGCCAAGATAACTCCAGGACTTGTTGTTATTTCTCTACCATTTGGAGATACTAGATTCTCAGTCCTTCAACGCATCAAAGGATTTTAGGAGAGGAAGTTCGGTGTTGTGGATAAGCAAATGGCTTTGAAGTCCAGCACTGAGTTCTAACAGTTTCTGGATTTGCCACTTTTAACTCTATGACCTTGGGCAAATTATTTATCTTCTCTGAGCCTCCGTTTCTGCATTGTAAAGTGGGGCTGTTAGCAGTTCCCCACTTGTAGGGCATCGTGGGGATTAAATAAAATAATGCGTATAAAATTAGGGCAAATATATAGTTATCTTCTATACCAGGACACTTCTAAGAGTGAAAGGAGGCATTATTAATATTTGTCCAGCATCCCAGGACTGTCCCAGGCAAACCAGGGCATATGGCCACACCTTAAAGAGCTTAGCGCAGTGCCTACCTGAATATGGTAACAGCCAGTGATACTGAAGTGTGTGTGGGCTCTCTCCACAGCTGGGTGGCCCGTGTCAGAGACAGAAAAAGAGAGCCCTGGATGGGACGGAGGCAAGGGGTGAGGGGCAAGGATTCACAGACACTCCACTGAGGGGTTCGCCAGGAGAAGCCCGAGCCTCACCAAGCCCTCTGCGCCCTCTGGGAGGTTGTCCTTCATAGAAGGGGATGGTAGGGGGACAAGTTCCTTTCCCAGGGTCACCTCTGGGGAGGCTCTGCTTGGACTGGCCCCTCTCCACTCTCTGTTCCATGGGATCAAGTTGAAGCCAGCTCTGGACAAGGCAAAGGCTTTGGTTCCAGCCTGGGTCTGGCCCTCCCCTCCTCTGGGCCTCTGGGGCCCACGCAGAGCGTCATCACAGTAACTCTGGAGGTCACAGCTTTGCCCCCCTCATCCCTGAGGGACCCCTCATCCTTCGCCCCTAGCCTGCCGGATACGGAGTGAACAGACACATGGCCTGTGCAATCCCTCTTAGGCCCTCAGTGTACACATGGCCTGTGCAATCCCTCTTAGGCCCTTAGTGTAAACACATTCCTGAACCCGAGCAGCAGGAGCCTGGAGTGACTCAGCCCTCAGGAATGTGCAATCTGATCCCCTCTCTTGGGGGGCAAATTCCTCATCCTAAGGTGGGCAGCTAGCTGGCCAAGCCAAGAAGCCCTGGAGGGCCTCTGCTCCTTCCGAGTGTCTGAGCTGCCGCGGTGGGGTCTGGACAGGCTCTAAGGGAACAAGCTCTTACAGCTGCAGCTTCTTGGCTCTGTTCCCCCGCTTCGGACCCCAGAGCCTTCTGGCGTTGGGGGCGGTGGTGCAGGGGTGGAGGGAGTGCTCAGGGATCCCATTCCATGCTCAGGTTCAATGCTCAGACCACAGAGCAAGCAGGCTGAGTCAGCAGTGGTGGGAGATGGGCACAGGCACCCCAGCCTTCCCCATGCACATCCCCTGAGCAGCGGAAGAGAGGAGATGCCTCTGGATCGCGGGGACTGAGAGAATAATCTCTGGCTGGCTGGGCTGGGCCGGGAGTCCTTGGCCTCCCAGCATAGCCTTCCGGGACGCTGGCTACTTTCAAGGGCAGCAACTCAGAGGGTGGAGCTCTGGATTACTCACCCCCAGCCTGGCCCAGACTAGGGCAGGGACTCTCTGGGGTTATAGCTCTGTGTCCTTATTCATTGCCATCAAGCAATTTAATGAGGAATCTCTTAAAATCACAGAAGAAATCCCTCACTTGATGGCTTTGAGGGTGGCCATTTGCTGCAGGAGCAAAACATTGGTTAAGCCTAAGTCTGTGAGCCAGGTACCAAATATGGAAAAAGTCAGAAATCCCAAGTAATGGAACACAGATCAGAGACGCAGGACCTTTGGCCTGAAGTAGAGACCTGGGCAGCTTGGTGGGGGGCCCAGTTCTGGGACTAGACAAGGCACTCACCATCACCGTATATGGAAAAGTGCCCTGCCAATTGCAAAGGCTGACCTGGCTTCCAGCCTCCCTGAGACCCCTATGGCATGGTCTGGTGCGCTGCCACTGCTGGACCCCCGTGTCATGACGGCCAGGGTGGGCAGCTAACCCGAGGCTGCGGCGCCCACGCCCTTCCTCTGGTGGAGGGCCTCCCGAGGAAGCTGAGCGCGCCTCCTCCCACTGTGGAAGATGATGGTGGACCGCCGTCCTCACCTCGTCCCTGGGCTAGAGTGATGCTTGGGACTCGCGCTTGACAAGTCAAACCCTTCTCCCTGGGGCTTTGACTCTGGAGGGAGTGATGCGAGTCTTCGGAGAGAGGCTGGAAGGACTGCAAACTCCAGCAGCGTCCATCCAGGGGGGCAGGTCCCGGCACACCGTCCGCACACTGTCCAGCTGCCCTCAACCCCTGGTTCCTGCTTGTTCCCAGCCTGGTTCTCCAGCCTTCCTGATAATCCAGTGAGCTGTCTGATATCTTTCCATGAAAATCCTTTTCTCGGTAAGTTAGCCAAAGCTGGTTTCTGTGGTCTGCGTATAAAGGTGAAATGCAACGGATGGGCAGATACCAAGGCCTGGGGTGTGAGCGGGCAGGGCTCGGACAATCACAGGGCGAGCCACAGGGCCAGCGCCCCTCCCGGGATCGCATAAACCTTGCTCTAAAAGTCTTGCTTGCTTAGGGTATGAGGAGAGACTGGGGTGACTGAGGGTCTTGGTTCTGGGGGGAGGAGCTGGCCCTGGGAGCTCTCAGGTTAGGCCAAGTGTGGCAGGAAAGCCAGAATGTGCGCAGATGCCGAGGCAGGCCCAGGGTCCAGGCTCTGGTGAATGGCACAGGGCTGGGACTCCTCCTTGGCCTGGTCAAATTAAGCAGGTACCCCATCCAGCCCACAGCTTGGCAGGCACAGAGGGATCAAAGGTAGGGTGCAGAAGCAGGGCAAGCGGAAGTTCTCAAGAACTGGGCAAGGAGGTGGGTGGGACGGCAGGGCAGGATCCCAGATGCAGGGCTCACGCCTGCCCGGGCAGCCAGCTCCTCATGCCTTGCCTCTCAGTAGGGCACAGAGGCCTGAAGCGCAGGCTCCCAGGCCAGGGCACAGGCGCTGGAGGTTCTGACCCTGCCAACAGGGTCCCTGCCTGGTCTGAACCCAGCAGCAGGAGGAGACCCAGCATAGTGGGTGCTTGTTTCTATTTGACAGCATTCCTCCCTGGAGCAGGGTGAGCTGAGCCCAGCAGACTGAGGTCATGTCTGCCCAGTGACAATCCTCCCACTGTCCCTCTGTGGGGACATACAGCGCCCTCCCAGCCGCCCCTTAGCTGACCTCTTGGGTGACTGTGAAAGCTGAGTGGAGTGGGGGAGGGTGGTTTGGGGGGGTGGGTCCCCTGATGGCAGGGGTGGCAGGAGCAGAAAAAGAGGCTACCATGTAAGAGGCTGATGTGTGAGGGGCAGGGGGCCCATCTCTGGGGCCCTCTCAGCTGGAAAATGAGAGAAGTTCAATGACCATCCCGGGGCATCTGCAGAGAACACCCTTGCGCGCTGCTCCACCACTTCCTCGCTTATTTAAGCTGCCTGAGAGGGCAGCCCTCCCGCCAGCACCTCTTTCCCCATCCACCCTTCTCTCCTAGCCTCCTCCACACCTCAGGCGGACAAGCACTCCAGCACCCTCCCTGTGGCCCTCCCTCTGGAGGTTCGGAGCCCTGCCCTGCCCCACCTGCGCTGGGAAGGCTGTATCTCCCGGAGCTGTTCTGTGCTGCCTGAGGCTTCTCCCTTCAGGAAGGCAGTCAGGCAGGTTGGTGGACAGACTCTAAGGGTGGCCCATGATTCCCCACTCTGTGTTCAGTCCATAATTCCCTGCCCTTGGGTGAGGGTGGGCCCTGTGACTTGCTCCTGCCTCATAGAATACAGCAAAGGTGAAGGGATGTTGCAGGTGTCACTAAGATTCCGAATCAGCTGATTTTGAGTTAATCAAAGCAGAGATTATTCTGTGTGGGCCTGACTTAATTGGGAAAATGCCCTTAAAAGAGGGACCGGGTCCTTCCTGGGCGGAGAGCCTCTCCTTGCCGGCTTGATGGAGTAAGCAGCTGTGTTGAGGAAGCCCACCTGGCAAGGAACCACGGGAAGCCGCTGAGATCAGGGGGTGGCCCCCAGCTGACTGTCAGCAAGAGAGCTGGGCCTCCATGCTACGGCCATGAGGAAATGCACGAACTCAGAAGCATATTCTTCCTCTCTTGAGCCTCCAGATGAGAGCACTGCCCAGCTCACGCGAGATCACAGTCTTGTGAGACCCTGAGTAAAGGATCCAGCTAGGCCACACCCAGACCCCTAAGATGAGATGATCGAGGTGTGTTGTTTTAAGTTGCTGAGTTTGTAGTGATGTTTTACACAATAGAAAACTAATACCAGCAGTGAGGTGGGAGGGTTAGGATGTCAGGCTGGAGCACAGAAAGGGAGTGGGCTGTCTTGCCTTCTTGAGGGTCAGAGTCCTGATTCCAAGCCCCCATTGGGCCAGAGTCGGCAGCTGGACGAGCCGGCTCTGGGCTGGGCCGGGGGTGAGGGCTCTCACTGGGGCCTGGTTTCCAGGTTTTGCCGAATCAAGACTGCACAGAGGGGAAGGGGATGGCCAAGAGTGCATTTCGGGGACACTTCCCCGGGGATGGGTCCTCTGCAGCGGTATCCTGAGGCCTGGTCATACCCTTGGGCTGAGCTCAGCAGGAGTGGGATTCCTGTTGGCATGGTCTGTGCATATTGAATTTGCATAATGATTTTCAGTAGAAACCCATCACTTGCCTGCCCGGGGTTCACTCCCAGCAGCAGCTCCTGAGAGCTCCTTCTGCTGCATACCCTGCCAGCGCTTGACAGTATCTGTCTTGGTGATTCTTGCCAATCTCCTGAGTGTAAAATCGCATCTCACTGTTTTAATTTGCATTTCTCTGATAACTAGTGAAGTTAACAACCTCTTTGTGAACTTCTTAGTCATTTGGGTTTCCCTTCCTATGAATTCTCTTGATTCCTCTCAGAAGATGATTTTTTGCTTTTTTTCCCCTTGAGGTTCCTAAGGGCCCCCGGCTGCATCCAAAGTCAGGTGCAGCTGCTCAGCCCTCCCCTCCTTATTCCCTGGCTCTGCCCAGCCCAGGCCACCAGGCCCTGTGCCTTCTGCACCAGTCCCTCAGGTCTGTGTCCCCGAGCGTGGGCTGCGTTCTGGGAAGAGTGTGGGTGTGGGATCAGGGTGTTTCTGCCCTAGATAAGGATCTGAAGAGACTATAATAGAAACAGATCTGTAGCTGTCTCTCCACACCCTTTTTTTTTTGTTTTGTTTTTAATTTTATTTATTTATTTATTTATTTATTTTTGCCTGTGTTGGGTCTTCGTTTCTGTGCGAGGGCTTTCTCTAGTTGCGGCAAGCGGGGGCCACTCTTCATCGCGGTGCGCGGGCCTCTCACTATCGCGGCCTCTCTTGTTGCGGAGCACAGGCTCCAGACGCGCAGGCTCAGTAATTGTGGCTCACGGGCCTAGTTGCTCCGCAGCATGTGGGATCTTCCCAGACTAAGGCTCGAACCCGTGTCCCCTGCATTGGCAGGCAGATTCTCAACCACTGCGCCACCAGGGAAGCCCCTCTCCACACCCTTTTTACTTGCTTTTTATTAAGCCAGGAAGGAGAGAGAGGAGGTCTGCTGCCTCCCAGGCCTGGCCTCAGTCCTGTATCGGGACTATGGGTGGGTGACTGGATACGGTGTTTTCTCCTGCTGCAGGGACCCAGGCAGCCTGGTGGACCCCCATCCCCCAGAAGGACTATGGTTACAGAGAACCAGGGAGAAAACACAAATGACCCCATTGAGCCTGCAGTGCCAGCGGGGGCTTCCGGGGCAAACAATGGCCCTCTGTGTCTGGTTTCTCCTGAGGGCCACAGCCCCTAGTGATGAGTCACGCAGGATGGGTCCTGAGCCTGCTTTGTTGTGCCGCGGAGCTGGCGGGTGATCTCATCGAGGAAGATCGACCTCTCGGGAAGCCCTGTCACTGGACCGTGCCAGGAAGCTCGCGGCCCAGTAAGGGCCCAGAGCCCAGGTCCCCCCGCCTTGAGAGAGTTCCTGGAAGTGGGGGCCTGTGCTGGGCAGAGCGAGCCAGCCAGGACCCTGTGCTCACAGAGCCCAGGGAAACCCCTCCTTTGTTCTCTCTGGACACAGCACGTGTGAGGGGCCGCCCAGACTCAGCTGTGTCCTGTGGAGTTTCCTGGACTCAAGAAAAGCTCCAGACAAGTGCATTAGGAGCATCCCAAGGACGGCCGACCTGGGCCTGGCAGGAAGCCCAGGGCTGGGGTGGTCACCAAACCTCCCTTGGCCTATGAGGCTCGGGAGGGAACAAGGAACCATCCACTTGGCTGGATTCGACAGAGATCTCTGAAACAAAAAGCCACGTGAGGCGGAGGCCATTTCAGTTATTGGAACTCAGACATTGTTGTTTGTGGTGTTGTTTAAAGTACACCCCACTGGCTGGTACAAAGCCTGGCTCCGGAGCCACGTGACCACACACCCACTGACTGTGTGGCCTGGAGGGAGTTTCTCTACCTTTCTGAGCCTCCGTTTCCTCCTCTGTAAAGTGGGATGGCAGTACTGTTCATAAGCTGTTGAGGGCGCACCTGAGCTTACCTGGGCCAGCCTCCTGGCTCATGGCCACCCTCAGTGATGGCAGTCTCCGCTCTCTCCTTCATTCCCTTTGAAGGGAATGAAACGCTGAAGAAGCTCTTGGCTGGGCTTCCATTCTGGTTCACCTGCCAGAGGCTCAGGGTGCGAACGTGTTCCCTGGAACGCTCACCTCTTCTCCGGATGCAGGTGGTGGGTGAGGCCGCCTGCCAGAGCCTCCAGGGGACGAACCTCCCCAGTCAGTCCAAGGCCCAAGAATGGTGTCATTGCCTCCTTGGGCTGGGGTTCCGTGGTGAGCGGTTGCTCAGAGCACAGGCCGGAGAGAAACACTGTAGGGGTGGAAAGTCCAGGCCTGCCGGGCCCAGGAGGAGAGGCCCAGGGCTTGGCCCCAGAAACCACGGACACCAAGGCCCCTCTGCGCCCGTCCCTCGTCTGAGGGCAGCCCTAGAGCACCTGAGGGGCCGCAGGTGGGACGCCAGGCAGTGGGCACAAGAAGCAGTTCTCAGTGGCCCGCCTCCCCACCTCTGCCCTACGCTGCTGTCCAAGATTCTGGAGCACTGCACCTAAGCCATCTTCTCGTGCCCCTGGCCAGGGACCAGCAAGTTACCTAAGAGGAAGTGACACGGCGCTGACTGCCATTTCAGAGTTTCCCAGCCTGGCAGATCATCATGGGAAACTGGACACATTACCATGGCTTTTACAAGTCCACGATCACCCCGGCCGCAAAAACAGCCACCTGTGAAGAGAGTTGCAGAGTCACACTGGAGAGATGTGAAGAAAGAGGCCCTGTTGGTGGTTCTGACATGGCCACATGTGTGTTACTGACCTGTGTTACACCCTTTCTGGAAGCCCCCCTTCCCCCTCCAGCCCCAATGCCAGGGACTGTTGCTGGGACAATACCCCTCACACTGCACCCTCCTGCCTGCATGGGGTAGCAGTTGCTCCAAGAACATGATCTAAGGCTCAGAAGCATGGTACTTTCAGCTTCCACACAGGCCTTAGTCGTCTAGCCCCTGCTGGCCTCCATCTCCTGCCCATCTCCACTTCCCAGTATACCCTCCAGTGTGGAGAAGCACACTGACACTTCCCAGAAGGGCCCTCCTTCGGCCTGAAGGGTCTTCTTCCTCATGCCCCCTTCTGCCCACATTGGTGCTATATTAAAACCGCTGATATGGGAATTCCCTGGTGGTCCAGTGGTTAGGACTCCACACTTTGAATGCCAAGGGCCCGAGTTCAATCCCTGGTCGGGGAACTAAGATCCCACAAGCCCCGTAGCATGGCCAAAAAAAAAAAAAAGAAAAAAAAGATTAAAATAAATATAGTAAGTCCCCTACGTACGAACCTTCAGGTTGCGAACTTTCGAAGATTCGAACGTGCGTTCCATCAACATCAGGCATGAGTGAAATTGCAGCTAGCCTTCCGTCTCCTATTGCTGACGATCCTTCAGCTCTACCATCTCCCACCTCCTCTCCGTCCTCCAGTCAGTAACTCTTCTTGCCTGTTCACTCGATGCCAGCCCCTGTATGCCAGCTGTTATACTGTACTACTGTACTTTTCAAGGTACTGTACTGTAAGATTAAAACTGTTTTCTTTATTTTTTGTGTTTGTTTATGTATTATTTGTTTGAAAAGTATTATAAACCTACTACAGTACAGTACTATATAGCCGATTGTGTTAGTTGGGTACCTAGGGTAACTTTGTTGGACTTATGAACAAATTGGACTATGAACGCACTCTCCGAACGGAACTCGTGCGTATGTAGGGGACTTACTGTAAATAAAAATAAAATCGCTGATATGTCGCAGGAAATATGCAAGGAGATTGCACGGACAAGAACTTCTCTTAGGGAGAACACTGCATGTGGGTCAGAGGAAGTGTTAGACACGACACTTGGGGAGGCCCCCATGAATCACACCCAGCCTTAGCAGAGGGTGAGGAGCTTTCTGCAGGCCTCTGGTCTTTTCGAGTGCTCTGGGTGAGGGGCCAGAGCTGCCCTGCTCTCCTTTCTCCCTTCCTGCCACTCAGCTCTCAGCCCCTGCCCCACACATACATATTGAACCAATATTAAAAGAATATCGATTTACAGTGTCCCCGATTCTGCATCTCCCCAGAGGCCCCTGTCCTTAGCCACACCGGGCCACCCATGTCTCAGTCGAGGCCAAAGGCACACACCTACCACCCTGCAAACCCACCTTAGCAGCTCTCCTTTGGGAAGCTGGGTGTACAATAGCACTAAACAAATGCTGATTTTTGTTCTTTTTCTGGTACTTATCACAGCACTTGGCCCACTGCGTGCGCTCCAGAATGTCTGTGAAGGTCCACAGGGCCTCTTACCTGGGTCGGCAGTGGGCACTTCGTTACACCCCCTTTCGGCCGAGTGTGCACCGACCTAGGCGTGCACTCAGGGGAGGAATACGTGTGATGACTTCAAGTGTCTCACACCAGTTTGACACCCTCTCCTGCACCAGACGTGGTCCCCTTTCTGATGTCCTTCTTCCTGTCCTGGCCCCAGCGGCCTCTCAGCCCAGTTCAGCCCCCTTGGAGTGTGTTAGCAAATCCTCTTCACCCCACTTGTGATTGCCGGGTTCCTGTCCTCTCTGCTCAGGACCCTCCTGGCCTCCCCGCAGTCTCGCCCGCCAGCCGGCCCCAGGAACAGTCACGACAGTAGTCCCCAAGCCCAGCTTTCTTGCAGACACGACTCCATTTTCCAGAAGCAGCCTCAGGCCCACTCCTATCCCTGCTGGCCACTGGCGACCCACTTCGCTCGTCTAGCCTCCCTCGCTCTGAGCCTATTGGCCTCTCTGTGGCCCCTGCACCCGTCCTGCTCAATCCCACATCTGGTCCTCTCCACCTGCTGTGTCCTCTCCTCCCCTCCTGCCTGGCCCACCTAACCGCTGCCCCCTGCACGGCGCAGCTCAGCTCTCAGTCACCCCATATTACCCTCTCTGGCCAGCGTAGACTCCGTGATTTTGCCCTTGTCTGCACCCCTGTGGGCTTCACTATTCCACAGAGTTAGGGTCTCTAGGGTCTTGGTCTAATTCAGGTCACCATGAGCACCTCCTGTATGCAGGACACCATCTAAACAGGCCCCCAGAGTCAGACTGGACACAGCCTGTCTGAAGACGGACTCTGAGTGTAAAGTTCTCTGGCATCGGCGTTGCCACAGGACTGGGACCTTTGGGGACATTTGCATGACACACGAGTCCAGGCCTGGCCTTCCTCAGGAGTGCTCAGATCTGGAGACAGAGCTTCAGGCAAAAGAGGGTGTCGAGAGTCTGTAGACCCCAAACAAATCGGTGCAGGGAATTCCCGGCAACCACCCATTCTGGACATCCGGTTGGCGCAAGCTTCATTGGTGGAAATTCTGACCCCATGCTTTGTTTTCCACTGAACACAAGGATGTGACTGAGTGTTTTTTGGTTCTTAGAAAGCAATTGCTTTCACACAGAACAGAAACAGAAACTTCAGCCTGCATTGTCCTTCTGGTGATAAGGTCTGCTTCCCAGAAGGCAGGAAATGTTCAAGAAACAGTGTAGGGCTTCTCTGGTGGCACAGTGGTTAAGAATCCACCTGCCAATGCTGGGGACACAGGTTCAATCCCTGGTCTGGGAAGATCCCACATGCCGTGGAGCAACTAAGCCCATGCGCCACAACTACTGAGACTGCACTCTAGAGCCCGCGAGCCACAACTACTGAGCCCATGCGCCACAACTACTGAAGCCCGCACGCCTAGAGCCTGTGCTCCGCAACAAGAGAAGCCACCGCAATGCAAAGCCTGCACACCACAACGAAGACCCAACGCAACCAAAAATTAATTAATTAATTAATTAATTAATTAATTAATTAAAGAAACAGTGTAGACTCTGTGATGGGATCAGTTTCCACTTCTGTTATAGAATAAAAAGTCCCCGATTGCAGTGTGTGCCCTGGGCTCCACTGAGGACACTATTCAAGCCTCCCTCTCCTGCAGAATATCTGGGGGCAGCAATAACTGTCGGCACCTGCTATGTGCCAGGCACTTGACAACACTATGAAGTAGGTAAGACTGTCCCCACTGTAGAGAGAAGGTCATAAGACCGGGAAGTGTCAGAGCCTCTCGAATCAGGCCTGAGGCTCAGGGAGGTCCCATGTGAAGCATGGAAAGTGGGATGCCTGTGTGTGACTCCAGCGGCAGGAGGGTCTGTGCTGGGAAGTCTTCCTGGAGGAGGTGAGGCTCTGGCTGGTTCTCTGACGACAGAAGAAGAGGAAGAACCAGCAGAGTCCAGGTAGAAGGAAAAACACAGGCAAAGATTGAGGGAGAGCAACCTGACCAGAAAGAAGATGGGATAAGATGGATTTCAGGCCCTTCCCAAGCAGCTCGTCAGGAACTTCTTGGGCATCCCTTTTCAGAAACAGTTATCTTTTGAGCAACCCCTCCCTGAGTGTGGGTATCAGGGGCCTGACAGCCCCTCACACCTTAAATTAATTCCTCAGCTGCTCTTGCCCTCCCTGGGTGGGGTGGGCCTGAGGGAGGGGTGGCATTCAGGATACAGAGGGGTCACAGACCAAGGCTCCATGCACCTTAAATTAATTCCTCAGCTGCTCTTGCCCTCCCTGGGTGGGGTGGGCCTGAGGGAGGGGTGGCATTCAGGATACAGAGGGGTCACAGACCAAGGCTCCATGTGGAAGAGCCCAGGCCTGCAGACTCCAGGCCTGTGGGTAAATAACGCAGGTGTTTTGAGGCTCAGGTCTGGAGAGCAGAGGAGGGAGGTGGCACACCTCTCCCCAGTGCACCGCCCCTCACCTTGTGCTGGAGTGGGTCCTCCAGGGATGCTGGAAGAGGCTCTCACAACCTTTGGGAGCCTGCAAGGTGGGAGCAGAGTGTGGCTGAGGAGCTGGGAAGTCTGTGTGTTGAGGCCAAACAGCATCCTGGATGTCAGAGCTGGAGGAGGAGGAAGTCGGTACTGCTTGGCCTTTTCTGTCTTCGAGTCAGTTGATGGATTCACATCAGCCCGGGGGGCTTTGGACTTGGGCTTCCAGCTGTGGGGCTGACACAGTAGTGTCTCTGTGCTTCCTGCCCCCAGCACTGCCTCTCAGGGCTACAGGACTGAGTCAGGTAAATATCCCTCCAGATCCCTTACCCTTGGAATGTGGCCTTAGCTCAGCAAATGCATACCCTGGGAGTGTGAATAGCTGCAGAACCAACCCTCAAAACCCATTGTTCTGGAAGTTCCAGAGAAAACAAAACAAACTCCCAACAATATGGGGGTGAGGAGGGAGCACGGAAAGGGCCGGCGGGGTCTTTGTCCTTAGGCATCCAGACGTTTACATTTTCCACATTAATGAGCTGGGAAACAGCTGTTTTTATGCCAGTAATAACAACCAACACCCCCTCCACGTTCTCATTTAATCCTGGCCAAAATCCAAGCGAGGCCAACACAAGCAGAACATCCCATTTCAGAGCTGAGGGGATTGAGATTCCAAGAGGCCCTGTGACTTCACCAGGGTCAGTAAACGCCAGAGCTGGGACTCGAATCCAGTGACCCAGCTTCTTTCGAGTCCACCTTGGTGGGGGCCAGCTGCACCCATCCAGGGATAGGATTGGACTGAAGGGTCTTGCCTGTTTCCCTCGAGCTTCCCAATGTGGAGTTTGCTGGATGATGAAGCAGATTCTTTCGTGAGGCCAGCCTTGCCCGGTACTGCCTGCCCCCAAGTACTGCCACAGGAAGGCAGGAGACAGCTGAATGGGGCTGGCCGGACCATTGTCCCCCATGCACCCAGGCTGGCCCTGCTCCGTCTCTGTAGCTACAGTTATCCCATCCGTGCAGTACTCATCTCTTCCCGCTGGTGCCCTGGCCTTGTGGGGCCTGCAAATGAGGCCTCCCACACTCCCTCTCCAAGGCCAGCTCAGCCTTACTCACCAAGCCTAGGGCCCTTCACAGGGTTGGGAAGAAGAAGGTAGCAACGGATGAACTGCTCATAGATAATTAGGGATGGGTTGAATCTCCTCCAAAGCCATAAGATTTTCCTGGACGGATGTATATATTTTTTACATTAATTAATTTTATTTATTTATTTTGGGCTGCGTTGGGTCTTCGTTGCTGCACTCAGGCTTTCTCTAGTTGCGGCGAGCAGGGGCTACTCTTCGCTGCAGTGCGCGGGCTTCTCATTGCAGTGGCTTCTCTTGTTGCAGAACACGGGCTCCAGGCGCGCAGGTCAGTAGTTGTGGTGCACGAGTTTAGCTGCTCCGTGACATGTGGGATCCTCCCTGACCAGGGATCGAACTCATGTCCCCTGCATCGGCAGGTGGATTCTTAACCACTGCGCCACCAGGGAAGTCCATGGACTGATATTTTTAGCAGAAAAAGAAAAATTGGCTGAACTCATAAATTGTGATTTTGCATGCTCATCTATTTCCAAAGCTCACTGCTACATAACTAAGAGCTTGTTCTTTGATTATGGCCATTTAGGTAACGGAATTCTAACAGGACTGCTGGAGTCTCCCAAGCCTCGCAGTTTGCACCAAGAAGCTGCGTGTGACAGCACTTCCATCTGGCAGGTGGCCTCACTGGAAGACACTCAGAAGTCTGGAGAACCGAGGCATAAACAGAAGCACAATTAATCAGTGCAATTGTTTTCCCTGCTGTGAACGTGGTATTTCTCTGAATTTTTGAGGGCAGCACGCACGGGAAGGACCTGGCTTGGCATTCTCTGTGGCATTCAAAACAGCACTGAATGTCCAACCTGCTTTGATTTCTAACATTGGTCTTCCCGCTCACATTTCGTCTCCTGGAAAACTCAACCACGAGCCAGACCGACACACAGCAGCAAAGCCTTTGCTCTGCTGGCTCTGACTGGGGCGGGAGTGCTGGGTCCCCTGAGAAGCCTGAAGTTACTGGCTTTGACTGGAGGCTCTCTGGAATCTGGGTTTTGCTCATTGTTATTTTTATGAGAAAATTACTTGTTTTTGTTCCTTGCAAACCAGAAAAAGGAAAATAACTTAAGCCAAGAGCCGAATAGGAAGGGGAAACCCATTAGCTCCTTACTGAGTTAACAACTCTGAGCCGTCAAGCTGGTTGAGCCTCCAGAAGCAAGAGCCCCAGAGGCGGTGGCTCCTTTAGAACCACTGGTCTACCCTGACCTTGTCCTTTTGGGGGAACCTCCAAATCTTAGGTTTTCAATCTACAGAATGGCGACTCAAAACCTGTTGAATGATGTGAGTCTCAGGATTAAAAGGAATGAGTCAGGGGTTTGGGGTCTCCCTGGGAAGGGCGGTGACAAAGCACACCTCCCAGAGAGACCCAAGGTGCCATGGGTGCTGGTGGGGAGTCCCAGGGCTGAAGAGGAGAGGGTTTTTCCATGGGAAGAATGAGGTTGGTGCTTCCCCCACTGGAAGACCAGACAGGATCCTGGACACCCTGGGCCTCTTCTCCTCAGGACCCCAGGGCCTGGCTCCTGGACCCAAGCTGGCAGAAGCCCAGGGGCAGAGGCTGGCCACGCCTGAGGCAGGTTTTCCTCTCCCCAAAATGTCTGGGCTCCCAAACTGCCCCTCCCCACCTATCCCAGCCCAGCCTCAGGGACGAGGGGCCCGATCGCCCAGTTTTGTATTAAACTTGAGGAACTGGGTTACCGAGAGGGATTTGCATGTTCACCTACACACCTGACACTAGGAGCCCAGCCCCATGCGAGGGAGGCTTTGGGGTGGGGCCATCTTCTGTCTGGGGCTTGGGAAGTGAGGGAATGGGGGAAGGGCTAGCGGCGATGCCACGCCTGGATGGTAGAAGCCGCTGAGGAGAGGGACCCGATGCGGCCTCTGCCGTGCTACCCCGGCATTAGTTTCTTACGGTTGTTTTAACCAATTACCACAAACTGCGTTGTTTAAAACAACAGAAATTTATTCTCTCACAGTTCTGAGGGCCAGAAGTCTCCATTTCACTGGGTATCAAGGTACTCTCAGGCCTGTACACCCTCCGGAGGCTCTGGGAGAGAATCTATTCCTTTCCTCTCCCAGCTGCTGGTCGCTGCTGCCACACTCGACTCTTCAAAGCCAGCACCCCCAAATCTCTCTCTGCTCCATCTTCACAGTGGCTTCTCCTCCTCTGTGTCAGGCCTCCCTCCTTCTCCCTCCTGTAGGGATACGTGCAACTGCATTTAGGGCCCGCCTGCATAATCCAGAATAACCTCCCCATCTCAAGATGCTTAATCACATCTGTCAAGACGCTCTTTCCAAACAAGGTAACTGTGTTAGTTTCCTAGGGCTGCCACAGCTAATTACCACAATCATGGTAGCTTAAGATAACAGAAATTTATTCTCTTGCAGTTTAAGTCCAGAAGTCCAAAACCAAGGTGTCAACCAGGCCGGACTCCCTCCAGAGGATTTAGGGGAGACCCCCTCCTTGCCTCTCCCAGCTTCTGGTGGCTCCCGGTGTTCCTTGGCTTGTGGCAGCATCACTCTAATTTCTGCCTCTGTTTTCACATGGCTTTCCTCCCTGTGTGTGTCAAATCTCCTCCTTTTTCTTATGACACCAGTCCTTGGACTTAGGCCCATCCTACATCCAGGATGATCTCCTCTTGAGATCCTTAACTACATCTGCCAAGAAATTATTTCCATATAAGGTCGCATTTACAGGTATCAGGGATTAGGACTTGAATATATCTTTTTGGAAAACTGTTGAACCTACTATGGTGACACTTAGAGGTCCCAGGACTGGTTATCTTTGGGGAGACATTATTCTGCCTACCACATTCCTTATGCTTTGATGGCCACCAGTGGGCCCTGGCCCTGGGGGCTGTGGAGTCGTGGATGTGCTGAGTGACAGGCCGGCTGCACAGGCACTTTTTTCCCCTTGGGGCATGGCAGGGAGCAGTTAGAAGTGCAGGGGGCAGGGCTGCATCCTCAGAGCAGTGGCAACCTGTGCCTGACTCCTGGGCAGGGCCCACGTCCCCCTGGGTGGGACAGCCTGGGAGCTGATCCCAGGGCTCTAGTTCCCGGCTAGAAATGGAAGGGAGGGAGCTTGTGAAGGTTATAATAATTTGTACCATTTATTGAGAACCTTCTATGTTCTAGGTACTTTTCTTCATTGTTTCATTTAATCCTCAATAATTCTGACCATTTTACAGACGAGGCTACTGAGGCTCAAAGAGCTTTAGTGACCTGACCCAGATCTCACAGATACTAAGTGATGGAACCAAAATAAGAACTCAGGTTGGGTGGAGGAGAAGGTCCTTGGTTGTTTCATGACATCATGCTGTCTCGCTTTGTAACAAACTTAGAGTTATAAATCACAGGTTTGGGGTGGAGGAGGGTTGGGGACATAATTTCAAACTCTTGGGGCTATACCAAGACCTGAATCAGGAGTTTTTGTAGCCCCATGGCCTGGGTCAGGGATGGCAGGGAGCAGTGGGAGAGGGTTCTGATGGGAACGGAGGTGTTAAAGAAATAATTATTGCATCACTTGTTTAAAGAATGGTAAGGCAGACTTTACACAGGGGACTGTCACTGCGGTGGGGTTTTGTAATAGGAGAGAAATTGGGCTCAACTGCAAATAGAAGGAAAAATGGGACTTTATAGCTAAGAAGCAAGGGCTGTCAGGGGATGGAAAATTACTACGAGGAAACATCAAGCGTCATGGTAAACTTACCTAAGAAGATCCTTGCTGGAGGCAGGTCAGGGTGATCACACACCACCTGGGGGTGGCCAGGGGGATGAGGAGCCCCAGCAGATACTGAAGGTGATCAGACTTCAAGGATGGGGGATGCTGGCTAAACCGACTTAGCAAGATTCTTAATAAAATTAGATGAACACAGAAGCCCAGAAACCAGGACCTAGTTGAGAGGAGAGTCCAGAAGAACCTGACTAGAGTTTGGTGAAAGAGAGACTCTTATCAGAAGAAAGTGGCCCCAACTGGGAAATCTTGGTGTTCTGAGCTGCAAGAAGGTCGCTGAGCCGGGAAAGAGCCCGACGGGAACCACATAAGAAGTTGGCCGCAGAGCCAGGCCTGAGCCGTGCTTCCCAGGCCTCTCCCCCTGGGGCCCGGGCTGCCCCACCTCAAGGAACTGGCTTCAGGACCAATTCAGCACTTGGCAGAGGGAGGAAAGGGCTCTGGGTGTGAAACCAGAAGTCCCAGGCCTGGCTCTTATCAGCTCTGTGACTTTAGAAAATGGCTTAACTCCCCTGAGCCTGGATTCCTTGACAGTAAGATGAGGAGGGCACGAGCAGACACGCTGGGATCTGGGAGGGGCCAAAAGCCTGCAGTCCTGTCCTCAGCATCGCTGTGCTGCCCGAGGAGAAGCCGAGCAGATTGAGCCCGGGACTCTGCGCTTTGCCCAGTCCCCCGGGAGTGGCCCTGCCAGGGCTAAGTGCCCCGCGTAAAGACTCCCTTGGGAAGTTGCGGTTAACATGGGCCAAGGGCAGGATCATGGCCTCCTTGTGGGCCAGGATGAGGGTCCTGCCAGGTCCAGGAGGGGAGGAAGAAGGGAGGGAGGGTCTCCGCTGTCCTGTCTCTTCACCAGGAGGGGGTCCTAGGGGTTGGAGGGACTGTTTTTTTCAATCCGTGGCGCCAGACTCAGTTTGGCGAATGACCCGTGGAGAGAACCAGGACAATAGAGTCAGAATAGCTCAGGCACAGGAAAAAGGACACAAAGATGAACAATGTGGGGCGTGTTCAGCAGGAAGAGATGGGATCTGGGGCTGGGCTGCTGGGCAAGCCTCAGGCTCCAGGAGTCTGGAAGTGCACGGTGACCCAGGGCTCAGGCCACGCCGGGAGGAGAGGGGGCCCGGGCCCAGAGGTGGACAAACACAGAGGGACAGGGGAAGGGGAAGGCCTGAGAAAAGGGGGTGCAGCCTGAGGAAGGGGCTTCCTGTGTGAAGGGCTGAGGAACAGCTCTCTCCAGAGTCAGGCCTCAGCTTTCGTTGCTTTATTAAGGGGCCAAGATGCCTGTCTGTTCTGACCCACATTGACTTAGCCGACGTGGAGCTCGTGCCGCTTGCAGGCTGGGCTGATGAGTCGGGGAGAAGGAGACCGGTCCCTGCCGCCAGGACCTCCACCCTCCCCAGTGGCCTCACTGCTCCCGTGAGCACAGGTGAGCTCTGCTCTCACCTTGAATTCTACAGAATGACATCCAAGCCCCCCGCAGCCACCCGAGGCCTTCCATCACCTGCCCTGCTGCCCTCCTCGGCCTTACTCCCCACAAACCTCTCCAGCTCAGGGAGCTACTGGTTTCCAAGCCTCCAGGCCTTTGTCTGTCTGCTCCTCTTTGTGAAACAGCATTTCTTGTCTCCTTCCCCAGCAGAATCTTCCTAAGCTCTCAGGACTCAGTTCAGCATTCCTCCTCTGAGAAGCCCGCCCTGCTCTCTCAGCCTGGGCAGCCCCCAACCACTCTCCCCCCATGACAAGCCTAGAAACACTGCAAGGCAATGAGACATTTACCCATCTCTCTCCCACAACCCTGAGCTTCTGAGGCCTTGATGGAGACTCTCCGTATCTTCACCCACCCAGACCAAGCTGGGCCAGGCTGAGAGTAGGTGTCTTGTGAGCGTTTCTGGATGAGTGAGCTGAGGGGTGATCTTTTGGAGGTGGTGGATGGAGGAGAAGTGTTTCACTCGCTCTAGGGCTCCATAAAGTCGGAAAAATACATACCTCAGGGGTCATGATGTAACGCTTTAAAATGGAAGCAGGACTCCAGATTCGGGTGTCTCGCCAGAAGAGGAAGGAGAAAACTCCCCTTTCACACACTGCAAGAGCTGGGGCGAGGGGCGTGGGCCCTGGGGTGTCAAGAGCCCTGGAGGGTTTTGTGGCTAGGGAGCATGAGTGTGGGATGGATTTGGGGTGGGAGTCCAGGGCGGCCCCTCTCGTAAAGGGCCAACCTGGGACTTCCCTGGCGGTCCAGTGGTTAAGACTCCGCGCTTCCAATGCAGGGTGCACGGGTTCAATCCCTGGTCAGGGAACTAAGATCCCACATGCTGCGCGGCGAGGCCAAAGAATAAAATTTTAAAAAAAAATTTTTTTAAAGTAAAGGGCCAATCTCTGGCTTGCCTCCCTTCAGGCTGAGGCCAGAAAGCCCTGAGCAGGGACCATGGCCAGGTTAGAGCTCCTCCTTAAAGACCAGGTTGAGGTTCCTGACCTCAGGGAGGGAGACGTCCCTCCACCTGTCTGTCTTTCCTGGAATTAGATGGAAGGAGGGGACAAATGCGGAGCAGGGCAAGATTTAAGGCATGCGTGGGGTTTGGCTTCTTGGTTGCTCTAAAGCTGAGCCACAGTCTGGCCTGGGACTTGAGGGCCCAGGGCCCATCGCCAGGGACACAGGCAGAGCGGGGCCAGTGGTTGGTAGACAGCGGACCCCCTCTAGGGTCAGTGGAATCAGGAGGGGTCTCAGGAGCACTTGGGGCTGGTGGCCGGAGTGGCGTACTCCATGAACTTAGGGACACGGTAGCCAAGTAAAACACAGATTAAATTCAAATTTCAGATAAACGAATGTTGTTTTTTTTTTTTTTTTTTACTGTAAGTCTGTCCCAAATATAGTGTGAGATCTACTTAGACTAAAACAATTATTTGTTGTTCACCTGAGATTCAAATTTAGCTGGGTGTTCCGTATTTTTATTTGCCAAATCTGACCACCCTATTTAGGGGTCAGCCTGGTCAGAGGGGCAGTGTGGCCCCCAGACCCTTTTACAGAAAAACGTTTCTAAAACAAACACTACCCCCAGCAGCTTGCACAGAAAAACAAAACATGTAACTTCCTGAGAACACGTTATTGTCTGAAGGTGGAAGTCTGCGATTTTGAAGGAAAAAACAGTCTTCTGCTGAGGAAGAGTGAGTCACAGGCAAGCTGAAAATGGTTCTCTGGCTTTTGGGGTTGGGTGGACATGGACCCCTTCTTCCCTCTTTCTCATGTCCATTCATTCAGCTGCCCTGGGCTGGGCCCTGACTCTAGGTCTACCAAGAACCCCACCAACCATGCCACTGCTGACCACCAGCCTCCTGACTTCACTGCCCAGAAGACCCACTGTATCCCAACCACTGGCCCAGCTCTGCCTGGGTCCCTGCAACTGGACACTGGGGTCCTCAAGTCACAAGCTAGACTGTGGGCTAAGCTTTAGCCCAGCCAATACGGCCCATTGGGGCACTGAGGCTGGCAGGCCTTGTGCTGATAGAATGGGTGTGTGTCCCCGGGGAGGTCTCCACCTTGAGCTCTGGGGCTGAGAGCTGGGAAAGGCCACCTTGGCCTGTTTCCCCATCAGTAGGGGGGCTCTTTGAGAGAAGCACCGTGTCTTACGTCTCTCCATCTGTCCTGTCCCCCAGCACAGGGCCTCACCTGTCCCACCAAGTGTGGAACAGATGTTCCCCTGGTAACTGCCAGTTCCAGGCCCTGGGGACAGGCTGCTGTGGGACAGAGATGTGTGCAGGGTGTGTTCAGGGTGACCAGGCCCGGGGGCCTCCTAGTGCAACCCCTGCTTCTTCCCTTGCCACCTCATCCAGTCTGCACATGGCAGCAGAGGGTCCTGTTAAAACCCCAAGGCTGGTCTCAGCGCTCCTTTGCTCAAAACCCCGCCAGGGCACCCATCTCACAAGAATGAGTGTTGAGGTCCTGCAGAGGCCCACACAACCCACGCTCTGCCCCATTACCTCTTGACTTCAGCTCCCGGAAACCTCCCCTTGCCAACTCGGCTCTTCTTGCTGGGCCCTGAGCCAGCAGGGCTTCATACTCACTCTTCCTTTTTTCTGGAACGTTCTCCCCCACAAGGTTCACCTCTTTCAAGGCTTCACCAAACGTCTCTTTTCCTGACCTCCTGACCACCCTGTTTACCTTACCTATCACCAGCCCTACTTTCCTCTTTCTCCATAGAGCATCTCACCACCTGGGATTGCCGTAGGTTCGGGGTTTCACGCCTGACTCGCCCGCTAGAATGCCCGCCCTTTGTGGGCAGGATTCACTTCTGCTCCCAGGCCACCAGGGCACCCAGCAGGCAGGCTGGGTGGGAGGGGCCCAGTGGCCCAGAGCAGCCCAGCGCTGGAGGAGCAGGTGAGGCGGGCCTGGATCTGCCACTGCCCATGGGGCTGACTGTGCAAATGAACACCAGGAGCCCCTCTCACTGGGAAGCAGGGGCCCCAGACATGTCTTCAGGGTCGAGTTCAACCTCCTGAGGGCTGGGTGAGCTCATGTCGGGAGGGACTCCCCTATTCTCTCTCCTGAAGCTGCTGCAAGCCTGGGACCCCATCCCACTGACATGGAAGAGCCACTGGAGGGAGGCCCAGCTCACCCCTCCCTCCCTTCCCCTCACCCCCAATCCCAGTGGGGTAAGAGGGCAGGGTCACAGGTCAGGGAGTGACCTTTCTAACTTGGGGTCAGTCATCCTGGCAAACTGAGCACAAAGCCAGCCTCTCCGCATCTGCAGGAGGCTGGCTGGTCCCAACGACATTCCAAGCATTCTTTGGGGTCCTGTGTCTGGAGGGAAGTAGGGCTTTGTGCAGTAAGGAAGTGTGAGACTGACTGCGACCTCTTTGTTTGGCTGCCAGCACTGCCTGCCGTCCTCAGGCCCCACTGTCTGGCCTGATGGAACCAGCTGGGGTGAAGTGGGGGGGTGAGGACAGAGGTCCCTGGGACTGGTGCCCTCCTGCCGCCCTGCAGGCATGCAGCCCCTGACAGGCCTTCTTTCACAGTGCCCTGCTGGGCCTGGCCTCAGACAGTCTGGTAGGGATCAGGTTGAGGGCCAGGCCAGGGGCCCCAAGCTTATTCCAGAAACAGCACCTTAAGTGGCCTGCAGCTTGGCCTGTGGGGAGAACTTGAACCCAGGGGTCACCCACATTGGTTTGAATCTTAGCACTGGCACTTACTAAGGAGGTAGCCTTCTCCCAGTGATGTCAGCTCTCCAAATCTTAGTTTTGTCATCTGTAAAATGGGCTAATAACACTCACCAGATAGTGTTATTGAAAGGATTAAGTGAATATATGTAATGGTGCCTGGGATGGTTTCTGGCACAAGAAGGCACTCGATAAATGTGAATTCCATGGTGTCAGGAGATTCTGAGAGGGAGACAGAGCAGGAGAAACTCAATCCCTATCCTTGAGGGCTCATGGGATAGATGGGCAGTGAGGAGACCTCCAGGAAGAGGAAGGGAGACCTGGCAGGGGTGCCCATGCCGGGGTGTGGGTGTGCTCGGGGGGCTCCAACCACCTCCTCTTCCTGGACCAAGAGCTCCTCATGACTCAGAGAGCTCTCAGGCAGCTGGGGCAGAAACACAGAGCCGAGGGGCTATCCTGCCCTGGTCCACACGGGCAGTTCAGAGGCCGGGCAAGGAAGGACGGGGCTCGTTCAAGGATGTCAGTCCGGGCACTGCCTATGACTCCGAGAACCCTCACGCAGGCGCGGTGGGGACCACGGAGGGTGAGGGGTACATGACGATCATAGGGAAACAGCTGCAACTCAACCACAGGGAGCGTTAAGTCAGGCCACCACAGGAAGGCCTCCCTGAGGAGACCGCTTCGAGTCAGTGGCAGCGCGGGGCGGAGTGTGGCCTGGGGGCTGCCGAGGGTCCCTGTCCTGGGAAAGAGGCCGCGTCCAGCCCTGAGGGCCCAGAGCTCCTGGAGGAGCCGCAGGAGCATTGGCTAGCTGCGTGACCTTGGTGAGTTAAGCCTTCTGCATTGATGAAAGAGGGTTCTCAGAACCACCACACCCAGCGGCACTGCCTGCGAAGCTGCTGGCGCAGAGCTCCCATCACAGACGGCGGCTGGTCGGACTGTCCCTGCAGAAGCCTTGGCCTAAGAGGGAAGAGAGAGCACCTCGGTCCAGGCCCTGGCTCTGCATCCGGCTCACTGTGGGGCCGCCAGCCGGTCTCTGGCTCTCTCTGGGCTGCTCTTCTCCCTCCATATGCCGAGAGGAGTGACAAAACCCTTCCCGTCTGGCCTGCAGGGTGGCCTTGCCTTGTCCCCGGGGGATCCTGCTCTGTGCAGGTGGAGCCAGGTCAGAGGTTCCACAGTCACCTTCCAGGGGGACAACTGCCGCTGGTGTTAGACGTGCCCCAGCTGCAGGGCATGCTGGGAGGATCCCATGGGGCATGGCTGGCCCGCCTGGGGAAAGGGGCAGGGACCCACTGCTGCCCATTCCAGGTGTGTCTCAGGCTGTGATACCTGCCAGGATCAGGCCCAAACGGCACCGCTGGGTAAGGGTGTGGCCTGTGGCAGGGAGGCCCCCTCTATCGACATCAGTGATTGTGGGGAGGGGGCTGGCAGGGGCCAGGGCATTCAGAGGGATCCCTAAACCCTAGGGCAAGTGCACAGGAGTGGCAGGAAGCAGTGGCCTTGGAAATGTCTGCTCAGGCTGGCGGAGGAGCCATCGTGCGGGGGCGAAAGCAGGCTGCGGGCCGGGGGCTGCAGCCACGGAGAACGGTGGGCGTACGTGCAGTATCTGCAGGCTGCTAGCGTTCAGAGTCCCGAGCTGGACGTGGCCCTGCCCCCCACCCCCCCCGACTTAATCCCTGTTCACACCTGGCGCTGAGCGGGCAGCTAGCCCTGCTCTGGGCCTCGCAGTCTTAGGCTGTGAGTCTGTTGGCTCAGTGAGCTGGGCGTGGGGAGAGGCCTGTCCTCCCGCTGCGTGCAGGCTCAGAAGAGAGCACCTGTCCTTGGCCGGATGCCACGACTCTGTATCTTCCCATAGAGAACGCTGGGCCTGCTGCCGGGAAGACGTGGGAGTGACTGGCTATCTGGAGCTCCAATTGCAAAGTGAGCTCAGGACAGGACCACGGTCTGAGGCTGGGCCTGCTGCTGCTGCTGTCCGTCTCCTCTTCCTGAGCCCCCAACGAGCAGGATGTAGCCCCCATGGAAGTGACACGAGGTTCCCCGTGTTTGCCTGGGATAGCAAGCTAGGACGTAACAGGACATACTTTGAGAGAGAAGTGATGCACTGAACTCCAGCAGCTATTTCATGGAACCCCAGATGGACTCAGGAGTCTCAAACTCAAATGTGTGTATGACTCACCCGGAGGGCCTGTTAAAACACAGATTCCTGGGCCCGACCGCCAGAGCTCCGTATTCAGCAGGTCTGGGGTGGGGCCTGAGACTCTGCATCGCCAAGATGTCGCCAGTTGGTGCTGATGCTGCCGACCCCACACCCACGATGAGCGGCACCGTCTAGATCTCTGCGGCTCAGAGTCACCGGGGAGCTTGTCAGAGGCGCAGAATCTGCGCCTCCGCCAGCCTCTGAGTCAGAATTTGCATTTTATCAAGAGCCCAGGTGATTCCTAGGCTCGTTCAGATTCACTGGGCAGTGGAACGGCGCTGTCCATTAGAACTTTCTGAGATGACAGAAACGTTCTAGACCTGCACTGTCCAATACAATAGCCACCGGTGATGGTTGAGAGTTTGAAATGTGGCTCAAGTGACTTAGGAACTGAATTCTGTATTCTATTTAACTTTAATTTAAACAACCACAAGTGCCTAGTGGCTTCCATTTGTCACCACAGGTCTAGAGTGACCCAGCTCTGAGGGCCTGTAGAGGTTGTCACTGTGTAGATGGGACAAAGGTTCAGAGAGAGATCAGAACGTGCTCCAGGTCCCTCAGTGAGTCAGTGACAGGCTGGGACCAGAACAATGTCCCTGGGCTTTGTACCAGCGTTTTCTCCTCTGCAGAGCCCTGCCACCAGAGTTCCAGTATTCGCATGCAGAACTCCCTGAGAGGCTTGGAGGAGAAAAGGGGGAGGGAATTGGGGGGTAGAACTGAAAGTGACTCCCAGTTTGCAGCTTGGACCTTGGGTGACAATGGTGCAACTTGGTGAGACACGGCCGCAGTGCTGGGGGAGGGGAAGACGAGTTCAGCTCTAGAAGGTGCAAGTTGGAAGCCTGTGGAGTGGACAGTCAGAGGCGTCCAGAAGTCCTGGGCTGGAGCCCCACGGAGAGTGCAGGGAGGGGCCAGAGGGGCTGTGCACACCTGCTGTCCCCCACCAGGCTCCTTGGGACAAGCTCCTTCAGTCCCCTGAGGTTCCCGTGGGCCCTGCTTGCAGCAAGGGGTGATGTTCGGCAACCAACCGACGTCCCAAGCACCTGTGCCCTCGCCATGCACCAGAGTGTCTGCAGCTTAGAAAGGCCCGTGGAGGCGCCACCTCCCTGGACCTCTGACTCGACCCAGCCTGCCTGGTGCCGCCTTGTCTGACGGCCCGAGGAAGGGGTGAAGTGAGGCCAACTCAGCAAACCCTCGCAGCACAAGTTCTGCCTCTTCTACACCTCTACGCTCGGTGAAAAGAGACCCATAAAATGCCTCTCCACACACAAATAGAAAGACTATTTCTGGAACTAGATAGAGAGTAAAGTGGCAGGGCGTCGAGGATCAAGGAGGGACAGGCCTGGTTACCGGCAGCCCTGAGGGGACCAAGGGCTGGAGCGCGGGCCGGCTGGGGCCATGGAGGCAGGTGGGCCCCACGTGAGAGGGCCTGCAGAGTCACATCTGTCTACCCGCAATGGCTGTCCGAGAGGTGGTGAGCTCCCCGTGGCGGAAGGAGCCCAGGCCGGGACTGGAAAGCAGCCATTGGAGAGACTGAAGAGGAGCTCCAGCCTCAGGAGGAGGGCTGCACCAGACAAAGTCTCGCGCCCTTTATTTTCCCAGATTCACTCATTCCATGAACTTCGTTCCTTCAAAGGGGCCGAGTAGCAGTTTCCACTTATCGTATGATTTGCCATCCTAGGGGTCCCTCCTCTCCTATTGCAGTCTTCCCCGCCTCCCTCCCAGCTAATTAATACTGTTCATGTGCAGCTAATCACAGGTGTCACTGCGGGGTGTGACCTGATGCTAAGTGGCTCCCCAGGCCAGTGCTTCTCAAATTCCCATGGGCATAAGAACCCCTTGGGGATCTGATCCAGCTGGTCTGGGGTGGGGCCTGAGAGCCTGCATTCCCAAGAGGCTCCCAGGTTCTGCTGGGACCACACCTGGAGGAAACAAGCCTGGGGCTGCCAGGAAGACCTGAAGGATTCTCTGACCGGGTGGCGGGTGAGCACTAAGGAGCCCCCTGTGCAGGAATTTCAAAGGAACGGACTCACTTCTTTCTGAAGCAGAACTAAATCTAAACCCCATTGCTCTCCAGCTTGGGGGCCAATCCCAGGCTCCCTGCTTGAGAAGCATAAACCGACTGTTAGAGGGCAGCTCCACCACGGCCTGGGGAAGCTGTGCAACCTCTCGCTCTGCCCCACCTGTCCCTGGTGAACTGCTTCTGCCTGGAGGAGCTCTTTGTTGGGTCATAGGGTGGGCGGCTGAGGTCCCATCGGAACAGGGCCAGCCCGGCCCAGCCAGAGCTCTAGACCAACGAGTCTCCTTCCTCCCCTCCCCCAGCTGGCTGCCGACACAGAGGCAGCACTCTGCAGAGCCCCTCACTGGGAACCAGGAGGTCTCCGCCTCTGGCCTTTCCCCCTCTAGGCCTCAGTTTCCCCATCTATAGTGTGGGGATGTGGGCTGAAGGCTCCCTCGGAGGTACGTGGCTCTGCACCCACCCATTCAGGGTCTGGGGGCTCAGAGCAGGCGGGGACGGGACGGTGGGGGAGAGGTGGGTGTGAGGGGTGGCCCAGGCGGCCGGGACAGGGCGGGTGGCTGCATCAGGACGCACACGCCTTCACTGCCTCTCTCTGCACTGAGTTCTCAGATATTTTTAGGAAGGTTGGCGCCTCCTGGGCTGTGATTCATTAATGCAGCTGACAGAGATCAGCATCTTTTGAAATGGCAGTGGGAGGTTGAGGAGGTTCCCTAGAGCAGCCGTGGAGGTAGAGGAAGAGTCCCGGTGTTTCTACCCAGGGCTGTGTGTGCTGGGGAGGGGGCTTAGGGGTGGGAGAGAGTGAAGTGTTGGGGGGGCCTGGGAGTGTGCATTTTGAGAGTAAGGAACTTGGTGCCCAGGGCAGGGCTATTTGACCACGACAAAGCAGGACCGTTTCAAAGTTTTGTCAGTGTTCTGGAGAGATGCTCGTGTGTGTGTGTGTGTGTGTGTGTGTGTGTGATGGAGGAAGCCAACAAGGACACTGTGACATCATGGACCCAGGGCCTCTGTTGCTGATTTCGATAGATATTTGTTGAGACCCTACAGTGGTCAGGCACTGTGTTGGGAGGCCCATTTATTTACTGCTCTTTTGTCCATTGAGCATTTATTCTGTGCACCTGTATCGGGTGCCTGCTCTGTGTGGGCTCAGAGGCCTGGCTCTGATTCTGACTCCAGTATCTTCTGCTATGTGACCTTGAATGAGTCCCTTCCCCTCTCTGGGCCTCAGTTTCTTCCTCTGACAAATGGGTGTGCGGTAATCATTTCTTTCTTGCCTGCCTCACTGTTAACATAATGGAGGCCAAGGCATTTGCTGAACATCACAACGCACTGTTCTTGTTATGCCCACGGGACCCTGCCACGACAGCGAGTTCAGTGTAGAGAGCAAACAAGCCCCTGCTCACCTCCTCGTTGATCCCCTCACAGCCATCTTGGAGGACCACTGCAGCTTCTCCCGGCCTGCCCTTTCCCACAGGGCTCTTGGCTGGAGTAGGGGAGGAGGCGGGTTGCCCCACCAGACTCCATGCTGGGCCAAGGAGGAGAAAGCTGCTCCCTAGGCCTGGGTGTCACCCCAGGTTCTGCCACCTGCTACCCACCCATGGGATTGTATTCATCAGGGTTCTCCAGAGAAACAGAACCCAAATGTTGTGTTAGCTCGGGATGCCACAAGAAAATGCCACAAACTAGGTGGCTTAAACAACAGAAATCTGTGTCTCACAGTTCTGGAGGCTGGAAGTCCAAGTTCAGGGTGCCAGCATGGTCGGACTCTGGTGAGAGCCCCGCCCTCAAGACCTCATTAACCCTGATTACCTCCCCAAATCCCCACCTCCTAATACCATCACATTGGGGGTTAGGGCTTCAATGTGTGGATGTGAGGGGACACATCTGGTCCGCAACTATGTATATAAAGAGATTTATTACAAGGAATTGTCTCACACAGTTATGGAGACTAGCAAATCCAAATCTTCGGTGTGTCAGCAGGCTGGAGACCCAGCAAAGCTAATGCTTAGATGACGTCCTGGCAGAAATCCTTCTTACTCAGGGGAGGCTGGTCTTTTTGTTCTATTCAGGCCTTCAAATTATTGGATGAGGCCCACATTATGGAGGGCTATCTGCTTTACTCAAAATCTACCTATTTAAATGTTAATCTCATCCAAAAACAACTTTCAAGTTGACACATAAGATATAACCACCATATAGATTGTGGGCCTGGCTTGGACATAAGCCCTGGGACCTTCTATGAGCCCTGGAACCACCTTTCCCATTTCATCTTTCTGGACCATGCTTAGAGTTTACAGAACTGTCCCTAAGGGCCCGCCTGGCTGTATCAGCTTATGAAAGATGCCAAACATCTGTGGGGTCTGGGCTTCAGGATGCCAGGTGGGAGCAGGTACAGTGCTGCTTCAAGGGTAAGCTGACAGGTCACTCCAGTGTCCACACTGCTGTAAATTCAGAGACTCAGAGTCTGACATTTCTCTTTCCCTAGAACAACCTCCAAGATGCCTTGTAACCTTTTAGGTTTTGCAGTTTAAAAATAGCAAGTGCTGCACAGCTCGGGTGTGAGGGAGGCCAGGGGCGGGCGCTGCTGGGCAGGCCAAGAAAGGCTGCGGGCTGGTGTGGGTTGGTGTGGGCCCTAGGTGGGGCCTGGAACCAGAGGGGCCAGGGGACAAGGCCATCCCTTCCTTTCTTCCCCCACTAGCACCACTGAGCCCTCCTCTGAGCCCCCGGAGGTCACATGACCAGGATCCGGGCCCACCTGGAAGAACTTAGGAGCTGACAGATGCAGTGACAGAGAGGCTCAGCTCAGGCCTCATGGGAGCTGGGCGGGTAGAGCAGGTGTGACTCTGGCCTGCCTGGAGGATTAGGTTGGGTCCCAGAGGAGAAGGCTTTTGACCAGCCCTGAGGGGAACTGGGGTTTTTCCAGATGCCCCGGGTGCTCTGTGGAGGGAAGACAGCGGTCTCCAGTTCCCACATCAGCAGAGCAAGGAGCTTGGACTGGAAGAGCTCCAGGCCCCAGATCGAGATGATAAGTTGGCTTCCTGTGCTCCCAGGTCCTTCCTTCATGGGTGAGTGGGTGTGAGCGAGTGCCACCCTGCCTCCAGCCCGGCTTGTGCTGAAGCAAACGTGGCTCAACACCGCCAACTTGAGCATGTGTGCAGTCCCTGGGCGGCCCAGCTCTCCCTCACCTGCCACAAGCCCTGGGGCTGCTCTCAGACCTGCGGCTGTAACACAGGCCCATCAGCCGTCCACTCACCCAGATGCCTGGGCTGGGAGCAGCTCTGACTTGCCTCCCTGTGGCCTGAGTCCCCTGACTTCCGCAGCGGTCAGCGGGCCCCTCTCCCTTCCAAGCCCGGGGGCCGCCGGCAGTACCATGTCTGGGGCCGCCTTGCTCCAGCTCCCCTGTCACTCAGGACAATGTGCTTCCACGACGGAAGCCAACCAAGTCTCCTGTGCACTGCTGGGCTCCTTCCCTCCCCACTCGCCACCAGCTCCCTGAAGGCAGGATCCAGGGTCCTTCACCATCCCCACCCCCTTAGTGCCCGCCCAGTGCCTGCCGCGTCCCCTCACTCAGCGTTTCTGGACGACTGGGCAGTTCTGAGTCCCCTGTCCCAGGCTGTCGCCTGTCTCTCACCTGAGCTGGGACTGATGGATGCCCAGTGACCTCAAAGAGGTTCAATAAGGAGCAAGTGGATGGGAAACAAGGAAACTAAGGCACAAAGGTACCAGGTGGTGAGACAGGAGGGGACACAAGCAGGTGCAGCTCCTGGGAAGCCCAAGCTGTCCTTTCCCCACATGGTGGCCTCTTCCATTGTGTTGCCCCACCGCCCCTCAACCCTCGTTGCCCAGAGCCCTCCACTGCTGTCCCTTCTCCCACCTTGTCTCCTTCGCAGAGGGTCCCACACTTCAAAATGATCTCCTCGTCTCCCCTCCACACCCCCGCCCCCCCCGGGCTCCCGAGTCCAGCCAGGTGTCCAGAGGAAAGTAACCAATTCAACTAAACCGCATGGACACAGACACACCAACCGACGTCCAAGTGGACCCCCGCAAGGTAGCCTCGGTCCAGGGGGAACTCTGAGTCTGGAGGGGAGAGGAAGGTGCTCTGCCAGTGGCCAGCTAGCTGCTTGGTGCCCTCTGTTTTGCAAACCTGAAGGTTAGGCAGAAACAGAGCCAGGTCACCCCGAGGCCGCCCACAAAGGCCTGGGGCCTCACTTGCCCCCCTCAAGGCTTCGCCAGCCCACTTGGGCAGCCCTCTTTTCTCCCGTTCTTGTGGACCCTCCTTACTTCCTATTACCATCTCGGCATCTGACCCCCAGTGACGTTCTACATTCTTGAGCCGAGTGCGAGCCCTCATGGAAGTAGGTGACCACTCCCTCAGGCACAGAAAGCTAGTCTCCCCTCAGGCCTCTGAAAACCTGCCCAGTGCCCTCCCTGCCTACCCTACTCCTTTCAAGCCTTGCTCAGAAGGACCCGAAGTCTTCCGGGGGGAGCTTTCCATTCTAGATGGTAGACGAAGCACAGCCTTGCTCCCTCCCTTTCCCATCCACTGGAATGCCTGTAGAAATGTACAAGCATGGACGTGCCCAGGCACATGGCAAAGAGCTCATCAGTGGCGAGAGATTGTATTGACTTTCTGGAAAATGGGAAGAAGATTATACTGAACTGAAGGATAAGCCAGAGCAAGGAAGTCACAACCCAAGAGTGGCTCAGGAGAGGTCAGCACCACTCTCTACTCTATCAGGGGCCCACCCTTAATATCAGAGTTCCAGAAGGAGAAAACCAAATGTGCAGGTTTAGAGGTTAGGAGAAAATAACCTAGTTTGAAGTCACAGGTCTTCGGTCTGAAAGGCAGAACACCCTGGAATATCCTTATGAAATTTGAGAAGGGCAGTGATACGATCTTATCTTCCAGAGAGTGAAAAACAGCTCACCTGCAAAGAAAGGGAATCAAATTAGCCTCAAAATCTGTAGCAACAGCACAGACAGTAGAGGCCAATGGGTTCAGAGGGAAAATGATTTCGAGCCTTTGACCCTATAACTATAGATTATCAACTAAAGACCCTTTCCGACAAAGATTGTTTGAGGGTGCGCTACAAGCAAAATGAAAAAGGAATCTACAAAAGAGGAAGGCGTGGTGTGGAAGAAACAGTGGAACTAGCCCGGCGTGATGCCCTAATAGGAAATCTCAGCTGGGCAGCTCACCGGACCCAGAAAGCTGATGGTCTGATACGGGCACTTCTACAAACAGTGTGATTAAAAATCCAGTGGTTGTAAGGCTATGGAAAAGAAGAGGAACAGTGAAGAGGTTTTTTGAATGAGAAAAAAGGCAGAACAAGAGGCAGCCAGGAAAAAGGAAAGCTGAGCAAGGAGTCGTGGTGCAAAAAGGTCTGCGGCCAGCTGCAATGCAGTGGTTGACGTGTCTGAGAAACTGACACGTGTCAGGTAAGAGCATCCTGCATGCCTCTGATCCAGGCTTCGTGTCTTTCTTCTTCAGGCAGCCTAGGTTTTGTGACTAAGGAATACGATTCCATCTGTAAGGGACTGACTTGAACAATGTTTACGTGATCACAGTATTGCAAATCTATGTTGAAATCAACCTATCAACAAAGCCCAGAAGTCATAGTTATTGAATAGCTTGTAAATGTTGTAATGTTGATCATGGAAAAGAAGTTGATAAAGTTAAAGAACTTGATCATGTAAAAGAAGTCAGAACGTGGGGCTGGGAGGCTGGTGGCTGAGAGGAGGGGCAGAAACCATTTTCTTCTTCTCCTGACAGAGTGGGCAGCTTGGAGACCTGTGCAAAGCCAATGCAACAGAAGGTATCAGGGTTTAAACAAATTACTTAATGTCATAAGGATACCCAATAGAAGAACTAAAAGTAATATAACAAAACTAGGAGAGAAGCAAAAGCTGAGGGGGATGAAGTACACTAAATTTATCACCTTTCATGGCAGGAAGTAAATAGATCCTGTCCAGAGTTAACACACCATGAAATAAAGGTCTAAGCATACTTAGAACTATGGTGTAACCACCAGAATGAACAAAATTCAGAGCAGTGGAATAGAAGCAGTCAGATTGGTTTCCAGTTGATAGTGGGACTGGATGTAGTCAGAAGACTCATTTTGTATTTAATACCGTTCTTGACTCTTTGCACCTCTACTTAAACATCTGCCTTGGTACTGTTATCATGAACACACAGTTGTAATGTATTTTAAAGTCTTACAGGGGAAGGACTGAGGGAAGGGTCTGCATGGCTGATCAGGTGTGTATGCAGATGTGGGGTGGTGAGGAAGGGGCTGGAAAATGGAAGTTCCATCCTCTCCTGTGGGTGTGTATGGAGATTCCTCAAGAGTGGGGAACCCATTGCATTATACCCAGGCCAGGGATCACAGCAGGTGCCCAAAGAATTTTCATAAGTGGATAAGAGGAAAAGAACTAGGTAATGTCAATGCTAGGCTCCTCCTACACACAGATGGAAGATGGCGGAGGAAGGAAGGAAAGAAGGAAGGAAGGAAGAAAGGAGAAAGGAGGGAGAGAGGCGGGGAGGGAAGGTCACTGTATGTAAACCCAAGGTTCCCCAAAGGCTCTGTTGGGGCTGGTTGCTCCCTGACCTGTAGCCTCATTCCGGGCACTTGCCTTCATAGGGTCCTTGGGGCCTGTGAAGGTGACTGATGCTATCACCTCTTCATGAGGCTGTTATCAGAGCTGGCTTCATGGGTGTGTGACCTGTGCAGTCACCTGGGGCCCTGCACTCAGAAGGGCTACATGTTTGGTTTAATGCTCTACTGTCACCATCTTGTAATCCTTAATAACTTCTGAATAAGGGACCCTACACTTTCATTTTGCATTGAGCCCTGCAACTGGTATAGCCAGTCCTGCCTACAGTCCTATAACGGATCTAACGGTAATCATCTCGCTTCTTAAGACTTGTCCCCTGTCCTAGGCCCTGGGATCCCTCAACAGAGATGAAAAAAAAAAGGCCTTGGTTTAGAGCAGCTCGCAGCCTAGAATGGGAAGAAAGTCAAGAAAACAATAAATGATGATTATAGCACAGTGAGCTTAGTGAGACATTGGGCATAAACAGGGATTGTGGAGGGAATGTGGCATAGAGAACAGTTCGCTCTGCAACCCCGTGATTGGTACCCAAGAGATCTCAGGCTGAGAGAGGGAACGCATGTGGGTGCACCGGAGGGTGCAGGGCAGGTGGGGAGCATTACAGCTTCCTGTGGCTAAAGCCTAGGCTGCTGGTCTGGGGAGAAGCAGGAAAGGAGGCCACAGAGGCAACAGGCCAGGTTACAAAGTTGGAGCTGTGTCCAGGAGGTAGCTGGTTTTAAGCAGGGGAGGGAAGTACTCAGATTACTGTACTAGAAGGATCATTGTCAGGTCAATGTGGAGAGTGGATTCCAGTTGGAGACTCAAGCTAGGCATTCTCAGTTTATACCAGGAAGCAGTGCACTGCCCCAGACCCTGTCCAAGCATTTCCTAAGCTTTGTGGATGTTTGTAGGATGATGATACTGTGCACATTGAAGTGAGTTCATGTGCTTGTGTGTCGGGATGCATATCGGGGGACATAAGTGTTAGAAGGTAATTCTCCATGGATCTTATGTTTCTGAACATCTTGCAAATAAGGAGCTGATGCCCTTTGTTCTGGACTCTTTTCAGGATGTTGTAGAGCAAACAGCCTCAGTAGATAGAATTAGCATCTTCTGCCTGAGCCCAGGCAGACAGGTTTCCCACTTAAGGCTTGGTGACTTAAGCTCAAAGCTCCTCAATATGACATAACCCCCTGTGTGCAGGGTGTCACTGAGTCTCCTCATGTCACCCTGTGGAATTTAGAGCTCAGAGAATTGGCACCAAAATGCTGATACTCTGGCAACTATGATTGCTGTTAGAAGTAAACCATCCTTTGTCCCTGACCCAGGAATCTTGTGTTTTCTACCAGCATCCATGACACTGTGGCAGGCAGCTCGCTAGTTTGCAAGTAGGAGAAAATCTCAGACCATTTACAGTTCTTGACGTATGTTTGTAAATATGTATGTTTCGGCAAACCTGTGTTTGACCACATTTGTATGTATACACGAGGATTAGGGGGTTGTGGTATCAGTGGGAAAGGGTGTTTCAGAGTTTGTACATATTGGGAAATCAGCCCTTGGATGTTTGAGTTTGTACGAAACAACTGTGAACATGTACTGAATACGGGCCTGTCTCAGCTCTCCTCGTTGAAAGATGGGAAGGATTTGGGGACTAAGGGACATGGAGAGACAGGCGCCTCCCTCCTCCACCCACCCACCTGCCACCTGGGCTTATAGGGACCACTGCTGGAGCACTGGATTTCCCCTGGAACAACTGTAGTGACCACAGGAAGAGGCCTACAGAGGACCATCAAGTAGAACAAGTAGCTGAACTCTTAGAAGGTGCCCCTGCTTTGTGGGATAAGATCTTCCCCGCCTCTGCCCGCACCATTTTAAGCTCACCTTCCACAATATTCCAAACCTCTGTCAACACCTGGCCCATCCAAGGCCAACTGAGTCAGACTCTGGGGCATATGGCATAGCGTTGGTTTTTTAAAACCTCTCTGGGTGTTTCTTCTCTAGCAGCTATGCTGAGACCCTCTCCTCCAAGGGTCTCTTTCCAGCCAAGAGAACGGGTTGGGTTTCCATCAGTTAACTATCATATAGTGTGGTTGCAAGAGGGGCCTGAGTCCATCCCGACCGAATAACATTTCAGCCCCTCCTTCTGTTTCCAATTATTTTGCTCCCATCTCTGGATCCAGTTGGCTTGGTAGAGAGGGAGGTTGGGTAGAAAAGAAATAACAACTGATTATTTACTGCTCTGAGCAGTGCTGGGTGCTTTACCTGCAGTATCTTCTCTGCGTCCTCAAATAATGCCCCGTGCTCGATGCTGTTACCCCTATTTGAGAGGAGAAAGCTGAGGACCAGAGGAGCTTGGCAATTGGTCCAAGCTCATGCAGAGAGGCAGAGCCCAGCAAGGTTTGGGGGAAGAGGGGGTGGTAAGGAGGGACAAACAGGAAGTGAGAAGAGAAGGTATGGCCTATGTTACAGATATAAACTGCAAAGGTACCAAGAAGGCTTTTCGGAGGCAGATGGATCACGGGGAATTGGCAGGAGGAGACTGAGTGAATGTTTTGAGAGGCAAGCTAGCTGGAGTCCCAAACCTTGCAATGGGTGGAGCCAGAATCTCTCCAGGCGGTAATGAATAACAACTGCACGTTTCTGTTCCTCTGCATCATCTAGAGATCAAACTGCCCCCATCCCCATATCCACACCACCCCCGAAATCTGTAGGTGGGTCCATCCTGGCAGGTCAGCTCCGACAGCCCAGCCGCTGAGGAAGTCTCGCAAGGCACATGACGGCCTCATTACCTCCTCTGGCTTCTCTGAGCCCCTCTTATTAACATTCAGGCAGCTCCTCACGCCATTCATCGAAGGCCACAGAGGAGTTGAGATCTGATCTAGCCTGACTGAGCCACATTAAAATCAATTAAAAATGAGAGATAAGCCTCCTCTTTCTGACTGAAAATTCACGGGAGCAAGAGAAAGACACACACAGCCCATTGATCATCCGAGACTCTGCTTTCCTTGGCTTTTTTTTAAAAAAACAGCTGCACATGAGCCGGCTGAGCCAGAAGGTCTTCTTGTGATGAGCCCTGGCCGGTGGCTCCCAGGCTGGATTTCAGGTGCCCACAGGGCATGCCTGCTATCCTGGGGCATTGTCCGCCTGGCCGGCCTGACAGCCTGGCAGTCTGACCAAGGTGTAGTGAGCAGAGAGAGGCCAGGGGAGGGTCCAGAAGCCTGTCCTCTGCGCCATCTCCAGAGCTCCATTTTCACTCCTGGCCCAAAGTTCAGCCCTCAGGGAAATTGCTTATTCTGGGCTTATCTTAGCTGTCCGTGGAGAGCTGGGCAGAATTAGGATTCTCTTTTGTTCCTTGCCAGAGAATTTTTACTGTTGTGATAATTCCTGTGAAGCTGCACTTTGCAAGGAAAATGGTGTGTGTGTGTGTGTGTGTGTGTGTGTGTGTGTGATGCGCTGGGCCCTGCACCACACAGAACCTAGCTCATTAACAGGTACTAAGTAAATTTACATTTGTCGAACGAATGAAAAAATGAGGCTGAAATGCATCTGTCATCCACCAGCCATAACCAAGTGAACAAGTAACATTTGGTGTCAATTTTGGAATTTCTGCTCGTAACCCTATCAGTTTAATTTCTTTGTTCGTTTATTTAATTAACTGGTGGCCAGGTCTTCAGCGGGCTTCTTGACACACTGAGAAAGCGTTCATACAGGCACACCCAGTCCCAGCACACTGTCATGCCCAGGATGGCAGGCTTCCTGGAGCAGATGGGCTTGACCTTAGTCTCTAGGATGAGTGGACTTGGTTAGGAGAGACTGGAGGGGAGAGCAGAAAAGATCTTAACTGCCAGGGAAGGAGTCTGGGCAACCTTCAGCAGTGGGCAACCCCTGCTTATCCTACAGGTGGCCCACTCACACCCAAATGACTATTTTACACTCTACCCTGGGTCAGAGGTGACTCTAAGTTTTTTTTTGTTTTTTTGGGTTTTTTTTTTAAATTTATTTATTTTATTATTTATTTATTTTTGGCAGTGTTGGGTTTTCGTTGCTGCGCATGGGCTTTCTCTAGTTGCGGCGAGTGGGGGCGACTCTTCGTTGTGGTGCGTAGGCTTCTCATTGCGGTGCACGGGCTCTAGGTGCGTGGGCTTCAGTAGTTGTAGCGCATGGGCTCAGTAGTTGTGGTTTGCGGGCTCTAGAGCGCAGGCTCAGTAGTTGTGGCGCACGGGCTTAGCTGCTCTGTGGCATATGGGATCTTCCCGGACCAGGGCTCGAACCTGTGTCCCCTGCATTGGCAGGCGGATTCTTAACCGCTGCACCACCAGCGAAGTCCGACTCTAAGTTTAATGGATGACGAGAGTGTCTTGACCCAGAGCCACTGGGGCTTTATTGAGTGTTCCAACATGGGGGCAAGGATTAGATTGGATTTAGAATACAATTCTTCCCAGCAATTTATGGAAGGATATTGACTTCAGTGCATAATTGCTTCATATAATTGGGGCACTTTGTAATTCATTCAGTTAGGAGCTCAACATGTAATGTGAGCTGTTAAAATATAATTGCAAAGGGTGAGGCCTCAGTAATAATCCCTCTGGACCAAGGATGTCACTGACCCAACGAAAAAACCATAGGCTGCATTTCCTTGTAGGGCAGGGGTTTTCCCTGCTTCTAATGGTGCAGGTGTGTGAAGAGGCAGCCTGTTAGGAAGAGATTGTCTGTTAAAAGAGTTCAAGCTTTGATTATTTGCTACTGTGTAGTTCAGAGAAAACTATCAATGGACTGAGGTGCTTAGACCTCAGGGCAATGCGGGATGTTTCAAAAGCCAGCCAGATGGTTAAAGAGAAGGGCCTGAATCACCAGCTCTGAGATTGGGGGCCCAGAGTGCTGGGTTCTTAAGCCAACTCATTTTGTGATTTTGGAGCCCAGGGGACTTTGTTCATTTATTCATTCAACAAATATCTACTGAGTGCTCTCTTTCAAGGCCTTTGGAAGAGGTGGTCTTAAAAATATTTAACAGGGATTTCCCTGGTGGTCCAGTGGTAAAGAATCTGCCTTGCAATGCAGGGGACGTGGATTTGATCCCTGGTCAGGGAACTAAGATGCCACGTGCCGCGGGGCAACTAAGCCCGCGTGCCACAACTACTGAGCTTACGCACCTCAACTAGAGAGCCTGTGTGCCGCAAATTGCAGAGCCCACACGCCCTGGAGCCTGCGCGCCACAACTAGAGGAGAGAAAACCCACACGCCACAACTAGAGAAAAGCCCATGCACCACAACGAAGAGCCTCCGCACTGCAACGAAAGATCCCGCACGCCTCAACAAAGATCCCGCATGCCACAACTAAGACCCGATGCAGTTGAAATAAAAAAAAAAAATAAAAAAAAAAATTAACTAGTATGGCACAGGCTCCAAGCAATCAGAATGAGAAACTGACCAATCAGAATGGACTCTGCCTGTAAGGGACCAACATATTCTGATTTGCACAGGCAAGATATCAGCCCTGGAGCTGAAGATACAGCAGGGAGCACAACATTCTAGTGGCCTCGGAGGGAGGGGTCAGTGGGGCTCCCCAGATGAGATGCTTCTAGGTTGAATCCTGCAGGACCAGAGGAAGAAAGGAAGGAAGCAGGCATTTCAGGCACAAGTGGGATACAGAGTGGATACCACGTAGACAAAGTCTTATAAGCAAGAGAGCCCCTGGGACTTCATGAATCTTCCAGTAGTCTAGTGAGGATGCTGAAAAGTCTTGATGCTGGGAGAGACCAGACCACAAAGGACACTGCATGATTTAATAAGATTTGGGATTTAATTCCTCAAGTTGATTTAGAACAGCTAAAGGACTTTTAATCAGGAGGGAACTGGACCAAATTATCTTTCTAGTGTCTTTAGAAAGATCAATGTCTATATTCTTTTTTTTTTTTTTAATTTTATTTATTTATTTTTGGCTGTGTTGGGTCTTCATTTCTGTGCGAGGGCTTTCTCCAGTTGCGGCGAGTGGGGGCCACTCTTCATCGCGGTGCGTCGGCCTCTCACTATCGCGGCCTCTCTTGTTGTGGAGCACAGGATCCAGATGCACAGGCTCAGCAATTGTGGCTCACGGGCCCAGTTGCTCCGCGGCATGTGGGATCTTCCCAGACCAGGGCTCGAACCCGTGTCCCCTGCATTGGCAGGCAGATTCTCAACCACTGTACCACCAGGGAAGCCCCAATGTCTATATTCTAATTAATAGGTGAGTATAACGGGCCAGAGGGAAGGTGACCAGAAACTCCCCCAGTGAAAGAAGACAAGCCAGCATTTAGAAAAGAGTTGCTCCTAGGTACACCTTTAGTGTCTAGGGGAATGGGTCCTCCTAACGTTTGCCTTATTCAGGACATTCTCAGCCTGCATACAAGAAGTGATGCTTTGGGACATGTTACAGCCCAAGCAAATGGTTCAGAGCACCATTTGTGCCTAAAGTATGTTTTTCCAACATCACTGCTGTACCCCATAGCATCTTGTTAATGTCTCAGCTGCCGATGAAAGGGGAGCCTAAAGAGGATCCCAGGAACTGGGAGGCCTCCTTGTCCTAGATCAGCAGTTCTCAAATGTTTTGGTCTCTGGACCCCTATTTTACGCTCTTAAAAGTTATTGAGGACCGCTAAGAGTTTCTGTTCAGGTGGCTTATAGCTATCAATATTTACCATATTAAAAATTAAAGCTGAGAAATTTTAAAATTATGTATGAATTTATTTAAAACCAACAATAATAAGCCTACTATGTGTTATACTTTTATGAAAAAATAACTTTTTGAAAACAAAAATAGTGAGAAGGGTGGCATTGTTTTACAGTTCTGCCAATCTCTTTAATGTCTGGTTCAATAGAAGATATTGGTCGTATCTTCTTCTGCATTCAACCCCCTGCAAAATGATGCACCACATGGATTCTGGAACACTCCATTTTATCATACGAAAGAATGAGAGTTAAAAAGGCAAATACTATCTCCGTATGGTTATGAAAATAGTTTCTACCTCCTGGACCCCCTTTAAGCTTTCAGGATCCCACAGGGGCTGTTGCTCTAGACCTTGTCCTGACAGATCTGCCCCTTGGAAGGAACCAGACCAACCTGCTAGGACCTCATTGTTTCCTGTGAAGGTGTCATCAGCTCCGCTAGACAGTGAGCTCTGATAGGACAGGGCCACGCCCAGAGGCAGGGGGTGGGTGGACCCATGTCCTCAAGACTGCTTGGCAGGCACGTCCTGGACAGCACATCAGGCCACAAAGTCCCCAGGATGCATTAAGTGCATTTTCCTGGATCTCTCAGACCAGTTCAATCCCCAGACCATCCATGGTTGTGTGACCTAGAACGCCTCCTGGGCACCTCTCTTCTGTTCACTGCCCGCTGCCATGGCCATTTCATCACCAGGTACCTACAATTCAGCATCATTAATGTCTCTCAATCTGTCCATCCCTCCATGTCCGTTATTACCACCTAGTTCCAGGCACCCATCCCTCTCCTGGGCTCCTGCCACAGCCCTACCTACACTAAAATCTCCCAACCAGGCTCCACAGAACTAAAAGACCCTTCCAAAAAACAAATCTGAGCACATTACTCATTTGTTTAAGATACTCTGGGGGCACTAAGGCTGCGTAGCAAATCCCCCAGGGGTAGAAGCCCCTCTGCCTTTGCAGGCCCACCTGTGTGCCTCCCTCCCTCACTGTATTTCACCCACTGGGCCTCCTTACTATTTGTTCGTGCCTCTGGCTCACTCCAACCCAGGGCCTTGGCTCAAGCTGCTTCTCTACCTGGAGGCTCTTCCCCACCCTCTTCCCCTACTTTACCTGGACGTACACTTCAGCCTCAGATCAGTCATCATTCCCCTCCGGAAGCCTTCCCTGACCTCTCTGACTAGGTCCATTCCCCCTAACAGAGACATTTATAGCAACTTTCATAGTTTCAGTTTTATAGCTATTGGTGTAATTATTTGACCAATATCTAGTTCTCCCCCAGACTGTGATAGTCACTGAAGAGCAGTACATTAGTATCAATAGTTATGCAACAAATTTCCCCCAAACTTAGTAGGTTAAAACAGCAATTGTTTATTATCTCACAGTTTCTATTGGTCAGACATTTGAGGGCACCTTAGCTGGGTGATTCTGGATCAAGGTCTCTCGGGGGGTTGTAGTCAACATATCAGCCAGGGCTGCAAGCATCCGAAGGCTTGACTTGGGCTAGAAGATCCATTTCCATGATGACTGCTGGGCCTCGTCATAGGGCTACTTGAATGTCCTCCCAACATGGCAGCTGGCTTTCCTCAGAGAACAAGTGATCCAAGAGGGCAAGGCAGAAGCTACAATGACCTCACTTCAGACATCTCTCTCTTTCCTTTCCACAATATTCTATTTTTTTTAAATTTATTTTTATTTGTTTATTTATTTTTGGCTGTGCTGGGTCTTTGTTGCTGCGCACGGGCTTTCTCTAGTTGCAGTGAGCGGGGGCTACTCTTAGTTGCGGTGCGCGGGCTTCTCATTGCAGTGGCTTCTCTCATTGTGGAGCATGGGCTCTAGGCGTGCGGGTTTCAGTAGTTGCGGCACACAGGCTAGTTGTGGCTCACGGGCTCTAGAGCACAGGCTCAGTAGTTGTGGCACACGAGCTTAGTTGCTCCACGGCATGTGGGATCTTCCTGGACCAGGGCTCGAACCCGTGTCCCCTGCATTGGCAGGCGGATTCTCAACCACTGTGCCACCGGGGAAGCCCCACAATATTCTATTGATTACACTGGTCAGTCCTAATCAGTGTGGGAAGGGGCAATGCAAGTACACGAATACCAGGAGGAGGGGTCACTGGGGCCCATCTCGAAGGCCATCTGTCACAGATGGGAGCCCCATCTGTCCTTGCTCACTATTTTATCTTCAGTGCCTGGCACACTGTAGATATTCAAATAATGGTTTTTAAATTCCTGAAAGAGGGTTTGACTAGGTTATCCAGAGTAAGAGAGGATGGGTGCAGTGAGCCTGCCCGCCCCCCTTAGCATTTCCAGCAAATTCTCAGAGATAATTAAGTCCCAAACTTTGCCTTGCCCCAGTGGTCCCAAAGCATGGGTATCCGTGTCCTTCTCAGAGGGGTAAGAGAACACAGTCTGGCCACAGCCCTGCCCGAAGTCAGCTGAGGCCTCAGATGTGGCTCTCCTGTGGGCGCTCCCTGAGCAGCTGTTCATTCCTCAGACATTTGGATCCGAGGAGCAGCAACTGAGAGAAGTGGAAAGTGGTGGTTTCACCTTCTTTTCTTGTTCCACGTCTGCTGCCCTCCAACTAGTCTGCAGCAAGGGTGGGGTGAGCTGCACACACAACTCTGTCAGGTGCCTATTTTTAGCGGCTCTGCTGGATTACAAAGCTTCATCACCAAGGAGTGAGGGAAGCAGCTGACACCCCAGCCTGCAATCTGAATGTCTCTCCGAATGGGTCTGCCACCGAAACGTGGCTCGTCAATAATGCATGGGGCTATTAGCACCAAGCTGGGGAAGACTTGCTCCCTCCCAGCGATCAAAGCTGCCGCCCGAGAGCTGAGTTGGCGATCAGATGTCATGGGCGCCTTATAACCGCTGCCCCTCCATATGAGATTATAATGGGCTGTTTCATGTCCAAGGATGAAAGCAGCAAGGATTTGGGAGAAAATCCGGCTTCCCAGAGAAATCAAAACACTTCCATTTCATTACAAATGGATGCATGACACAGCTAATAGCTCCTCTGAGCGGGAACACCGCAGGACCAGCTGTGTACATCGGCGGCTTCTCTCGGATGCTGTGTAAGACACGTGGGATGCAAGATCAGGGAAGCCACTTGATCTCCTTATGTTCAGTTCACCTCCCAGACCATAGGGTCCTGTCTCAGATCCCTAGGAGATTCACCTCCATCCCGCAGCATTAGCAAGGGTTGAAGTAGTCTCCCTGGAGGTGATTGGGCGGTTGAAGCAGGGATCACTGAGGAGGAGGCGGCCGCAGCCAGCAGCTGACATCACGTTAATAGCTCCTCATTACTGTGCATGATCATATGTCCAGCGCTTTGCATACAGCACCTCTAATCCTCGCAGCAGCTGGCAGTGTATTATTAGATCTCGCTACAGTGAAGAAACTGAGGATCAGAGAGTTTAAGTGATCTGCTCAAGGCCACCCAGTTAAGAAGTGCTGGAGCTCAGCGTGGAGTCCAGGCCTGTGCCGGTGCCCTGTGCCAGATGCTCCCACAAGTTCCCTCCAGAAGCAAAGCCAAAACCAGTAGCAAAACAGAGCCTTCCCGGAAAAGCAGGCCTTTTCATGTGAAATGCGGTACATTTAGCCAACATCACTGTGGCGACCCTTAGCCCTGACTTTTGAGCCTTTGCACAATCAGACCCTTGTCTTCATCCCAGACATCTTTCCGTGTCTTCTCCAGGGAGCTCTCTCCTTTCCAGCCCACAGGAGCTGGCCTGAGTGTAGTATAGCTGAGAAGCTGATTTCTTCCGGCTACTGGTTCTGAGCCCAGGGTGGTCGTTCATCTTCTCTGGCCTTGCTTCTATCATCTGTGAATTGGAGGTAATGCCACCTCCATGGTGGCAAGGCAGCCCGGGAGACAATCAAGATAGCTGAATGGGACTCTCCTGGCTTGTCCTGTACATCATACGAGGTGCCCACTGTGGCCTGTGTACCCAGCCCTGCTTTCCTCTACAGTAGCTTTCCCTGATCCATCTAAATCCCCAACTAGGAGAAGCTTGGGTCACATCTCCTTCTCCTTCAAGAATAACTTCCCCATGTCACACTCCCACCACCCACTCTCTCATCATCTGTAATTTTGTGAGATGAGTCCACAGTGCACCAGCTTGGCCAGGAGCCGTGTGGGGCAGCGTGGGGGTGGGGGGTGGTCTCTCCACCTCCACCTCTTGTCTGTCTTGCCCCCATTGGACCCACCTGGGCATCAAGCACAAGGCAGACCCAACAGGGCTGATGGCAATTCTGCAGACCTGGCTTCAGAGTGTGGGCAGGCTCTGGGTACAAGGACAATCAGCCCTGTTGGTCTCCCTGGCCCAGTGGACAAAAGGGCTCCTCCAGCAGCCCAGAGTCAGAGGCAGGCATCCTTGGCACACTCCGAGAATAGGTCTTCACTTGGAGAATAAGCTGGGCTTCCCTCCCTGGGCTGGAACATGTCCCTGTCACTGACCTAGAGGCAAAGTTGCCATCTGGGGGGCTCACCTACCCCACCCTCTTTGATACCCTTATTTAATTAGGTATCTGTCTCTCCCACCCAACTGGAGCCCCTCAAGGGGTGGGCTGTGTCTGGCGTATGTCTGTGTGGCCAGGGCCACAGAGCGTCTGCACCAAGGAAGTGTTCAGGGTTCTGAGTGCTACTTAAGGTGGGCGGCTGATGAGGGATCTGGGTTGAGGTCTGGAGATGTGGGAGGGCAACTCAGGCAAACTTGGAGGCCCAGAAAAGCTGGGTTGGAGGGGCAGAAGGGAACCTCAGTGACGGGGCTCTTTCTAGGGCACTTAGGAATAGGCATTTGCAAATCACAGATCTTGTGCCATTGAACAGAGCTCCGGTCACTGTCAATCCACTTGCCAGACTCATTCTCATCTGCTACTGAAGTCAGCTTTCTGCTTTCTGTGTCACCAGCTCCTTGCCCAGGAAGGGATGTTGGTGTGTGTGCATCTCCTCCAGCACCTGCTACACCGTGGTGCTCAGCTGGGTTGAACTGAAGACACAGCCGGGAAGGTCCATATGCTCTTGACCCGGCTGCAGGCAGCACAGCCCCAAGTCTCATTAAACACCCACGTGGCCTTTGATGGCACTTCCTGCATCCAAACCTGCCTGGCATCCAATCTAAATTCTTCCTGCGGAAATGTAAATCGTTGTTGGTTTGGTTTAGAGATATGCCAGAGTCCTCCTGTCCTCAGCAGGGCTGCAATGACAGTGCTTTTCCACACTGGGCCGTAAAGCAGACACCATTCCTCCCAACTGGCCCTCATCAGTCATCAAGGGTCTTCTGTGGCTTCCTCACCCTTCGTCCTGGAGCCCCCTCTCCTGGCTGCCCCAAAGCTCTGCTCCTTGCCTTCTGACGCTGCTTCCATTGGGCCCAGAAGTCGCTGCGCTCACAGACCGTGCCAGGCCAAGCACCCATGACCTACTGTCCCGAGGGCAGGTGCAGTGCCCCGGGGTGAACTGGACACAGGCCATTTCCACTTGGCTCAGCCATCCACCTCCAGGCTGCCCCCTCCATCTCTCAGACCCCTTTGCATACCCAGCTCAGAGGTTTTCTTTTTTTTTAAATTATACTTTTTACTTACAGATAATTGTAGATTCACATGCAATTGTAAGATATAATACAGAGAGATCCTGTGTACTCTTTACCCTGTTTCTCCCAATGATAACATCTTGCAAAACTGTAGTGCGATACCACAACCAGGATACTGAGATAATGACACTGATGCAGTCAAGATACAGAATGTTTCCCAAACCACGAGGATCCCTCGTGTTGCCTTTTATAGTCACACCCACTTCCCTCTTGTCCTACCTCCTCCTTAACCCCTGGCCACCATTAACTAATCCAGTTCTGAGGTTTTCTAAGCAGCTCTCTGCTCAGGCCCCAGGCCCCTCCACCCCACTCCTGGCCCCTGTGGGGTCCCGTCTCCTCAGCTGAGCTCCCACATTCTCCCACCTCGATCCGCTCTCCTGTCTCTGGCTCACACCCACAGGCAGAGGCGGGCTTGGCTTGAGCCTTGTGGATGGATCCCTGGCCTGAGACATCACTAACTCCCTGGAGAAACTCAGCAAGCCCGGCCTCTCCCTGGGCCTCAGTTTCCTCACTCAGACAGGGGAGTCAAGGTAGATGTTCTCTGTAGAACCCGGTCACCACCCATGTTGCAGCCACTGTGAAATCCTCCACGCTGAGCTCCAATTCCCCAGCCCCAGGCCACAGCTTTGTCATCCTGAGGAGGGTGAGATGTATCCCGTCAGAATTCTCTCATCACCCCGCCCAACGCCCACGTGCTGAGCCGTCCATCTGCAACCCAGTGTGTCAGGACAAAGACCCTGGCCTGCAGGGAAATAGCTCAGTAGGCTCCTGTCTGTTCTCCTGGTTCTGAAGCCACCTGTGGATTGAAGGAAAGGTTTTGGCTCAGTTCCCAGGGGCAGCAGAGGCTTCTGTGTTCCCGAAGCTGCACCTCACCCTCGGAGCCGGGCCCTGGGCCACTTTGATGTGCGAAGGGCTTTGATTGAGCAATTAGTTCTGAGGAGAAAATGTGTAAACAGGCGTCCCTTTATTGAACATGAGTTATTCCTCCTGGTGGACTTACTGGCTGGGGTGGCCTCCAGCTGTGACACAGGAAAGACTCTTTTGTCAGGAACCCCAGTGCAAGCCCCTTCAGATGCAGGTGTGTGCAGGCCTCCTTTCTCTCTGGAGGGGGGCTGGGACATGGAAACTTCCAGGGCCTGGGCTGTTGGCTGTGTTCACGAGGTGCAGTCCTGGTCACCTGCCCTAATGAAGAGGCCACGGCTCTGACAGGGCGACGATATTTATCTCTTCCGAAGGAATGTTCATTTGGTGTCTAATAATTCCCTTCAAACCAGTGACACAGGGCTGTCTGCATCTGCCTGGAGCCAGCCTGGAGCATGTGCGGGCCCACCACCGCAATCGAACTCAAGTGAGCAGGATGGAAGCAGCGCCCACGGGTTTGGGCATCCCTTTCTCGAGTGTTATTTCAAGGTATCTTTGCAATTGTTCTTCTCTTCCGGTGAGGAAATATGTCCAGGGAGGAAGGGACCTCCGAGTCACATGGTCCATCGTCAGGAGTGGGATCCAGACCAGGTCTGCTTGACACAGTACAGGACTCACCCACTTCACCTCAGAGGACTTCACTCAGCTTTGCTTCCCTTTCAATACTCAAGATTAAAAAAAAAAAAATCAGTCTTTCAAGTCTCAGTCAAATGCCCCTTCCTCCAGGAAGCCTGCCCGTTCTGCTTAGCTGTGCCAAATTTCTCTCTCGGCACCATGTAACCCTTTGTCCCCTTCCTGGGCTCTTTTCACATGTATTGCTATAGAGTTATTTGTACACTCAATTTTGCCACCTGGAGCTCCCAAGAGGGCCCAAACAGTGTCTGATTCTCTCGTCCCCAGGCCCCCTTTCCCCCCACAAACACTTCCTTTGAATAAGTAAGGGTAGCTCACACTTCCCCAAGGCCAAAGACAAGGAACTAAGGGTTAGGGACTTCCCCTTCACCTCTAGGGAGGCTCCAGCCGGGGGACTGCTGTATAAAATTACTTGAAAAAGGAGGAGAGCGTATGACACAGGTGTGCTTATCAACGAAGGGCTCAGAAAGGCAGCTGAGGGGCAGGAGGATGCCCCAGTTCCCCGCAGCACTCCACGCCAGCCACGGATCCTGCGAAACACCCCCCAGCCTGCTTCCTCGGGCCTGCCCGCAGACTGCTCTCGGCTCAGGGCAGGGACCTGGGGGGTTGTCACTAGCGGACTCCCCTGGTCTCCTGCCAGAGTTCCATTTCCAAGAATGAGCTAGTCAACAGCTTTCTGGATTTCTAAGAATAAATGTGGTGGGGTGGTCACTGCTTTCTAGATCACTCACTGTTTTACGGGAAATGCACTGGTCTTTTCTGCATAATCACAGCCAACCCTACAAGCTCAAATCACAGAACGTTCTAGGCTCCTCCTCCTCTTTGGCTGGGGGAGTGGAGCTCAGAGTCAAAGCTGTGCCCAGAGCAGTGAGACGGGCCTGGGCTTGGACCCGAGCCTTGAACTTTGGGACCTGCCTTTCCAAAACGAGGCTCAGTGACAAGCAGTAGCATCTGGGCTGGGCTGGACTCCAGCTGGGACCTCCCACAGGTGGTTCATCTGTCTACACCCAGGGTGCCCCAAGCTTGGCCCTGGCCCTGCTCTCTGTTAAGGGCTGAGGCCCAAAGGATGTGATGGCCACCCAGGATTTCTGGGGGCTCACAGTGCTGGCGAGAGCAGTCACCCCAAGGAGACCACCCCTGGGACTGTGGCTGTGGCACTGACTACCAGTGGGGAAAGTTCCCAGAGGTGGGAGCAATCCTGAGGCCACGCACAGGGAGTGTCTACAGAGGGGTAGGAGGCGTGGGGAGATGGAAGCAAGGCCTGGAAGGATGGCCGGATCCACAGGGGGACAGAGGAAGTGTCTGCATCCAGGGTCTCTTCCGGGATGTGTGTGGTCCCTCTGAGGGCAAACCAGCATCCAAAGAAACCACATCATGGAGTGTGGGAGCTCGGGGTTGGGGCGGAGGTGGGTGTCTTCCGAGAAGGCCAGGACCTACTTTAGGTCCTGCCAGTACCCTGGGGACTGGGGCCTCCCCAGTTCCAAGCAGCGCCCCAGCTACATGACTCACTAAGACTCCTCCCCCAGCCCTGCCCTCTGTCCACAGAAACTTTGACCTTGCAAACAAATGCCCTGACCCCTTCCAGAGAATGACATCACCAAGTATGCCCTCTGTCCTGTCTGACACTCCTAGAAGTTCAGAATGTCCAGCAGGCTGGACATTGCCCCCAGCCTGGGGAGCTAGATGGGTTCTACCGCCTCTCCTGCCTGGGTGTGGAAGAAAGAAGACAGAATCAGGCGTCCAACAGATATATGGGCTTAATCCCTGGTTCTGACACATATAGAAGATGAGTTGACCTCTCTCAGTCTTAATCTCCTAATCTGTAAAATGGGGATAACCATGCTTATCTTGCATTGTAGGGAGATCGAGGAGAACCACCTGTGAAGTGTCTGGTGCTGTGCCTGGCATGCAGTAGGTGCTCACTAAATGTCAGTTGCCGGTCTTTCTCCTCCCCGTCCTAAGCCTTTTTCCTCCAATGAGTGACTGGGAACAGGAGTCTGGCTCTCAGGACCTCTGCTGGCAGCCGGCCCTCAGGGCACGTGGCCAGTGTAGGCTGCGTGACCACTGTGTGCTGGGAAAGCACATCTCAGGATACTGAGGGCCCAGTGCCCAGGCCCACTGTGTTAGCAGACAGAGGCTATGAGTGGAGCCATTGGAGAGATGGAAACCAAGATGTCCAGAAGGGGAAGGGGCCTGGGACGGGCTGTTTGTGTAGGAGAACAAACAAACTGCATGATAAGCGTGGGTAGCACGCGGGTGAGGGGTGCAGCTGGACCAGCGGCCTCGACTGCCCACTGGCCCTGCCGAAGTGTCTACACCCTGGCCTTTCCTGGGCAGAGCCCAGCTCTCCTTTGTAGTCTAGGTCCTGCTTTTGATCTTCCTTTTTTTTTAACTTCTTATTTTGGAATAATTTTAGATTTAGAGACAAGTTACAAAGACAGTACAGAGAGTTCCCATACACCCATCACCCAGCTTCCTCTAATGTTCACATCTTACATAACCATGGAACATTTGTCAGAACTAAGAAACTAACGCTGGGACAACATTATTAACTAAACTACAAACTTTACTCGAATTTCACCAGTTTTTCCTTAGTGGACATGAATTGTCCTTTTTTCCTGTTCCAGGGTCTAATCTCGGTTACCATGATGCATTTGGTTGTCATGTTTCCTTACTCACCTTCCATCTGTGACAGTTTTCTCAGTCTTTCCTTATTTTTCATGACCTTGGCAGTTTTTACTTTTTTTTTTTAATTGTGGTGAAGTATATACATATGACATAAAATTGCCGTTGTAACCATAAACGGGCAATTCAGCGGCCGTAATTACATTTACAGTGTTGCATAACCATCACCAGTGTCTATTTCTCAAACATGGTCATCACCCAGACAGAAACTCTTTAACCATGAAGCAATAGCTCCCCATCCTCCTCTCCCAGGGATCTCTTGAGAGGCTCAGAGGGGAACCCCCACCCCAGCCTCATGCCCAGGAAAGAGGTCTTGTTGTTCCTGACCAGAATCAGTCCTTCTAGACCCCAGAGCTGCACAAAAAGATCTGTTGGGGTCACTCTCTTGGTGGCACCCATCCCTGACTTTTAGCAAATCGAGTGCTTGCTAAGGAGGGAGAAGAGTCAAAGACCCCACCTGCCCCTCTTCTTCTCTGGAAACGGTCCTGCCTTGGCTTTCTAACAAAGGCTGAGATATCTGAGATACATCTTCCACACACATCCGCCAAGAGCCCTCCTGCTGAGGCCCGGGCAGCCTGTGCTAGCATTTCTCTCCTGGGGGCCGATGTGGGGCTCTCCCTGCAGAGCACCCCACACAGAGGTTCCCACCACCCACCAGCTCCAGCCCTGGTGCCCATCGTTGCTGCTCTGTGGAGGAAAGCATCACTACTGCAGCCTCACTTTGGATGCCCTCCTCAGCAGGCTGGCTGCCACGTATAACTCCATAGCCAAGGGCGTGCTGAACAGGACGGCCTAAAAGCCAGCTATGTGTGCCAAGCGCCCGGTGTCGTGCAGATCACCCTCTGCCACCTTATAACACACCTGGAACATCAATGTGCCTGGCTTCCTGCCCCAGATCCGGGCACTCAGGACCTGGCTGCCCCTTGCCAGACTCCTGTCATCAAGCTCCAGCCACCTGTCCCAACACTTGTATCCTCCAACCAGACATGCTTGCTGCCCGTGCACCAGCTGGCCTTCCTCCTATTGCCTGCTCCTCCCTTGCCCGCCTGTGGCTGGTTCCAGGTGAGGGCTCCTTGGGGGTGGCCCATTAACCCTTCTGTGCCTGGCTGTCTGGGAGGAGTAGCTGCCATGTCCCGAGCAGCCTGGGCTTGGTCAGGGGAGAGCTGGCCCTGGGTCTATTCTTGCTGATCCCTGGAGCAGTGGATGTGCTCCCTGCTCAGCAAGGGAGGGCCTCCCCCAGCCCAGGGGCGTCTCCTGGACCCTGGGGCCTGCATGCAATGCTATTTCTCACCACTGAGAGGGGCTGCTGGATGGTTAGCCCTCGGGGCCCTGTCAGTCACAGTGGGTCCAACACAGGTCCCATCATCCATTCAACACTGTTCACTGACCCCAGGATGGACAACGGGGACACAGAGCTAGGAAAGCCAAGCCAGCCCTTGTGCTATTTGACGGCTTTCTATGCCACAGACGGGGAAACCAAGAGTCAGCGCAGGCCCATATTCCAGGAGCCCCTGAGGTCCCATATCCTCAGAGAGATCCCAGGCAGCCTCAGCTTTTGAGTCACAATACCTACCCCCCAGCCTACCAGAGCCTCACCCTCAGCAGATGGCTCAGTGGCTCAGACTACAAGCTTTGGAATCACCAGCTGCTTATTTGCTGTGTGACCTGGGGCAAGTAACCTAACTTCTCTGACCCTCAGTTTCTTCATTTGCAAAATGGAGATAAAAATTCCCATCAGTGGGGATCAGGTAGGCTAAACTTGTAGAAGATGATTTCTTCCCTTCCCCTTACCAAAAACAAACAAACAAACAATCCTTCTGAAACTCCTCATGGCTTAGAAGACAGAACCCCAAACTCCTGACCTGTATATTCAAAGCCTGTATCTATTGGAACTCAATTTAACTTTCCTCTGTGAGGGCTTCCGGTGCCAGTGCTAGAGTCAAGCCCCCTGCTGCTGTGCCCCAGGGCTCCCTCTGTGGCTCTGACACAGCTCCAGCTACCTCCCTCTCCTCACCGAACAGTGAGACACAGGGAGCAGGCACAGCTGGTGTTACACTCCTGTACACAGTAGGTGCTCAATAAATGTGCTTCTGTCACAGCCTCCTCCCACCGGGTTCACAGCCCCGCCCACCTTGTGCATTTGCCCTAGGAGGTGAGCTCAGCAGAATGAGCCCCAGGGGGTGCTTAGGAAGAGACACAGCCAGGACAGGCCTCACCCTGGGTCAGGGGACTTGCTCCCAGGTGGACCCCAGCCTGTCCTGACACCGCCCCCAGGGGTAAGAGCCCTAGACCAGGGCTCACCCGCCCCCAACAACCCGCAGACCGTCTGGTCTTTCCTCATCCGCAGGAGGCGTAGTAAGCTCTCAGTGAGGATGTGCTACAGATGAAGGTGTGGGCCGTCCCCTGGGGGCACGGGCGTCATTGATGGTTTCCTAGGGGATTAGGCGGTGAGTGTAGGGCAGTGGGGATGCTGAGTGAGGGGTCTGGGGAAATGGGGTCCCTCTAGCACCCTGGACACAGGGCAGGTGCAGACACCTGGGAGAAGGAGTGGTAGAAGGAGAGAGGTACCAGGTGAGGGGTGGCACCTTGCTCAAGTCAGGAGGGCCACAGGCCACGGGAAGAGCTCTCCTCTCCAGTGCAGAGAGCTGCTAACGGCGTGGGTCAAGAACTCTTTCAAAAGCAGGTGGTAGACATCTGAGCCTTCTACTCAAATCCCAGAGTGGCCAGCCAGAGACCAAGGATGGGCCCAGGACAATCCTAAAACATCGATTGGACTTTAGGGGAGATGGTGTGGGTGTGAAGGGAACAGATGCAGAAGGGGAACTCCTGTCCCAAACCTGCAGCCTCACATCCAACAGGAAAGGGAGGGTGGATGAGGCCAGACCAGCAATGGGAAGCTGGGCGGCACTGATGCAGCCCCGCCCCGGGCAGGAGTACAATACAACGCAGGGCAGGGCGGAGGTGGGTGACCCCAGCTGGGACCCAGGTATCCTTCTTCCTCTGGGGAGACTCAGCTTTCACAACACGGCTCAGCGCCTGGTGAGGCAAACAATGGAGGCTTCTGGCAGCCTGCAGAGAACAGGGTGTGGTACCTCGGGCACCAGTGTCCCTCTGTGACGAAGCTTGAATTGGAAGGACCACAAGGCGATGGAGGCTCGTGAAGGGTGGGGCGTATCTCTGGCAGCAGCTACGCTTGTTTTCAGTTCTATGCTAGACACTGTACTGGGTACTTCACTTGCATTATTCATTCAACACACATTACTGGAGGCCAGCTAAGCACCAGGGGTATGGCAGTGAGAACTGTCAACATGAGCCCTCTGTCTTCTCACTTATTTCTCCCCCCAGTCACATGGGCCAGCGCCATTATCCCCACGTACAAAGGAAGAAACTGAAGCCCAGAGAGATGAGTCGGCCCAAGGACAAGCAGAGGGGACACAGCAGAGATGGTCCCCCAGCCCACCCAATGCCAGACGGTCCTGAGTGTGTCTCCACTTCCTACCCTCCAGGGCCTGTCAGCCCCACCCCAGCTTCCAAGTCTCCAGGGGCCCTCCTCTGAAACTCTGAGGATGTCAGGCTCATTGTGGGCTGTTTCCCTGCAGTTTCTGGGGAGACATGAGTTGTAGCAAGATCATAACACAGAGGACCACCCCCCAGGCAAGTATGCCACCTCGCAGTATCTAACCTGGACCCCTAGCCCAGGTGCTCTTGGAGGATATTATTATGTGTTTTATTGGGGGGTGTGGGAGTCGGGGAGCTGTGTTATACATTTTCCTAGTTGTTGATGGTGGAAGACCCATTTTACAGATGAGGTAACTGAAGCCAGCATCACACAAGTAGGCAGAGCTGGGGCCAGAGCCTGGGTCCCCTGCTCCCAGCTCAGTGTTCACTTCAGGACACCAGGCAACCAGCCGGGTGGGCCTGTGCCCCCTCCTTTCTCTCCTTCCAGCCCCTCCAGGACTCAGCAGGCCTGAACTGCTTCAAGGTCCCCCCTCAGGGCCTTGTTAAACCTCCCTCCACAAAGGGAATGGCCCTGAGAAGGACTGTCCAGGGCTGGGGCTGAGGCAGATTCTGGGGCTCCGGCTCTTCCAGACTCTCAGAACCCCCTCTGGTGGGTGCAAGGGGTCCCTGCCCAGAGCACATACCCTGAGGGGTGCCTGCTCCTGCCTCAACTGCCCCAGAGAAAGGGCCGCCTTCCCCCTCCTTCCCTGATCCCACCACTCAGAAATAAAAGGGGGAAAAAAAATCTCCAGCTGGCAGCCATTCTGAAAACAGTTCCATTTTCTGCTCTTTTCCTGTTCAAAATAAACAACAACATAAAATTTGAACAGAAGGATGGGAGTGATTTCCACGTGGCCCCCTTAATCGATGAGATAAGAAATAATTAATTGCCTGGATACTGTGAAGGGATTGTCCCGGAGCAGCAACTGCCTACTTTCTCGCAGAGACTTGCCCCCCGGAGATGCCGCCCTCGCTGTCCGCACTGCCTGGCAGGTTCTAGCTGGGTCAAGGGCAGTGTGTGTTGGGGGCTGGGGACTCCCAGCATTTCCACAGCACAGCCGGTCCCTGACCTGTCTCAGAGATGCCCCCAAACCCGGGGTCTGGTCTGCCCCTGGGCCCAGGCCACATAGGAGCGTCTCCTCCTTCTGGCAACTACTGTCCCGCCGGCTCCTACACTCCACCCACAACCAGAGAGAGCTTCTTGAAAACACATTTTATCAAGTCCCCTCCGGGCAGCTAAAAACCCTCAAGATAAAGTTCAGACTCCTTAACATGGCCTAAAGAGGCCCTTCATGACCTGGGCCCGTAGAGCTTCCAACCTCAACCCTTGGCTCTCCACACGCCGGCTGCTGTACCTTCATGCAGGCCGTTCCCTCTGCCTGGACTGTCCTCGGGCCTGGCCTGCCCTGGAGGTCTCTCCCAGGCACTCCGGGGTGCTTGTGCACTTGTCAGTGCCTGGACGTGTAACACGCTAGATTGCAATTGTGGGTGTTCACACCGTGACACAGCAGCTTCTCACCAGTGTTCTATTTACGGCACGTGGAAGCTTTGCGGTTATGTTACAAGAACAATGCCCTTCTGAGGCCCACAGGTTTGGTTTATTTGCGGGGAAGGACATGTTTGATGCCCCTCTGGGTCCCTAGCACCTAGCATAGCATCTGGAAGAGAGGAGGTACTCAGTAAAAGTTTGTTGATTGAAAAAATAAGAGAATGAATGAATAACAGAATAGGTGTTCAGAAAAGGATTGAAAAACTAAAAGGATGAATGAATGAAAGTCCCATACAACTGAAATATCAGTCCCTTAACTTCTTCCTCTGTCGGAGCTAGATTCATGAGTGGGATGGGTTCCGTTTCTTCAGAAGCACTAAAGTATCACTGGACTGCAAAGGGGATTCTTCAAAAGACTCAAACTGCATGTGGTTAGAAGGAATGCTTCCATGAGCTCATGGAGTGAATCAGGTCACAGAAGATGGCTGTCGCCTTGTCCACTGAGGAAGCTGAGCTCACTTAACTGGAACTGGCTTTGCTCTGCTGAGTGGAGTTTGCAGGTTCAGGCTTGGAGTCAGGGTGCCCAGCATCACAGAGGAGACGTGGGGCCTTTCCCCCCTTCCCCACACCACTCGGACTGTCAGACCAAGACACCCTTATCTTCGTCCAGCCCTGCCCTTCACCAGCTCCACCAGACCATCGAGGCTTGCCTCCCAGGCCGCCTCCTCTAGGAAGCCTCCCCTGATGCCTGGATGGAAACGTCCAAGTCTCCCTCCCCGAACTCCCTTCTGGCTTTTAAGGCCAGGTTGTGGGTGCCCCATGCCCCCACCGGGACCACACTGCTGGAGAGAGGGCTGTCCCCTTCACTTCTGTGCCCGCAGCGGAACACAGCACAGGTCTGGTGCCAGAGGAGGTGGAATTCACCAAGGGAACTGCTGTACATACCCTCTGCAGAAGGCTTAATAGATGTTACGTTTATAAAAAATGCTCCATGGTTAAGTAAATATGGGAGATGCTGGGTTAAGTCAGGTTTAGGTGCCTTTAAAGGGGAACTTCTCAGAGCATGTGCTGATATGCGTTTTGGGTCTCCAAGAGTGGACCAGTATATGCAGTGTTTCTTATACTTATCTGACTATGGACCTTTTGGTTCGAGTAATGCCTTGTTCCATGGAACACACTTTGGGAAATGTTAGAGAATGCAGTCAGATCTAGATATATTTTAACAGCCCCCTCATTTTATAGAGAAGGAGTCAAGCCCCAGAGATGAACTAGCGGAGTCAGGACAGAACCCAGGATGTTTGCCATCTCACCTTGACCTCAGATACATCACCTAGGGTAAGAATTAGTCCTGAGCTTCAGGCCAAGGGGATCAAGGCAGCACTGTGACCTTGGAAAAGTCTGGGCTCAGTTTGACCTGCCCAGTTCCTGGTATCTCCCAGGCAAAGCTAGAGTCACAATCTGAGTCCTTAAATGGGGGCTGCAGGGGTCTGGTGGAGCCATCGGAAGTCTACTGGTTTTGTTTTATAGGATGGTGGCAGAAACCTAAATGCTGCTTGGGCCACAGCCTAGGCCATCTCAGGAGAGCTACGAGGGGGCTTGGCTGTCCTGAAGGTCTCCTCCTTTCCAGGGATCTTAAGAGGCTGCCCGAGGATAGACTATCCTTTAATAACCGGTGAGACGTTCATCTTTTCAGCGTACCGACACCGCCCAGCTTTCTGCTGGCCTCTACCACAGAAGTCTCTAAGGCTCATTCTCAGCAGGCGCACAAGGCAGGAGGTGACTATCTCCCGCGGTCAGGCAGGCAGCCCAGATGCCCAACAGCGGAGGGTGGTTGAGCCAATCTTAGGTCGATGCCATGAAATCCTACGTATGAGAGGCCGGGGAGAGGGGGGCCAACAGAAGAAAAGCCAGCGCCCTCCCACCACCACCAGGGAGCCGGGCGCCGTGCTTAAGCATAGACGTTCTAGCTGACACCCCTAGGCTGAGTGGCTATAGGCAAATACTAGACCCTCTCGAGCCTTGGTTTCTGCATGGATGCAATGGGATGGTAACACTAGTACCCGCTTCACAGGGCTGTTAGGAGGACTGAGTCAATTAATCCCTCAGAACAGCACCTGCCATGCCTACCATTGTCAAGAAGCAGCTCCAGGGCAGGGTCAGGTCCCAGTCCTGCGTGACGAGTGCCTGCGTTCTTCAATCTCCCCATTTCTCAGTTTCCTTAGCTAGAAAACAGAACTGATGTGGCACCTGTAGAGTAATTGTTAGGTTTAAGCAAGCTCATTCATGAAAAGTACTTGGAAGTGTGGATGCCATGTAATAAGCACTCAAACATGCTATTATCAGTGACACAGGGAAATGAGGATATAAAATATTATGAAGTGAAAAAAAAATCAGGCTGCAAACTGGCCTGGGCTTTGTTTTCCAATTGCAGTAGCTTCCCAGGTTGAGGGGAGGCTGGGCAGGGCGCGGGCTGTGCAGACCTACCCTCACAGGCCTGGAGCCTCTGTCCTCACAAGGCATGTGTCCTGGGATGCCCTCCTTACAGGGGGTGAGTTCCCGATCCATCTGCAACTCTGCACCTCCCCAGAGTGTGGGGAAGGCTTCTGGTCATTAAAAGATTTCACACCAAAGTCCCAGGGGCCTGACCATCGATCCCAAAGACCCTTCGCCATGTTCCCCAGGGTGCTGAGGGGTCTAAACAGGACCCCTGGTTTCCTGCCTCAATGTCTGGGTTCCCAAGGAGGATCCAGATGAGGCCCAGCCCAATTAATTCTTGACACTCTAATGTGTGTATGTTAATTCTAACTTTCCAGGGAGGGGCTTCATTAAAGATCAGAAGTCAGGCTCATACGTACTGGTTCTTTTTTTCTGTCAAGTTTTGAAATAAAACACACACACACACTCAACTTTAAGATCTCGCATTTTCTCTGTCCCCAGCCGCATGTGCAACCTTGAAGAACTCCTACTCTCCCTGAATTATGTCGGATTTGATAGTTAGCAGGGGTTTTTATGAGCACATTTATTAGTCATCCTTCAAAGCAACCACATGAAATGGGTCAGGGGCTTATTCTCTTTAGCAGACAGAAGGGTTGAATCACTCACAAGATGCTGATATGTTTTAAATGTGTAGAGAGAGATACATATACACACATAGGTATCAGTCAAGCTATACTTATCCCCAGTAATGGGGGAGGGGGGAGATATTTTTAGAATAAGCTAACTTTTTTGAAAACTTACCATGTACCAGAGTCTATTCCAATCATTTAATAAACACACCTCATGTGATTCTCAAGGCAAATATAGGAGGTAGATAATATTGATTTTTACCAAGTGAGGAAACCTAACTCAGAAAGGTTAAGTGACTGGTCCAAGGTCACAGGCAACAGAGGGGTTTTCCTGGCTCTGAAAACATGTATTATCAATTGCATCGTCCTGTCTTATCATGAAATGGAATCCTTTCAAAACCCCTACACTTTCTCTGAGCAAATAACATGACTGTCCTGGCTATGGGCTTGAGGGACAGTGGCGTCCTCAGTGACAAAGGTCAGCCTCTAAGAATCTCCCATAATACTTCTCCCAGGGAAAGAGAATGGGCTCTGGAGCAGGCCGATCTGGACCCAAACTCCAGGTCTGCCATTCACTAGCTGTGCCCTCTCCCTGGGCTTCCAGGGGCCTTTTCCTGGCCTGAGTCCCCAAGCAGAGTATTTGGATTCAGATCTGCTGGGTGATGCAGCGCCCAGATGTGCCCTGCGGAGGCTTCCTGCATCTGGTTCCCACCACACTTCCTCTGAGACTAGAGATGATGCTTGATAACTTCCCTCAGCCTGTGGTTGTCTGGCCCAGGCGAATTTAGCCTGAGATGTAAATCATGAAGCGGGATTACTGAGAGAGCCAGAGTCTGATAGGTCAGAACACCTTCATTTAAACAGACCAGAAAGTCCCAGTTCCCATGTGACCAACTGCCTGGGGGGTGCATCTGCTAAGAGCTCTTGCTCCTGCCAAGTCCTCAGCCCCGGCGCTCACTCCCCACCGAGGAAGGCGGTGTCCAGGGGCTGGCAACGCTGACCCACCCGAGGTCGCACAGAGAGGCTGCAGGACAGCAGGGAAACAGAATGTTCTCCTCGTCCTAAGGCCCCCTGACCCTCATGTTCTATATGGAGAATGTTCACTTTGTCCTGTGGAAAGTCCCCAAGTGGCTGGACTAACACGTGACTGCAGCTGGACCTCTCTGCTAACTCTGGCCACATTTCCCATATTTCCGTTCCCGGGATCCATCCCTTGCCCCTTCCAGATCTGAAAGTGACCTCCTGGGCCTCCTGGGAATGCAACTGCTCTCCCGCTACCACTCAGATCTGGGGCTGCTCTTTCCTCAGGAGGGGTCAGCCAGCCACCCACTGTCCACCCCGAGCCCTCCCGCGTCCACTAGCCTTCCTGTCCCAGCCGCGAGCCTCCCTGGGGGCTGGTTTAGAATGAAGACAATTGCCTCAGATAAAGAAGCACCAGCCTCCTCCCCTTGTGGCTAAAATGATCAGAAACAGAACTTGTATTGCTGACCTCAGCCCTCCCCCTGCCCTGGTCCCTCTGGGAGCCTGTGCTGTCCCCCTACTCGGGCCTGCATGCCAGCCCTGGACGAGGCAGGCTCCTTCTAAAAGAGCTACTGCACTGCCTGCTTTTTCTGGCTCCACTTCATGTACACATAGATCATGGGGTCCAGGTAGCCAAGGGGTGCTAGCGTGTCTCCCAGGAGGAGTGGAAGCTCCATCGTGGCCCGCACCGCCATTGCCAAGGCCACAGCCACCATGCGATTCCTCCCTGGAGATGCACAGCGGGTGTCTTTGCCTCCCTCCGCTTCTGACTGCTTCACAACCATCTCCACGCTGGCTTCCTCCTCACTCACTGAAGTTTCTCAGTTACTTGCATTCTTGCTGTTGGATAGATCCCAGCTCCTGTATTATTCCATCGCATCCAGAATGCTTCAAGGAAGGAATGTCATAGCCCTTTTTTTTTTTTTAACCCCCTAGAAAGATGTGTTCAGGGGTAAGCCTCCAACAAGAAATATTTGATGAACGTGTTGGTGGAGAGCTTGGACGTGGCCCTGCATCCATTTGTCCCTGCATCCATGTGGCCCTGCATCCATGTGGCCCTGCATCCATTTGTCCCTGCAGCAGACATTGGAAGAGACACAGCACAGGCACCAAGCAGAAGCAGAGACCACGCCCTGCAGGGCACAAAACCTCTCTCTCATGTCATCAACCAGAAGCTTCTCAAGGCTCCCATGTGGCAGGTAGGACAGGAATTTTGCAAAAGGGGTGACCCGAGGCCCGGGTCAGAGAGGTGGCTGGCTCCACTTACACGAGACCAGGACTAATTCCCAAGCCCTTGACCTCCAGCTGAAGGGCTTTGAGTCAGCTCTCCTGGCCCCAAGTGGCCCAGCTCACAGAAGTTAGGATGGGAGCAGGGTGGGGGGCACAGAAAGCAAAAGCACCGGTCCCCTCACAGGGTCCAGCGGTACACCTCCCTGGAGAGGCCTGCCTTTCCCTTCTGTCCACCAAAATGACCATTCCTGGGTTGTGTTCCCTCTCAGCTGAGTAGTAGAAATATCACGGGTTGTGGTGTCAGGCAGGCCTGGGTTGGAATCTCAGTTTGCCAGAAACAGTCACCGTTCACATCTGTTGTCCTTATAGAACGATACCTCAGGGCTCCTTTTCCCTCTAAAAGTGCCCCAGTCAGGACCATACATTGTGTGTCACCTTACCAAGGCAGAAGGCATGGCACACGGGCAGCTGGTGGGTGGCCAGGTTCGGGACCCATCTAGTTCTGTGATTAGAGAGGGGAACAGAGAATGAGGACACTGCTCGGGGTGGGGCGGATGCTGGCTGCATCTTCAGGGAGATTCTGAGGCCCTAGGAGGAAGCCCTGGCCATGCCTCGAGACGCAGAGTCTCAACTCCTTGAGCCAGGCCTGGCATTTAGAGACAGGGACATCCTGGGACAGGGCCACCACCTTGCACACCTCCGGAGGGCGCCACTCACATCGTGGTCTCAATGAATGGTGCCACCTGGAATTGTGCAGTGCACGGCCTGTCCAGCTGTGCAGGGCAGCCTGCCGAAAGTGCCCACAGAAGAGAGGATTTAGTTAGCAGACGCTAGGTCACATCAGAGGGCAAGAATAAGTAAGCAGCAGAAAAGCCACCAACACAAGAGCAGCGTAAACCCTCAAGAAGGAGAAGGAATCATTGTCAGTCTGGGGAAGAAGTGTCTTTAAATCAGTTCAACCCAACTCATAGCAATGAATATCGATTGAGAGACCACTGTGTGCTGAGCCCGGGCAGTCACAAGGAGGGGAAGAGGCACTGCCGTTGAGGAGCTTCTGGGCCACGAGGGAAGTGGGCAGGTCCGAGCGGGTGGGCTCAGAGAGGCGCAGGGCAGGATGTGAGCAGAGGATGAGACTGGGGAGGGTGTGTCAGGTCAGCTCCTCTGGCTTCATGGGCTGAGAGAGTATAGTCGGGCCACCTGGGTGACGGAGGTGCAGGTACACAGGCTGTCATCTCGGCCGTAGAGCCAGGCCTCGGAGAGCTGGGTCAGCATCCAGCGGTCCAGGAATCTGGCAGCAGCTTGAGGCCAGATCGAGAAAAGTCTTCAATTCCAGGCTGAGGAGTCTGAACTTGATCTTGGAGAAGCCACGAGACGTTTCTGGGCAAAGAAGTGACTCAGTCAGATTCCTTAACAGCCGAGTAGCTGTGGCCCCTGTTTCTGCCATTCCCCGCCACCACCCTCAGATGCCCTGCGTGCACTTTCTCCTCTGCACCACTCGCTGTCAGTGAGGGGGGCTGAAACCAGAAGCAGCCTGAGTCATGGGCAGCGCAAAAGCAGGACAGCTGCCAGGAGGAGAGAGCGCTTGGCCCTGGCCGAACCCCCTCAGTCTGTGGGAATCGCTCTGTCCCTGCAGAGACGGGCTTCCCAAGGGAGACGGCTCAAGGCCCAAGGTCACACAGCTACGTAGGTGTCAGAGCTGGAACTCAGATCTCTCTCTTACACCAAAGGCCACCCTCTTGCCATACACCTTGTCCTCCTATTACCTGTACTGAAGTTTTGACCTTGCTCTGTTGGCTGGTTCCTCAAGGACGTCTCATGCTCATCTGATCTATCCCAGAGCCTAGGGGCCCCTTGGCAGGAGGGTGAACGGCATCTCAAAGCGGAGTGAAGAGCCAACTCCTGGCCCCGGGAGGTGAGGTTAGGATCAGAGTTATTCCACTGGCAGCAGGCGAAACCAGATTGGCCTCCTCTGTAAGCAGGAGTTGTGTAAGAAGTAGTTGGTCACAGCATAACCACTGGGGTTGCTGACCATTCGCCATGGGGCAGCGATGGGGTGGGCTTTGTCCAAACGCTGTCTCATCAAGCCTTGCCCCTTCCCCGTGGGACAGGAAGAGCCTCCCATTCAGGGTTTAACTCCCTTAACGGTAAGAAAAACGAGGCTTTCTCTGCATCTGGGGAAGCGGGCTCTGCAAAGAGGCTAGGACAGCACTGGCCCAGAATAAGAGGACTGGTGTCAGCAAAATCAAGGCAGGTTTAACTCCTCCCTTTAGGAACGCTTTGAAACCTGATCTCTCCTCACTACAAAAAGACATGACTTTGACCTTTCAAGCCACTGCCACTCAGATTTCCCAGGACGGCTGCCTTGGGAGGCACCTGCCAGCTTTCGCAGGGGTGTCTTCTTATTAGTGCAGTTGCTACTGACAGTGACACGGGACTTGGTTCTGGGCTCTGGGGAGAAAGGCATGGGCCTGGGCTTCTGTCTTGGGTGGGACAGAACCCAACAGGCTCTAGCCCTGGTGGAGCCTGGTGCTGCTGATGCCTGGGGAGGACATCAGGTCCTGGTCCCCCCAGCAGAGCGCCTGAGGGGTGGAGGTAGAGAATAGCCTTGGCAGGGTCCTGGCCAGGCCCTCAGGGAGCTGTCTGCAGCTGGGCCCCTGGCCTAGGACCTGGCACCAGCCCCTGCCTCTGGACTGACAGAGGGTGGCAGTCACGTGGCTAAGGGGGGGGGGTTCTATAGCTCTGGAAATGGAAGGGCTTTCTTCTAGGGCTCGGCAGTCCCTCCACGGAGGGCTCCCCGGGTCTTAGAGCACATGAAGGTGAGGTTGGGGGAGAAAGGCGACACTGACTCTGTGCCCACCCACTCCAGGGACACGTGTCTCCCTCCATTCTCTTCCTCCACTTTCTCTCCTGCCAAGTCCAAACTCAACCCAACTCATTGGCCAACCCAACTCAATGGCTGAAGAATGAGGACAGCTCCTTCTCCCCTGGGGCCTGCTCACATCTGAGATCACACCTGGGGACCCTTTTGCCAAGACAGCGTACTTAGTTAGCTATAGCGATCAACAAAAGGGTTCAGGCAGGGCCCCTTCTCTGTGGCATCTGCTTAGATGGCCCACCATGCTAGGCTCTGCCAGGGACACAGCCAGACAGAGGCTCCCCCACTCCCAATGAGGGATTGGTATGTCATCTTTTACCATCTGGGTAGCTCCGCCCTGTGTCCCTGCCAGGCCCATAATGGGAGCTGCTGGTTGGCTTACTTCTCTGGTTCTGCCCGAGCAGCTGAAGGGGAGGGAAGGGCTGTTTTCATGAAAGATGGTATTGCTTCTGTTTTTAAAAAGGACTAAACCCCACTTCTGAAATGAGTCACGGTGGGAATGATTTGAAATGTGATATTTGTCTTTTCATCTCTTCTTTGCCTTCTGGAATTTCAAAGTTGAGTCTGGCGATGGAAGTAGGTAAAGATTTAACAAAGTAAGTTTGTAGGATGTTCCTTCTTACTTTTCCCTCTCATTCGCTTACTCATTGCCAAGGAGCATGTGGTGCAAAGAAAAGTTTGAGGGATCTGCAGCCAGAAGACCAGGGTCAGCGTCCCAGGTCAACACAACCTGGAGGATGTAGTCCTCCTGGGGGCCCCTGCAGGGATTCCCAACCCTTTCTGCTGCTTCTAACCAAGCCCGAGCACAGGCAGTGAGAAGGAGGGCAGGATGGCCTGGCTGAGGATGTTGGCCTGTCGTGTTAGATCTCGCCAGGATGTACCTCCGAGAAGCCAGTGCAACTGCTCAGAACATTCCAACCAGCTGGGCTGGGGGTGGTGTGGGTGGAGAGTGGCCTCGTCCTCCAAGCTACGTCTGCGGGGGCCGTTTGATACTTCCTTAAATAGGCATCAAATTGAAAAATTTGAAAGATCCCTTAGGAAAGTGTTTCCATCTGAAATAGAAACTGCTTAATATTATTTTCAGCTTTCCAAGGAGCCCCAGATCCCTGCATGAGTCCCTTATCCAAGGAAGATGGGGGAAAGTTTGGGAAAGGAGAGACCCAGAGAGTTTGAGGTTATTCGTCTACTTTTAGAATCCCAGACTCCCCAGGTTAGAAGGACCCCCACCCTCATTTTTGACAGTCCTCAGCCTCCAGGCAAGAACAACCTTAGCAACAGAGGAGAAGGGCCTGTTCCCTATCCAGTACATTCAGTTAGGCGCCCGTGATCTGGGGGCTGCAGCGGCCTGTTATGGGATGAGTGTGGATGCACTGTTGCTGTCTGAAACTTTGCCTGCAGCAGGCTCAAATCCTCCTGCCCTGCCACTGATGCCTCCCCACTGCTCTGCAGGGACACACTGGCAATTCCCTGCCTCACCTCCACCAACCCGCAAACCCACAGTGCCAGGCTGACAGCAGGCGCTTAACCACCACTTGCTGACCTGAATCAGCCCATGCACCAACCAGCCTCTCCTTGCACTTACCAGCTGGGCCTCACTTCTGAATCACCTGTAGCTGGTCAGCACTCTTGGCCACTTCAAATCCTTGCCCCACCATCATTTCCAGGACCTTTGCCACCAGCAGGACACAGAACAAACTCCAGGGACCCCAGAAAACTGGTCAATTTCAAGAAGGAGAGGCCTCCATCTGGGGACCCCCCTGGAGGGCACATTGGGCCTCCAGGCAGAGGAAACCTGAGGACACCTTCCCACACTACCTCTCCTGCACAGCCCAGATCCGAGTCCACTCCCACAAGGCGGCCTGGTGTGCACGCATCTAGGACACCTGCACAGCCCTGGCCTTTCCGACAGAGCTGTGCAGGGGATCCAGCCCAGTGAGATTCCAGCTCCAGCGCTCCCAGTGCTGCTGTTGGCACTCATGATACGGCCACGGGAGTCCCATGGCCTGGGGGTGGGGGGGAGCAGAGAGCATCACAACCTCTAGAATTTCAAGCGGTAAAGAAGCGTGTACTGGGACTTCCCTGGTGGCGCAGTGGTTAAGAATTCACCTGCCAATGTAGGGGACACAGGTTCGAACCCTGGTCCGGGAAGATCCCACATGCCACGGAGCAACTAAGCCCGTGCACCACAACTACTGAGCCTGTGCTCTAGAGCCCACGAGCCACAACTACTGATCTTGTGTGCTGCAACTACCGAAGCCCACGTGCCTAGAGCCCGTGTTCCACAACAAGAGAAGCCACTGCAATGAGAAGCCCGCACACCGCGATGAAGAGTAGCCCCCGCTCGCCAAAACTAGAGAAAGCCCACATGCAGCAACGAAGACCCAACACAGCCAAAAATAAGTATAAATAAATAAATAAATAAATAAATAAATAATCTCTAGTTAAAAAAAAAAAAAAGAAGCATGTACTTACAGTGAGTCAGGGCTGAGGCCCCCCCAACTACCTTCCCAGCCTGAGAGAGTTGCTGAGTGCAGTAGGGCCCATGAGGATCCCGGTGTAGAGTCAGGTAAGGGATGATGGGACTCGGGAGTAGGGAGGTTGAATCCCTCTAGTGAGAAGTGGCCAGGTCCAGAACACATTTAGGAGGTAAGGTGAATAGAACTTGCTGATGGATTAGATTTGGAGAATGAGGGATTGAAGTGGGTTAAATAGCACCCTCCAAAACTCATCTCTACCAGGAACCTCAGAATGTGACCTTACTTAGAATAGGATCTTTGCAGATGTAATTAAAGTGCAGCCATACTTGATTAGGATAGGCCATAAGTCTTTTCATGGTCTTCTGGCATCTCTTCAGAATTCAAGGTAGAAAGAAGCAGGAAGGAAGAAGAGTCAGGTCAGCCCCATCTGCTGTTGTTGTTTTTAATCAGGAGAGCTGAAGCCCTTCCAGGAGCCTCCAACACACTCCCCTTACGTTCATTGGCCAGAATTGCCTCACATGGCCACCCCTAGCTGCCCCACCCAGAGACTAAGAAAATGAGGTGCTGCCTTGTTAGCCTTGAGAGCTTAATATGGCAAGGGAAAAAGGATGGGGACAGTTGTTGGGTCATCCATCCAACAGTCTGCCACAAGGATAATCGTGACCTCGAGCCTTCTATCTGTATATGCTGGCTGCCTTTTAGAATCCCACATCCCCCAGCCCTGCCAAATTACCCAACCTTGTGAAGTGGGAAGACCAGACATTACTTATTCCCATTTTACAGGTGAGGAAACTGAGGCCCAGAGCTCAAAAAGGATTTGTCCAGAGTCACAAAAAGTCCATGACTGAGCCAGCCCTCGAGCTCGGTTTCCTGGTTTCCAGCTCTGCCTTACAGCACACCCAATAAAATGTATGAACCAGATCACCTTCAGACAGGTCACTGTTTCTGGCATACAAACTTGCAGGGAGACCTGCATGATCGTGGGTGAGCTCCTAACTGCCTTTTAACAGAAGCTCTGCAGCCCTGCTCCTGTCAATAGAGGGTATAGTCAAAGCATTTCCTGCCGCTTGATAGGCTAATTGCTTAATTGAATTAGTGCAAATTCCTGATGTCTCTGAGAGTTGAGTTCTCTACAAAATAGGCTGACTTGGCAGGTCCAATAGGCCGGGGCAGGGGAGGCAGCAGCAAAAATCATATGTATCAATGCCCTCTGCCTGGGCTGCTGGAGGCCTTTGCTCAGGTCGTACTTGTATGTGCTCTTGGCTGGCAGGGTGGGCACAAAGTGTGCAGTTGGTGCCAGTGCCCAACTGGTCCAGGCTACTCACACGTGTTGCCTGGCTAAGTCGAGCAAGGAGCTCAGAGGCAGACAGGGGGGTAAGAGGGCCATGGCTCCTGTTCAGCCTGCATGAGCACAGCACCCCGGGCCTCTTTCTCCCCCATCCAGCCCCCAGCCCAGCATGGCTAGCAAAGCTTCCCTGTGTTAGGACAAGAAAGGATGCAGGACAAAGGGGACTGAGAATCTATTCTCTAAATGTCTGCAGGGAACATGGTGCCTTGCCCTGGCTCTACCAGGAACAAGAAGTGGCTTATCTGTTCGTGGCATTGTGCAAAGACTGACTGATTTGCACCCTATCGGACCATCCTGACATTGACTTTGGGCTTGAGTTCAGGTGAAAAGAAAAATATCCCTAGAGGTGAATTTGGGTGACACATTGTTATGTGTTAACCAATTCCTGTGTCGTGGGTGCATAGTAGGGCCACATTTCCCACCCTCCTTTGCAATTAGGCGTGGTCCATGCAACTACATTCTGACCAATGGCATAACGTGTTTACCACTGACATGTGGGGTTGCCTGTTCCAGCAATAAGCTCATCCTGAGTTAATAGCAGTGACACTGGCATTTATCCTGCTTTGTGGTAGGCAGCATGCAGTGGAGGCTTTGGAATAAGGTATAGCTGGATTCATTTCTTTATCCTGCCACTTACTAGCTGTGTGACCTCAGGCAAGTTACTTAACCTCTCTGAACCCATTTGAAAAAAGAGAATAATCTACTTACTCACAAAGTGGTTGTAAGAACTCAGGTGATAAATATAAAGTTCTTAGCACAGGGCCTGGCACACAGACAAGCATATGAATAGTAACTGTTATTATTTTACTGAATTGAAAATAGTTTAAAAGATTAATTATTTTAAAACTTTAATCTGACTATTTAAAATTGTATGGTTTCTTTCATAAATACAGTAGTCCCCTCTTATCCACAGTTTCACTTTCCATAGTTTCAGTTACCCGTAGTCAACCATAGTCCAAAAATATTAAATGGAAAATTCCAAAAATAAACAATTCTTAAGTTTTAAATTGAGCACCATTCTGCGTAGAGTGATGAAGTCTCTCACAGTCCCAGTCTGTCTGGCCAGGGACGTGAATCATCCCTTTGTCTAGCTTATCCTGCCAGTTAATCACTTAGCAGCCCTGTTGGTTATCAGATCAACTGTCAAGGTATCACAGTGTTGCTGTTTAAGTAACCCTTATTTGACTTAATAATGGCCCCAAAGCATAAGAGTAGTGATGCTGGCAATTCGGATATGCCAAAGAGAAGCCATAAGTGCTTCCTTTAAGTGAAAGGGGACGTTCTCAGTAAAGAAAGAAAAAAAATCATATGCTGAGGCTGCTAATATCTATGGTAAGAACAAATCTTCTCTCCGTGAAGTTGTGAAGAAAGAAAAAGAAATTCTTGCTAGGTTTGCCGTCACACCTCAAACTGCAAAAGTTACAGCCACAGTGTATGATAAGTGCTTAGTTAAGATGGAAAAGGCATTAAATTTGTACAATAAGACATTTTGAGAGAGAGAGAGAGACCACATTCACATCACTCTTATTATTATTGCTGTTATAATTGTTCTATTTTATTATCATTGTTCTTAATCTCTTACTGTGCCTAATTTATAAATTAAACTTTACCATAGGTATGTGTGTATAGGAAATATACCCGAGAGTGTATATAGGGTTCAGTACTATCTGTGCAGATAAAAGGGGGAACTACTGTAGCATAAAAGAAAATTGAGACGACCAAAAGGAAAGCAGTCACTCCCATGGAATCCTGGACTAAGTTACCAGGCTAGGAATTCTAAAATAAATTGATTTTGGAAACAGCTTGTCCCGAGTTGTCCAAAGAGGCAGACCAGGGATACTGGCTTCTAGCTAGATTGAGGGCAGCCTGACCCTGGCCGGCTCCACACTGCGGGTGGTGGGGCTGCTGGACGCCACAGTGGGTGGCCAGGGCCGCAGGGGCGGGCTCTTCTGGACAGGGACAAGTCCACTCTCTGGACTGAATCCTCCCAGTCTTGACTTCAGAACAGCTCTAGCTGGACACCCAGAGACGCCTCTCTAGCTGTGCGACCATGACGTCACTCTTTGTCATTTTAGCCATTCCGATAGGCATGTAGGGATATCTCATTGTGTTTTAATTTGCATTTCCCAATGATGATGAACATCTTCTCATTTACTTATTTTCCACCTCTACATCCTCTTCTCTGAAACTCCTCTTCACTTTTTCTACCCATTTTCTAATTAGATTTTTTGTGGGGTTTTTTTTACTGTTGAATTTTAGGAGCTCTTATATAGTCTAAATACTAGTCTTTTGTTGGATATATAGTTTACAAATATTTTCTCCCAGTTTGTAGTTTGCCTTTTCACCATCTTAATGGCTCTTTCATAGAGCAAACTTCTTAATTTTGATGAGGGTCACATTATCAGTTTTTCCTTTTAAGGATCATGGTTTTGCTGCCAAGTCTAAGAATTCTTTGCCTAGTCCTAGATCACAAAGATCTCTCCTATTTTTGTCTAAAAATCTTACAGTTTTACACATTACATTTAAGCTCACAATCCATTTTGAGTTAATTTTTGTATAAGGTGTGAGTTTTAAGTTGAGGTTCATTCTTTTGCTGATGGATATCCAATCACTCCTGCACCATTTGTTGAAAAGGCTATCCTTCATCCATTCAGTTTTTGTCACCTTTGTCACCTTTTGTCACTTTTGCACCTTTGTCAGATAGCAACGGGGTATATATGTGTGGGTCTATATCTGGGTTCTCTATTGATTTCTGGGTCTATCCCTTGCCAGTACCATACCATCTTGCTTACTGTAGCTATATAGTAAGGCTTAATATTGAGTAGAGTGATTGCTCCTACTTTATTCCTCTTTTTCAAGATTATTTTAGCTATTCTAGATCTTGTGCATTTCCATATAAATTTTAGAATAAACTTGTCTAAGTCTACAAGAAATTTTGCTAGAAATTTGATAGAAACTGCATTTAACCTATAGATCAATTGAGGGAGAAATGACATCCTTACTATGCTGGGTTTCTCAATCCATGAACATAGTATGTTTCTCTATTTCTTTAGGTTCTGCTACCTTAAGAAAAGAAAAAAGTAAAAACAAAATAGCTGTATTAGGTTCTTTTTCCAATCACGTAGACAAAAAAGTAATAAAACAGCGTCTTGTGCATTGTAGGTGCACACTCAATATTTGGTGAATGAAGTCTGGTAACTTTTATTGGACTTTATGTGAGTGTCAGAACCTACTCATTTAATCCTCACAACAGCCCTATGAGGTGGGTACAATTATTATCTCCATTTTACAGTTGAGGAAACTGAGGCTCAGAGAAGTCAACTTGCCTGAGATTCTATAGCTCATAATCAGTAGAGGCCTAATATTCCAGGTTTCACCTACTTTCCCCAGAGTAGACCCTCCCTCCACCATTATGGTGAGGATGGGGGAAGTAGGATGGGCCAGAGCACTGGTATCATCTCAGAGCTAGGGGAGCAGTCTCAGCCATGTACTTACCCACCAGCCACCCTCCAGCCAATGGCCTGGGTGTGAGAGCCTCAGTGTCACAGAAGACAGTCCCCATCTTCCACAGGGAGGAAGAATTTAACCGAGAGAAGGCAGATGCCAAAAGCCTTAGTAAAGCATTGACCCCAAATGCAGGCCAAGACTAGAACCCAGACAACTAGGATTATCCTCACTGACATCAGCAAATCGCTCTGCGGTAGGTTTCCTATAATTACCTCTTATATCTACTCCTACCAAAACTCAGTGGGGAAGGAATTATTACCCCCGTTTTACAGCTGAGGCAGCCATGCTGAGGGAATTCAATCGAGGGAACTGTGTTAGGCAGGCAGTCCATGCCTTGCTCAGAGAAGGTGGTGGTGGGCCTGGCTTCTCAGACCCTCTCCTGTGACCAGCCAAGGTTGCACCACTGGGCAGAGGCCCATCCAGTGTAAGGGCAGGTGTTCTAGGTCCAGAGACCCAGTGCTCACCTTGCCCCTCCCCCACCTGCAGCGCAAACCTACTCTTGGGCCTTCACTTCCGTGACCCCTGCACCGAGGACGGCCAAGAGCGTAAGAAACTCTGAGGGCGCTAGAAAGAGTACCCAGCTCAAGAGAGCCCTTCTGAGTCCGAGCAGCGCCTGGCAAGGGGTGGCCTAGACACACAAAGGGTGGAGAGAGCATAGGGGGTGCTCAGAGAGCCCCCAAAACACCCTCATTGAACAGAGGACGGCCATGGCAGCACAAGTGTTTCCAAAAGAGCCCAGTAAGAGCAATTGCACCCAGGACCATCAGGCCCCCGCTGCCCAGCAAACAGCTCCTGCTGGCAGAGGTTCCTGGCTGACTTTGAATATTTGGGTGCCGTGAAGTTTAGGAAAAGGGAAGCAGGGAGGTACCTGCCAGGCAGAGCTCAGGGCTGGGGAGCAGGAGGCTGGACCAGCATCTTTCAGGGCCCTGGGCTCTCATGTCAGCTTGTTGCCCCTTTCTGGAATGGCCTTGTGGGGTGGTGAGAGGTGGGGGATTAATATTGGTTTGTTTTCATGGATTTGGGGGGCAGGGGATATGGGGGTCACTCTGGAAAATGCAAGGGTTGCAGAAGTTGAGTTGCAGAAACAGAACCTCTCTGGCACTTTCTGCGTGGTGGAGGGAAGCACCAGGTCACACTTTCCACCGTCCTGCTTGGCTGTGCAGTTGTGGGGCGCTCATCATGCCTTCTGCACACACACCCCCATATTCATTCACCACACTTTGCTTAGTGGTCGCTCTGTGCCCTGCCCCAGGCTGGCTGCTGGCCGATCGGCCCAGTTTCCTCTCTAACTCCTGACCTACTCCTCTGTGAAAGCTGAGAAGCCAAGCTAAGTGGCCAGCTCTGCCCAGGGCAGCCTCAGCCCACAAGAAGCTCCACGTTAGAGGCCTAGGGTCCAGAGAAGGGCTGCTTGTCACAGCACTGCCAGCTCTGTGTGCTCTGCAGGGAAAGACAAGTGACCTATTTGGGTTGGAGACTCTCAGCGATGGCCAGTGTCTAAACAGGTCTGATCCCTTCTCTGTGGGTGGTCCTTGTGATTCCTGGGATACCAGACCTGCTTCCCCCAGACATCCACCAACAGGGCCCTAAATGAAGTGTAAACAGAGGAACAATTTGAAGATTTGTGGATTGTTCTTTTCTGAGGGAATTTCAGATTTGGGGGCTTTTGCTACATTGAAGAGACAAAAAAAAATTGTAATTAGTCATCCCTCACCCCACCCCCAGGTGAGAAGATTAAGCCTCTGGAGGCAAGGACAGTGCATCCCACAGGCAGCCTGTTTCCTTCTCTACCCAAGTGAAGTTTAATTCGTTTCCATTCACGAAGAATTAATGTCTAATTATTCATTAACCCCCGCTGGCTATTTTATTCCTGAGTGCCAAATCCTCTTCATTCTGGGGCAGTAATTTGGGTATTACTTCGTTTCTTAGACACTTCATTCACCTTGAACTTCTGGCAACACTCGTGGCTAACCCAGGGAGACCTTTCCCAATAGAAAGGCAACTCATCCGATCCCTAGGTCTCCTGGGGGATGACTGGGGAGGATGGATCCTGAATTTAGCAAGTGAGAGTGGCACCTCTCACCAAAAGGCCAGGAGTCAGGTTTGGGAGCTGTTGCAGGAGAGCCTGGGCATGCCCAGACTTTGGAGAAAGGCCCGAAACCGTCCTTTGCCCAGCCCCCTCGCTGTTCAGTGGAGAAACTGAGGTCTGAGATGGCTGAGGCGGGGCACTTGTCAGAGCTTAAGAGCAAGGACTCCTAGATTTTGAGAATCTAAAAGTAAGCTCTTAAATGATTGGGTGCTAATGAAAGAAACAATGTTTTCCCAGGGAAATGCATATGTGATTTTATACTCTGAAATTTGCACAAATGACAGGGGATTCAGACTCCTTGAAGTCCATCTTTCCAATCTAGGTTATGAAGTCATGATCTTTACAAAAAACAAAATAAAACAAAAACTTTTTTTATTGAAGTATAGTTGATTTACAATGTTGTGTTAATTACTGCTGTACAGCAAAGTGATTCAGTTTTATCAATTTTTTTAATATTCTTTTCCATTATGGTTTATCATAAGATATTCAATGTAGTTTCTCTGTGCTATACAGTAGGACCTTGTTGTTTATCCATTCTATATATAAAAGCTTACATCTGCTAACCCCAAATTCCCACTCCATCCCTCCCCCAACCCCCTCCCCCTTTGCAACCACCAGTTTGTTCTCTATGTCTGTGATTCTGTTTCTGCAAAACAAAAACTTTTGAGTGGCAAAAAACACCATAAACAAAGTAAAAAGACTAATGCAAAACTAGGAAAAATATTTGCAACTTATATAAAAGGTTAATATCCTAATAAATAAAGAGCTTCTAAAACTAAAGGAGATAAGGACGATCCAATTTTTCAATGGACAAATGGCTCATATATATATATATATATATATATATATATATATATATATATACTTTAAAAACTACTCAACTTTATTCATAGTAAGAGAGATGCAAACTATTAACAGCCCTGAGATACCATTTTTTATCTATTAATCCATTAGCAAAAATCTAAAAATTTTGATATCACACACGTTTGGAGGGGTTGTGGCATTTTCACACATGGCTAATAGGAATGAAAAATGTTACAACCTCACAAAGGACAGTGTCCAGGAAAATTACATGTGCATTTATCCTTTGTCAGAAATCCCACTTTTAGGGATCTATCCTAAAGATACATTGGCAAAGATACAAAAAAGATATATGCACAAAGCTATCCATTGTAGGACAATTTATAATACTGAAAGGCTGGAACCAACTCAGATATTCATCAGTAAAGGACTAGTTAAATGTCCATCTACAAAGTGGGTTATTATGCAGCTGTAACAAGGAATGAGGACTATCTCCATTGACTGCTGCTGAATGATCTGTCACTATGTGGTTAAGGGGAAAATCTAGGTGTAGATCTGGGTTTATACTATACAACTGTTTGTCCAATAAACGAGGGATACAAATATACCTAGATTGTGATCTCTCAATACCCACTTCCCGCTAAAAGGAACCAAGGCCACTTGGAGAAATGGCTGATTCCAGGTCTGAGGAGGGAAATGTATGAGAGCCTAAAGCTTCTTGCCATACCAAAGCCATGTTCTACTGAGATCGTGTCAGAAGGATTCAAAAGCTAACTTGAATAAGCTCCCACCAGCTAAGAATGGGACAATTTGAACATAGTTAGGAAAATAACCCCATTGGATAAAAGTACACCAAACGGGCTTAAATCCGTGAGCTGCCATGGCTGCTGGCCTGATAAAGGACTGCTGTGGGAGTCTTGGGACACCAGGAGCAGTGGCTGAGGGCAAGGACCGCCCCCCCATCATCACCCAGGAATGAGTCTCTCAGAGGGGTGCTCCGTCATCCCTGATTTTTACAGCATTGGCAGGAAGAATCCTCACCTTTCCTAAGAGACATTTCCACTAAACTTCTTGTCGGATAACCTTTGTCAGTTTTTGCAAGACCTTTGGGGGTCCACTGAGCTCCTAAAAGGGGAGGGGACAGCCTTAAGCATATTGTACTGGGGCTAAGGACAGAGGGGAACGGCACACCCCAAATCCTACGTGCTCTGCCCAAGCCCTGAATCCTCCAGTGCTCCCCTCTCTCCATTCCCACCACCCCCTTCCTTGTCCAGTCCACAGCGGCCTCCCACCTGGACCACTGGACAGCCTCCAGTGTGTGTGTGTTCCATCCCGCTTCCCTCTACCCACAGGCAGACTTGCCTCCTGATCTTGTTCTTACCCTGCTCAAAACCGTTCAGTGTTTGCTCAGCACTCACCCTATTCCAGCAGCACCTTCTTTAGGAAAGATTTAGGCTTTAAATTACAAATGCATCCAGACAATGAACGTGTCCTCCTTTCAGTCCTGTAAACATCAGGCACAATGCCACCTCTGCATTTTTGTTCCCATTGTCCTTCACCTCCTAAGACGCTCTCCCCACTGCACCTGCTCAAACCTCCCTGCAGGGGGAAGGCTGAGTGCCCTGTGCTGCCAGCCAGAGGCAGCAATGTGGCCGGGGAACAGGAGGTTGTCTGCCAGGCCTAGGGAGGGAGAGGCCATGCTCAGATCCATTCTGGGCTCTGCAGCTGCTGTCATTCACAGCTGTGCCTGCTGCCTGGCTAAGGAATGTCCCCAGAACCCTCCCTCTTCCCGCCACCCCACAAATGGAGCGCAGAGAGGTAGCTGCTCCTATGAGCCCTCCACCACCTCTCCTCCACCTTGCCCTCCCCTCTTCTACCCAATCTACCACCCAAACCTTGCTCCAGGGAGTGGGGGATCTGGAAGCCCATACAGTTCCTGAAGGCCAACACAAATAGTCCCGCTGTAGAAAACAGCATTCCATGTGCAGAAATCGACAGACGCTGATATCACATTTCAGAGCAGTTTGATGCTTCCTGAAGTGTGAGCTCCTGTCTCTGGAGGAGGGAAGTGTTTGTGCCAAGAGCTTGATGAGTTTCCAATGAAGCCCCGAAATGCACAAAGCTGCCTGGCAGCAGCCTGCTTCTGAGCCAGGCACCCACTGCGTGAGCCTTCCTTGAGCTTCCAGGTGACCCTGGAGCAGTGCTTGGTGCCCTGGCCCTGCTCTGTCTCTCAGTGGGAGTACCGCAGGTGAGGTACGGTGAGGCCGCAGGCTTGGTCTGCTCCTTTTGCCAGGACGTGAGTGCAGCTGGACAGACACTTCTACTACATGTCTTTGGGATTGCTTTTGTCTTTTCATCCTAATGAAGTAGAAACAGAATGGGAGTGAGGGAGGGAGAAGGGCTCTGTGCAGTCTGTCCCCTGAACAACCCCTTCCCCCATCCTCCACCCTCCTCCAGTCCTGGAGCTGCAGCCCCTCCCCGTTCCTGCAGCATGATGGCGTGTCACTGCGGGCATCAGCTGGACTGTAAAGGGATTAGTCTGTCCATCCCAGCACAGTGAGTCAACTAGCTCTTCAACCACAGAACACAGAGATCAGGAATTACCAGTTGTTCTTCCTCCAGTGAACGCCAAAATGCCCCTAGGGAACTCGCAGGACTCCTCTCTAGAAATAGAAAATGTATGTTGAGGGCATTAGAGTCTCAGGGCCTATCTGTTAATATAGTGCAATGTTAAAGAGTACAAACACTAGAGTCAGAAGGTGTGGGCTCAAATTCCACCTTTTACATTTACATGCTGTGTGACCTTGGGCAAGTGACTTAACTTCTCTGTGCTTAGTTTCCTCATCCGTAAAAATGAAGCTACTCATAGTACCTACAACTTACAATTGTCTCAGAACAATTAATACGTGGATATACTTAGAGTACCTATAACAATACCCAGCACAGTAAGGACTGCATGTGTTGAGTAGCTTTGGGGGAGTCAGTATAACAGCAGTCAAGAGCACAGGCTCTGTAGATTACAGGAATTTGGATCCTGGCTCTGTCCTTTTCTAGCTGTGTGACTTTGGGCCAGTTATTCAATGCTTTGTGCTTCAGGTTTCTCATCTGTAAAAGGGGGGTGATACTAGCTAAAATAGTAAAGGATTAGATGGATCAATGTTTGCAGAATGCTTAGAACAATGCCCAGCACTATTTTCACTATATGTTCCGTATTGGTTATTATTATCATTAGTACTCTCACTATCATTTCTCAACTCTGATTATGGTCGTGGTTGCAGATTGAAGCTACCATGGGTCCCCAATTTCCCAGGAGCCAGGACTTAGGGCCCCAGAAGGTGATGGCCTCCTTAGGCCCTGGACTTAGGGATGGGTCAACACCCAGCTTGGCTGGAGGGTCCTCATTTGCCATTAGAGCAGAAGAGGGACCCGCCGCCCCCTGCTGGGTCCCCCTGGAGGGGAAGTGTTGTTGCCTAGACCGTGCCCATCTACACCAGACAAGGGCACAAACCCTGGAGCTCAACAGATGTCGTTTCAAACCCTGACTCTCACTCAGCCGCCCGTGACCCTGGGTGAGCTACTTTCTGAACCTTCGTTTCCTCATCTCCAAATGGCGGGAAGAGCATTTTCCCTGTGGACACAGCTAAACTCCTGGCCCAGCACCCTGTTCAGTAAAAGCAGGTCCTCCTCCTCCTGTCCTTTCCCTGCCCTCTTAACTCTGCAATTTGGGGCTACAGAGGCTGTTGAGAGTTTTGGATTTAGGGAGCAGACACTCATTTCCCTTCACTTTGTCCCTCAGGACCAAAAGCTGCAGGTCAGTCAATTTGACAAACTGAGGAACCATTTAACTTTCTTCATTAGGATCTCAAAATCCTGAGGAAAGGCATCTTTGCTGTGATGTGGAGTGTCTATTTCTGATATTGTGTTTTGTTTTTTACTTAACCCATGGATAAATATATGCTGGTGGTATTTTTTGTCAAAGAATTCAAACAATACAGGAGTATTTTGCATAAAAAGTGAAAGTCCCATTTTACAATTACCCCCTCCCCCTTCCTTATACCAGAAACCACCGTTAATTATTTCTAGAACTTTTTCCTCTGCATTTGCAGATATATGTAAGTATCATTCTACTAATACGGGTCCTACTGTATATATTATTCTAAGACATCCTGTTTTTTGTTTTTTTTTTTTAGACATCCTGTTTTTGCTTAATAACATGTCTTCAGCCATGTGGAGCTGCTTCCGTCTTTCAATGGCTGCAGATTATCCATTTGTGTGGATGGACAATTTATCGACCATCCCCTCTATTTTTAGGCATCTAGGCGTCTACACGTTTTGCTCTCATGAACATTTGTGTGTGTCTTCATGCACGTGTGTAAGCATTTCTGAGCGTTTCCTAGAAGTGGAATTCCTGTGCCAAAGGACTGTAGGAACCACAACTCACCCTACACCCGATCTCCATACTGGATTTATTTTTACTGATAGCATTTACTATAAATTATAGTATAGACTTACTCGTTTATTGTCTGCTTTTCTCACTAAAATATAAGCTTCATGGGAGCAGGTGTCTTAGCTGTCTGATTCACTTCTGTGCCCCCAACACTCAACTACAATAGTGTCTGGCACATAGTGGGACTCAGTAAATATTTGTTGAACGAAAGAACAGATGAAAAGACATGTACATTTTTTTTTCTTAACCATATTTGCTTATTTATTTATTTATTTTTATTTTGTTATGGCAGTGTTGGGTCTTCGTTTCTGTGCGAGGGCTCTCTCTAGTTGCGGCAAGTGGAGACCACTCTTCATCGCGGTGCGCGGGCCTCTCACTATCGCGGCCTCTCCTGTTGCGGAGCACAGGCTCCAGACGCGCAGGCTCAGTAATTGCGGCTCATGGGCCCAGTTGCTCCGCGGCACGTGGGATCCTCCCAGACCAGGGCTCGAACCTGTGTTCCCTGCATTGACAGGCAGATTCTCAACCACTGCGCCACCAGGGAAGCCCTAAAAAGGCATGTACATTTTTAAGTTTTATTTTATTTATTTTTGGCTGTGTTGGGTCTTCGTTGCTGCGCGCGGGCTTTCTAGTTGCAGAGAGCGGGGGCTACTCTTCGTTGTGGTGCACGGGCTTCTCATCGCGGTGGCTTCTCATTGAGGAGCATGGGCTCGAGGTGCGTGGGCTTCAGTAGTTGTGGCTCGCGGGCTCTAGAGCACAGGCTCAGTAGCTGTGGCACACAGGCTTGGTTGCTCCGTGGCATGTGGGATCTTCCCGGACCAGGGCTCAAACCCGTGTCCCCTGCATTGGCAGGCGGATTCTTTTTTTTTTTTTTTTTTTTTATTAAATATTTTATTTATTTATTTATTTATGGCTGTGTTGGGCCTTCGTTTCTGTGCGAGGGCTTTCTCCAGTTGCGGCAAGTGGAGACCACTCTTCATCGCGGTGCGCGGGCCTCTCACTATCGCGGCCTCTCCTGTTGCGGAGCACAGGCTCCAGACGCGCAGGCTCAGTAATTGCGGCTCATGGGCCCAGTTGCTCCGCGGCACGTGGGATCCTCCCAGACCAGGGCTCGAACCCGTGTCCCCTGCATTGGCAGGCAGATTCTCAACCACTGCGCCACCAGGGAAGCCCGGCAGGCGGATTCTTAACCACTGCGCCACCAGGGAAGTCCAACATGTACATTTTTAAGGTTGATAGGTGTTGCCAATTTATTTTCCAAAAGGCTGACCAATTTATACTCCACCAAGACAGCAAGAGATTGCTTCCCCACACCCTTGGCAACACTGGAGATTATCAACTTTTAAAGTAATTTTTCTCATCTAGTAGGGGAAAAATGTTGGCTCCTCATTTTTACCGTTGCTTTACAAGTTCCTCCTGAGTCCTGTCCGGCCTCTCACCGTGAGCGGGTGTGAACTGCCAGACTGATTTGGGAAGTTCTGTTTGTTCGCAGTGAGCATGCACAGAGGCAGAAGCCTGGAAGGCTGCAGGGAGAGCTGGGGAAGGCTGGGGCAGGGAGCAGGGGGTAAGGGGAGCTGCAGCCCTACGCACAGGCAGGAAGCGGTCTGGACAATGTCACAGCTGCTGCCGCAGCAACTGTGGGTGGATGACGACAGCTGCTACACAACTGGAGACAGAAGAGAAGCTGCCCTGGGTAGGGGCCCTTTGGGAGCCAAAGGGCGGGGCCAAGCATCCATCAAAGGGGACTGTGTGTGGGCGGGAGAGGAGGCTGCCAGGCCCGGCCAGGCCCCTTCTCCCAGAGGGATCGGAGGTACCAGAGTGCCCGGCTTTGACAAGCTTTGAGTCATTGACCTTCATCTTCAAAGGTCCTTCCCAGAGAACTCAGCGTGATCCTTCCCTCCCAGAGGGATCTGGTGTGACTACGAATGTCTCAAAGCTTCATTCTCGGTCTAAGCCATCTTCCCCGGCCCCTTTTGCATGTCACAGTGGCTCCCCAAAGAGGAGGAGGAGGAGGAGGAGGAGGGGGAAGGTGTGTGACTCTGGACAAGGCTGGAGCTTAGCATATAGAGCCTGGGGTCAACTTTGGCCACTGACCACCGTGAAGACCCAGCCAGAGAGCCCTAGACAGCAGTCTGACCCAAGAAAAGCCTCAGGATGAGGCTGCCTATTTCTCTACGAGTCATGAATAAGCACTTGGAATTTGGAAGGACCCCTCCACAGTGGGCCTGGTTTCCAGAGCTACGGAGCCGGGTTAAGGCATCACAGACTTCCAGTAGGGTCAGCCCTCTCCTGGGAACAGAGACGGACACCCCAAAGTCAGCCTTGAAACTTCCCGTCCTAAGGATCAGAGGTCCTCGTATTAACAGGCTGCTCCTGGTGCAGTCCTGCCTGACGATGGCCCTCCCGGGCTCTCAGAGCCGGCGCCCAGCAGGAATGGAATCACAGTGCATGGTTTTGGGGGGGCCTCCTTTCCAGGAGCCCCAGCCAGGCACGTGATCAGCAATGGTGCCTTAAGAAGTAGCTCATCGATTCTGGGCAGAAAAGCTGAGGGCCTGGCTCAGCAGGCCCCCCCAGGAAGCTGCAGCCCATGCCATCTGCAATGCCGCCAAGCATGAGTTAGCCTGTCTGGGTTTGCAAAAATCAAGACCACACAGTCCTTCCCAGAAGTCAGAATTGGCCCGTGCGAGCACTGGGGAGTCATTCGCAGATCCGGCGGCAGGAGCAGGCTTGCCAAGCTGGGTCTTCACAGGAATAGGACACTCCTCATCGGACCGCCGGCTTCGAGCCCTCCTGGAGAGAAGATAGGCACACTCCTGTTTGGGGGGCTTTTGGGGGGTTTCTGATAAGACTTTTTAGAGAAACTTAGGTTCACAGCAAAACTGAGAGGAAGGTGCAGAGTTCTCATGTATCCCCTGCCCCACACAGTCACATCCTCCCCAGCCATCGACGTCCCCCACCGGAGTGGGGGCATTTGTCACAATCGATGACATCATTATAGACCAAAGTCAATAGCTGACATCAGGGCTCACTCCTGTGCTGTATATTCTGTGGAGTTTGACAGATGTAAATTGACATGCATCCACCTTGTAGTATCGTACACAGTATTTTCACTGCCCTAAACATCCTCTGTGCTCCGCTTTACATCACACCTGCCAATCCCTGGGATCCTTTTACTAGCTCTATGGTTTTGCCTTTTCCAAAATGTCTTAGAATTGGAGTCATACAGTGTGTAGTCTTTTCAGATTGGCTGCTTTCGCTTGGTAATATGCACTTAATTTTTCTCCATGTCTTTTCATGGTTTGATATTTCATTTCTTTCTAGCATTGAATAAGAGTCCACTGTCTGGATGTACCAGTTTATGTATCCATTCACCTACTGAAGGACAGCTTGATGCACACTCCCTGCTCACCATCTCCTGTCCAACACACCTGTGAGCTGGCATCAGCCCTGACTCCCGCAAGGTAGGTAGTGTGAGTTCCACGGGGATCTCCGTACCAAGGGCGTGAAGATTAGTGAGATTTCAGAGGTGAGGACCCTGTATTCTATCCACTCAGTAAGCATTCACTGAGTGCCTACTTACTGCTGTGACCCTCCTGGTGTCAGGCTGAGGGCCACAGAGATGAATACATTGTGAGCCCTGGGGCTTCCCTGGTGGTCCAGTGGTTAAGAATCTGCCTTCCAATGCAGGGGACGCGGGTTCGATCCCTGGTCGGGGAACTGAGATCCCACATGCCACAGGGCAGCTAAGCCCATGTGCTCTGGAGTCCACACACCACAACTAGAGAGAAGCCCATGTGCCGCAATAAAGACCCCGCGTGCCACAACTAAGACCCAATGCAGCCAAAAATAAATAAATACTAAAACAAAAAAATACACTGTGGGCCCTGCCCAGGGAGGCCCACAGCCCATGGGGGAGTGGGTTTGGGGCAGAACCTTCCCAGCTCAGCGTGTGGGTCAAAGCACAGGCTTCTGTTCTGTGGGGCTGGGCAGAGCGGGAGTACCTCTGCAGCCATGACCAGCAAGGCTAGTCGGCTCCTGGGGCGTGGAGCGCTAACAGAAGTTACAGAGCAGTTGTCCTCAAAGTGTGGTCCCCAGACCACCAGCAGCAGCATCCCCTGGGAACGTATTAAAAATGCAAACTCCTGGGACTTCCCTGGTGGCGCAGTGGTTAAGAGTCCACCTGCCAATGCAGGGGACACGGGTTCGAGCCCTGGCCCGGGAAGATCCCACATGCCGCGGAGCAACTAAGCCCGTGCACCACAACTACAGAGCCTGCGCTCTAGAGCCCGTGCTCCGCAACAAGAGAAGTCACCACAATGAGAAGCCTACGCACACCGCAACGAAGAGTAGCCCCCGCTCGCCGCAACTAGAGAAAGCCTGTGCACAGCAACGAAGACCCAATGCAGCCAAAAATCAATTAAAAAATGAATTTATTTTTAAAAAAAATGCAAACTCCCAGGCCTGGTCCCAAGCCTACTAAATCAAAAACTGTGGATGGAACCTAGCCAACTGTGTTTTAACAAGCCCCCCAAGGGATTCAAATGCACGTTAAAGTTTGAGAACCACAATACAGAGAGATAGGAGAGTTCTAGGGATGAATTTCACCTCCTTGGGCTGGGAAATAAGGGAGTTTTGAGGAAGCAGATTTCACTTCAAGGGGAAAATGAACTTTCTGACAGCTGCTCAGCAATGAACCCCAAAACCTCAATCATAGTGAATTCCCATTCCTAGAAGTTTGGAACACATGCTGGGTATATTAGCCAGTATTTGGGGTTCCAGTAGCAATTTCAATGACGGGAGGCTCCCCGCTCCACCACCACCAGGCAATGCTCCAAACACCAGCTGTTTGTCCTACAGTTCAACTCAATTCTGACACTACCTACCTGTAGATAGCATCAGATTCCACAGGTTAAGGGCTCAGTCCCACAAGATTGTGCCTCCCCTCCCCCCAACTTCAGACACCAGATGAAACCCAAGCTGTCGCCTGTACTTCTGACCAACTGGCTATAGACCAGAGGTTTCAATAACTTCCCCCTTTGGGTTCGATTAATTTGCTAGAGCTGCTCACAGAACTCAGAAAAACATTTTACTTACTAAATTACTGGTTTATTACAAAATTATATAATTCAGGAACAGCCAGGTGGAAGAAACGTGTAGGGCAGGGTATGTGGGAAGGGGGCGTGGGGCTTCCCTGCCCCCTCTGAGCGCACCACTCTTCCCAAATCTCCACATATTCAACAACCCAGAAGCTCTCTGAACCCTGTGCTTTTGGGTTTTTATGGATGCTTCATTACATAGGCATGACTGATTACATCATTGGCCATTAGTTATTGAACACAATTTCAAGTCCCTTACCCCTCCCCCAAGGTTGGGGGATGGGACAGAAAGTTCCAACCCTTTAATCACCTGATTGGTTCTCCAGGCAACCAGCCCCCATCCTTAGATGGGGGTCCAAAAGTTGCCTCAATAACATAACAAAAGCCACCTTTTCAGCTTTCTGCACGTATGAAATTCCAAAGGACTTAGGAGCTCAGAGGGGCCAGGAATGGTGAGGAAGACCAAATATATATCTATTTCTTATTATAAATCACAATATAACAGCCATGACAGGCTATGTTATACTGTGGTAACCAATGGCTTCCGAATCTCAACAAGTTTACCTCTCGCTCACACAAAGGCTGCTGGAGTTCTGGCCTCTCTCCAGGGCACTGTCCTCCATGCCATGTCTTCATGACCCAGGTAGCTTTGATCTGTGGCCCTGCCATCTCAACACACACTTGGCTGCACCAATGCTGAGAGGGAAGAGGGACACCAGAGAAGATGACTTTTCGGGGCCTCTACTTAGTAGTGGAACACACGTTCCTTGTGCTCGTATTTCACAGGCAGAAGTGCCACTCGGCCCTTCCAAACTGCAAGGGTGCTACAAAGTGTGGGATCTCACAGATCCCAGAGGAAAGGAGAAGCTTGTCTACCATGAGGACAAGCTTCCTTTCACGGAGGCAGCAGATGAGGAAGAAAAGGAGAAGATGGATGAGGCCGCTGTGCTGGAAGAAGATATATTGCTTTAATAATCTCTTCCAAATGTGAGGTCCTATTTTTCTGTGATGCTTTAAATGTTCTAAGAATGCTTTAAATTGCTAAGTGCTTCTGTTTCCATGAGGTTCCATGGCTCCTGGAAGGTTTACTCATAATTTATCCTGTAACGCTACCACGGCAGCACCCACAAGTCCCTGGATGCTGGGCTTCCAGAAAGCAGGGTGCAGTGGGTGATGCTGGCAGGGAGAGCCTGAGCTCATGGGTCTGGCAAACCAGGTGAGGGGCTGCGGCTGTGAGAATTCAGACAAGTCCAGGACAGGAAGCAGCCTTGTCCCCAAGTTGAACTGAGAAAGAGCAATGACAGTTATCTCCTCTGGAAAGAAAAAGAAGAACGGATTCAATTCCACGTCCCTGGCCCTGTTCCAGCCCATGATTCAGTGACTGTGGAGCAGGGTAGCAGCTGCTACAGCGCCAAGTGCCTAGGTGCCAATGTAGTGCCAACCACGGGAATGTTACCCCTCTACCCCGACCCCTATCCCCCTACTCCTTCAGGGCAGCCCCACAACTGCACTGAGGGCACAGAAAACCAGGGGAGTGAACACCCCGTGCCGGGGGGCACCCTCCTCCTCGCAGCAACCGAGAAGGAGACTCCGGGGAGCAAGAGAGGAAGAGGAAGAGGTTGAGCCAATCAGCACAGGCTCCTGAGGTGGACAGGTCCCCCCTTAAAAAGGAGAGGTCACCCCTTGCCCAGCTCTCAGCCCCAGGGGTCCACGTGCATCCTTCCCCTGCCCGCAGCTCTCTGCTCTCTGAGCCCACTTTAGTTGAGATGTCACCATTCACCTCCAGAGAAGTCCCTAATGGGGTCAGAGCCCCTGGTGCTGATGGGGAATGCTTCTTCTTTCTCATGGAGACAGATGGGACTGATGGCCATTGTTCTTAGGTTAAGTCACTGTGCTCTTTGCTGAAAGATAAATTGCATATCTGCCCCGAGGGAGAATGAATCACATCAATAACTTCCTTGCTTAAAGCTCATTTATTTAGGATCCTGCTTGAGGTTGTTTTTTAATAGATAGATTAGGGAGTAATTTTTTTAAAAAGACAAAAGGGCACAGAAATTGGTTTCCCTTTGGCTTAGAAGTTTTCTCCTCAGAGAAAGTAATAGTAAAAAGGGCTAGGGTTCTCCTTGTTTGTTCAGACTGTGGCTTGGGAGTCCTAGTCGACAAGAGGTCGGGGAGGGAGGTGGGGGGAAGGGGAAGGAGGGAGAAGGAGAGAGAGATTGAAAGAAAGCGATACAGAGAGCGAGCAACAGCCCTGCAGCCCAGTGTCAGGCCTTCGGGCATCCACTCAACCCCTTCACCAAGCAAATGGGTGCAGTGGGGGAGAAGATGCACCTTAGAAGATCTGCATGACAGAGCAGGGGATGAGCCCATTTCCCGAGGCTTCCCCGGGGCTCCATCCCCCAACTGTGCGGCCCCTTTCATATTTCAGTGTTTTGCAGGCATCATGGGGCACCCACAACCCACACTCAAGAAGGAATGGACATGAGGACCACCATCTACAAGCCAGGACCCAGGCATCAGGCTGAGGCTCTGAGTTGCTGCTGTGGATGCTGAACCAGCAGCCCTCAGGCCCCTGTCCTACAGGCCCGGAGACCTGGACCAAGCCAGACACCCAAGAGGGGGCCACGGGCATGGAGGGGAGGGTCCATCAGAGCACAACAACCTAGCCTCAGCAGGAACAAGCCCTGCGTCCTGGCCAGGAAGCTTAGGACCCAGGCAGAACCATTTGCCTCCCCTGGCCTCGGTCCCCCTGGCTGTACAACACACAGGGTCGGGGCTAGTGTGGCTAGGCCTGCTGGGACACCTCACCTGACTGGTAAAAAGCTGCACCAAGCATTTTAAAATGCAGCCAAATCTGTCAACACTTCCTGGGCATCTCGGAGGAGCAGGCTCTCCGATCTGATTAAGCTCGTACTCCCTCACCTGGAAGCATGTCCGGAGCTGGACGCTTCCCTCCGGCTGTGCTCCCGGGCAGGAGCCAAACAGGGGACAGGAGGTGGGTGTCTGTGGGGAGGCAGGCCGGCTGCAGGGCTGAGCAGAGGGACGGGAGCGAGGTTGCCTCTTGCCGATGCCTGAATTCTTAAGTGTCTTTCAGTTCCTAAAAGGTACACGAAAATGGACCATCCAAACCACCACCTCAAAAGCACAGAACTGGGGCTGCCCAGGTGCCCATAGCTCCGGGTTTGGGCAGATCCTTCTTAAGTATCACCATCCTAGTCTACAACCTCCCTGCCTTACCCTCCTTCTCTCCCTCTCCCCAGTCCTCCTCGCCAACGCACACCACCACCTGGTCAGCTGTCCAAGGTAGGTTTAAACAAGCTGCTCAGGCTTCTAGAGCCACAGAAAGCACCTTCAGGATACAGATATAAGAGGAGCTGGAAATCAGCTCCACTGAGCCCTTTAAAAGAGGAAGTTCAACCATATGACCCAGCAATCCCACTACTGGGCATATACCCAGAGAAAACCGTAATTCAAAAAGACACATGCACCCCAATGTTGATTGCAGCACTATTTACAATAGCCAGGTCATGGAAGCAACCCTAAATGCCCATTGACAGACGAATAGATAAAGAAGATGCAGTACATATGTACAATGGAATATTACTCAGCCATAAAAAGGAACGAAATTGGGTCATTTGTAGAGACGTGGATGGATCCAGAGACTGTCAGACAGAGTGAAGTAAGTCAGAAAGAGAAAAACAAATATCGTATATTAATGCATATAGGTGGAGCCTAGAAAAATGGTACAGATGAACCGGTTTGCAGGGCAGAAATAGAGACACAGATGTAGAGAACAAACGTATGGGCACCAAGGGGGGAAAGTGGTGGTGTGATGAATTGGGAGATTGGGATTGACATATATACACTAATATGTATAAAATGGATAACTAATAAGAAACTGCTGCATTAAAAAAAATCAATAAAATAAAATAAAAATAAAAGTAAATAAAAGAGGAAGCTTACAGAACACAGGGTTTTCCAGCTAGAAGGAACCTGTATGCTGACTCAGCTCAGAAATCTGGCCATGGTCTCCCCGAGAAGCAGCGGGGCTCCCCCAGGTTCTCCGCCCACCCAGGCTCCTTACGGATGGCCCTGTCCCGAAGTGCGTCCTTCCACAACCTCGCACTGGGGACCAAGTCGGTACTCCGACCGATACTGTGTGAGGCCAAACCCTCCATAGTCAGGAGGTCCTGGTCCCAGGCCCTTCACATCAGAAGGACTCATCCGCCAGAAATTTAGCTGTGCAGGAGACTGGGGTGGGGGGCGGGGGGGGGCGGGGTGCGCTGGGCTCATCAGGAGAGTGCCGGAGGGAGGCCCTGTGGGCAGGTCTGAAGGCTCTATCCACCCAGGAGACTCAGTTATTTCTCCCCTACTACTCAGCTGCCCTAGGAGTAAAGCTCTGAGAGGGGAGGGGAGGGGAGGGGAGGTACCCGAGGTCAGCTGAGCCGCTACGTGGCCAGACACGGCCAAGCATTTCCACAGGCAGAGAGCTGCATGCCAGGCTCAGCTCCCCATTGCTGTTCATCCTTTAATTATGCAGTGGAAGCTAAAGTGCACGTCTGGCCCAGGAATCACTGCTTCGTCCAAAGCAGGTGTCTGAGGAAGTTACCTGTCTCAGCCAGCCCAGGCAGCAGGCGGGGTGAGGGGCAGGCTGGCACGGCCAGACAAGAGTCTGGGTGCACTCTGAGTCCTATCACCAGCCCGGTCTGCTTCACAGCCACTCTCCCCGACATGCCCCCACCCCCCCACTGCTGGGAACTCGTGCCTGCACCATGGTCTCAGTTTCCCCAGAACTCAGAGTGTAAGGTCAGGCCTTAGTTAGCTCTGGCTGCCATAACAGAATATCATAGACAGGGTGGCTCAAACAACAGACATTTATTCCTCACAGTTCTGGAGGCTGGGTGTCAGCATGGTCAGATTCTGGAAAGAGCCCTCTTCCTCGCTTGCAGATGCCCTTTCACTGTGTCCTCATATGGTGGGGAGAGAGCTAGCCCCAGTCTCTACCTTGCCTTATAAGGACACCAATCCTACCACGGGGGCCCTGACTTCGTGGCCTCATCTAAACCTAATTATCTCCCAAAGGCCCTACCTCCAAATACCATCTCCTATGGGGTTAGAGCTTCAGCATATAAATTTGGGGGACACCTATACTCAGGCCATATCAGCCTGTGGCTCTTTCTTCCCAAATGCACGTCTGTATCCTGGACCCCTCTCCTGAGTGCCAGGCCTTCTACTTGTTCTACCTGGTGGACGCAGGGGCTCTGAAGAAACACGAGGGCTGCCAGGCCTTCTATTTGTTCTACCTGGTAGAAGCAGGGAATCCGAAGAAACAAGGGGCAGGGACAGAGCAAGCCCAGATTCAGGGCCATCCCCAGAGCAACACCCCTCCTGACACTGGCCACATTGATAATTCCCTAGTGTACTTCCTAGCAGTCCCATCCTCTAACTGCGTCCTAACAGCCTGTACTTGTATGTTACACACACAACGTCTTTTTTGCCGTCGTGGCGGGTACGGTGGTCCTCGTAGATGCCTCTCGGACACGGTCACAAGTGTGCAGGAGCACCCCTGGCCTCGCTCGGGCTTTGATCTCCCGGAGGCTGACTGCCCCTGCGCCTTGCTTGGCTACCACGGCAGTTGGATGAGACCGTGCATGTGTGGGCACCTCACACTGGGCTTGGCCCCTGGAGAGTTTGCTCAGAATAACTGTCCACCTCCTCTCTGACTGCCCCTGCCACGTGCCCATCTCCCCAGGCCCTGGGAGGGGCAGAGACAGAAGCAGAATTGGTGGGTTCCTCAGTCTGAGCCAAGCCCTCGGGAACCCCATCAAGTCTCTCTCCTGCGTTAAGTCCAGGTTTCCACTACCGGCTGGGGCTGGGGTGCCGTCGGGCGCCACTCCCCCTCTTGGAGCCTCCTACCCCTCATGAGTGAAAGGCTCCTCCCACCCCCAGGTTTAGGGTTCTCAAGAGAAAGTGCCAACAGACATGCCTCAAACTGATGGGCACTTCAGTTTCCTCTTGGCTGTCTTGGGAAGGTGAGGGACCTAACAGAGAGGCCAAAGCAGCCCCAGAGAAGAATGAACGAGTCCTGGGTCTGGGCTTGGTACCCAGACAGGCAGGCAGGAGGCCTTTCAGAAGTGTCTGGAGCCCAGGCCCTGGGCCCTGCTGGGAGGAGGGGTGTTGTGGTTTCTGCTTTTACTGAAGCAGCAAAGGCCAAGGAGTAGTTTAGTTCAGGGCCCTCCCCACGGCTAAGCCTGGCAGAGTGTGTCAGGGACTCCCCTTTGCCAGGACACACCCGTGGCCTTGGGAACCAGAAAGAGCAGGGTGTAGTCCTGTGGGTTTCTGTGTCTGCCTTTTAAAAATAACAACTTTGGCTGCAGCTGACACCCTGTGTCCCTTGCAAGTCCTTCTCTACTGTGGGTCTGCTTCCCGCCCTGTCCCATGAAGGCTGGGCCCGGGCATCCCTTGGAGCTGTAGGGGCACCATTCCGGATCTGTTTCAACTTAAGAAAAGTTCAAGGGCATCATGACCAGATATTTGGACACACATACATCAGGACACATACCACACACAGGCAGGCACCCTTACACACACAGACACACACACACAGACACACACACACACACACACAGACACACAAACATACACATGGATCACAATTCACTTTTCTAAAAAGAAACTGAAATGGATCTCAAATGCGTAGGGCCACTAGCATTTTGAAAAACATTTTTTTTCCCCTTTTTGGGATTGAGGCCAGGGAACACTGTTCCCAGAGAACCAAGTTAGGGTCACATAAGTCTCTTTTTTCCCTTTCGATGTATTACTTTCCTTAAAAAGGAAAGGAAGTTGGATTAGTTTATTCTCAACAGTGAAAAATGCTATCTCTTTCCTCCAAAGTAGCTGGCTCGATTCTATTCAATATTTGGAGAAGCCAAATGTGCCAAATCTTCATGAAGAGATGAAGGGAGAAGCTTCTCGTTTCTAGCCTGGCCCTATAATTTACAGCACAGAGGACAGGCAATGCTGCTTCCCGAAGGGACACTTCTTGGGACACCAAGCCTGACCCTTCCAGCTTAGTTCTGGGGAGACATGTAGACTCCCGGAAGACTGAGAGAACACATCAAAATGACAGGTCAAGGGCAGAATGAAGGGCTATCACAGGACAATGGGGTTTCATTGTCCCATAAAGGGATAATACAAGACCTCTCAGAAGTGACAGGTCACTTCAGGTTGGGATGTTTGGGGAAGACTTTACGGAGGAGATAAAATTCTGGCTGGCCTGAAAGATGTGTGCTATTTGGACAGGTCAAGAGAAGTGAGGAAGACATTCCAGGAGAGGGGACTGGCATGAGTAAAGGCAAGGAGACCAGGACTCTTTGAAGGGTCCCCTGAGTTTGGAGTTCAGTGAGTAGACCAATTGGACCACAGAGGAACATTCTGGGGGAAATAATGGAAGAAGAGGGGTTGAACTTTATATCCAGGAGGCAATGGGGGTGGAAGGAGAGGCATTAGAGATTTTTGAGTAGGAAAGAGATACAATCAACTAATATTTTAGGACAATAACGCTTAAGACACCAGCAGGTGGCCTGAAGGAGACAAACTCATCAAACACTTTCACACACAATTCAAGCTGAAGAAGATTTCTCTTAAAGGTTCTGGGCAGCCCCAAAGTCAGCTTACAGCCGAGGCTTGTCTGGAGCTAGGGAGACAGATGAGCAAACTCCTAAATCATACTCCTCTTTGTAATAGCTCTGGATGACAGTTTCTTATCTGTCTATTCATAACTTTTATTGAATTAGTATGGAAATACAATGTCCACTATTTTTTCTCATTCAACATTTTAAACGAGACTCTAGATCCTCAAAACTATCATCATTGTATTTTTCATTATGACAGGTTTGATGTCAGCTCTCTTACTAGATGGTAAGCTCCTCCAAATGCAGAAACTTTCATCTGTGTCTCCCTGACTAGCCCCTAGCACAGAGGCCAGCAGAAAGAACTAAATAGGTAACCAATTGTGAAATCATGTAATGATATCTTTTTTTTTAATTTAATTTAATTAATTTATTTTATTTTTTGGCTGCATTGGGCCTTCATTGCTGCGCGCGGGCTTTTCTCTCTAGTTGCGGCGAGCAGGGGCTACTCTTCGTTGCGGTGCGCAGGCTTCTCATTGCGGTGACTTCTCTTGTTGCGGAGTACGGGCTCTAGGAGCACAGGCTTCAGTAGCTGTGGCACGCGGGCTCAGTAGTTGTGGCTCACGGGCTCTAGAGCACAGGCTCAGTAGTTGTGGCGCAAGGGCTTAGTTGCTCCATGGCATGTAGGATCTTCCCGGACCAGAGATCGAACCTGTGTCCCCTGCATTGGCAGGCCGACACCAGGGAAGTCCCAGGTAATAATATCTTCATTACCACACTGTTTGCTCTGGTCAAGGCATTGTAAATCATTGATTGTGCTTTAGGGGTTAAACTATAAAAGAGGATATCCTTCATTTACCTTAAAAATAAACTTGGACTGTCAGGCCCTCTAATCCGCAAATTATTTTTTTAAAGAAAAGGCTAACTCTGGGCTTTCCTACCAAAATTACGTTTAGCAAAACTTTGTGGCAGAAAACGTCCTTTAAATGGGTAAGAGCCTAGAGTCCATCAGATGGATCCCGGGCTTCAGGCCATGCTGACTGACGCCAAGGACACAAGAATGCCTATCATTCCTTCTGGGGACACCACCCTCTTATAGACATTGAAAGTGCTTGCAGAAGCCAGCGGGTAAATCTGCAAACCCCCAGCTAATCTTGTAAAACATCTTTGTCACAGGGGGTGTTCCCCAGAAAGTGGGCTCTGGGATGGAGAACAGTGTGCAGGAAGTTTCCTAGGGAGTGCCTTCAGGGTGACCACCTATGTGAGAAGGAAGGAAACAGGGCTGGGCAGGGGGAGAAGGTGGGCTGCACTGCAGTCCCAACAAGGCCTCAGCTGACCCCACAGGGAACTCTGAAGTTGGGGTAGCCGTCGGAGATGTACCCAGCTGAGGCAAGAGCCAGGCCTGTCTACCTTCCCCCACCGATCAGTCACTGCATGTGGGCTGCGCCCTAGAAGGGGCACAACCATGAGCAAGGCAGCTGCCTTCAGCAGAGGGCAATTCCCAAAGAGGCCGTCAGCCAGCTGCATCCCCCAGTAACTGGGGGATACGTCCTTCTGTCCTGAGTGGGGGTCTGGTGGAGCACAGCATCTACCGTGGTCTCGAATGATCTGTGCAGGCACCCGGGTGCAAGTAGGACAGCCGGATGCTCAGAGACCAGAGAGGAGGAAGAAGTAGAGTGGCTAGGAGACAGATCTGGATCCACATCTTGGCTCTGCCACTTACAATCTGTCAGCTTAGATTAGTATCAAGCTTTCTGAGTCTCAGCTTCTTCATCTGTGAAACAGGGATAATAATATCCACCTTATAAGGTTTTTTATGAGGATCACAGAAGTATAAAAAATGTCCTGGCACAGTACTACAAATGGTGCTGGTAAATGGTGACCACAGTAATTGTCGTTATTTTAGCAGCTGCAGCGTCAAGGGTGATTCCCTGGTATTGGTACCAGATGCTCTCAGGTGGGAGCTATGCCAAAGTCTGGGTCAAGAGCCATCAAGTATATGGACCGCTGGGCTCTGGGGGTCTGTGAGGACGGCTAGTCATCTCCTTACATCTCAGGCCAGTGTCCTGCTGGGATCAAAGACACTGCTGTAGGCATTGTCAGGAACAAAGGACAATACTGGGAAAGGGGTTTTGGCTGTCCTCACCAGCAGAGCACGTGGCAGCCTCCATGTGCCAGGCACCAAGAGGTTGGCCATGGAGGCGGGTGGGGCAGTCACTCTGCAGGCTGTGGGCGTCCCCCTTCTGGTGGCCTGTCCAAGGGGTATGACCACATGACAGGTTAGAAGTGTTTGCATTCACTGTTTCCTCTTTCAAACAGTCAGCATGTAGAAAACCATCAAGCAGGGGTGATTCCTGCGCATATGAGAAGTTCAGGGTGTCAAGGCCACCAGGAGTGGATGCCAGAGCTTTGATCCTCCATCCGATTGTGAGTTTCCCGTGAGAGCTTGAAGCACTTTACCGGGCTGAGATTACTCGTTCTCACCGCTCTCCTAGACTAGAAGTCCCATATGGTACTGCACAGGCTCTGGAATCAGAAAAGTCTGATTCCTCAGTTTAAATCCTGTCTTCATCCTTCATCAACTATTGAACCCTGGACAAGGGTCAGCGCCCTCCAGGAAATCCACCAGGATCACACCTGTAGTTGAACAAGTTGGGTTTATTACTCATTGCAGCAAGAGAACGCACAGCAGGGGTGCTCCAGTAAGAGGGTGTTAGAAAGAACCAATTACAGGGTTTGGATTTGGTTGGGTGGCTTGGGGTGGGGGGGTCTAAGGAAGTGGGAGTTCGGATGTTGTTAGAAAGTGGAACAAGTCTATGATTGGGTGTCTCAATAAATCTTTCTACAAGGAGGGCTATGTCGAGGATCAAGCTGTAGTAGGTAAAGAAGCTGCAGTCACTCTTTGGGGGCATAGGGGCAGAGGTATTTTGTGGGTGGCACCCCGGTGTTTTTGTCTGTGCTTAGACAAAACTACAAGGAGGTCTTGCTGGGTCTATCTTAGCCTGGTCTCAGGGTGCCCTGTGAGAGACTGGTATCCTGTGAGATTGTTTATGTCCAACAGGAGAAGAACACCGCTGGCTGTGAATGGGAGCCTAGCTTCCAAATGTCAGGGGCTGCTCTGTTTCTATTTCTCGCCAGGTTACTAAATCTCTCCATGTCAAAGTTTCTCCATCCGTAAAGTGGGGGTAAGAATATCTACCCAGAGGGTGGTTTTGAAGAACAAATAAGATAACGCAGAGCTCAGAGCAGGAGCCCACTGTGTGGTTCTCCGTGTTACCCCCTAGAATATCACGTGGCAGCTGCTCAAACACCTGTTTTATAGGTTAAGAAACTGAGACAGAAAAAGTCGGTGCTTTGGGGTGAAAATAAGAGGTGAAATAGCCATTCACCAAAGCTGCAACTGAGATTCCCACTTGGAGTCACGGCCCAGCCCATCGGCTCCGGCACCAGAAATGAATATCCTAACTAGCAGCAACTAACTGCTGGCGTTGATTGAAGCAGAGTGTCAGGTTCAGCCCACACTGGGGCTGGAGCATTGCCCTGGGGAGGAGGGGGCGTGGCCACCGTGGGACCTGGAGAGCAGTGGTCACCATGGGGACGTGATGCTCGAGTTTCACTTGGCAGCTTTCACCCTGAGCTTAGGGAGAGTGAGTGGCCTCAGACGTGGAATCCAGGGAGTGGCCTGAGGAGCACAGAGTGCAGCATGACACTGAGCCAGGGACAGAGTCAAAACCAACTGCTTCTGGTTCCCACACGTAATCTTGTCTGATAATAGTAGAGTAAATCACAAGTGAGATTTCCAGAATAAAGCCCACCCAGGCTGAGTTCCCCAAATTATACCCTCTCCCTGGTAATTGCAGAGCTGTTCGGGACCTGCATCTGCCTTATAACAGCATTTTTATGAGGACCAGATTGAGTGCCACCTCTCACTTGGTGGAGCAAAAGGAAAATTTTACGCTCTGATAGCCCGGCTTCCCCAGCTTGGGGCAGTGGAAAGCCATCAGGCATGGAATCGCAGATCAGTGCCTTCTCAGCTATGTGGATTTGGAAATGCGTTCAGCCTTCATGTGTTCAGCTGTAAGATGGGAATAACAAAATGTCACCGTCCTTCCTATCGCCCAAGACTGCTGCAAAGATCATATGCTATATTCACATGTGAACAAAGAGCTCTAAAAAGAATTATAAAATTTTAAAAAGTAAAACGTTTCCTATGTAATGATTTTTGTTTAACAGTATATAAAACGGATTTGAAGCAAAAATTAAAAGGTCATGTTTCAACTAGAATGTTCTATGGTGATATCATTAACGCTCTTCCACAATGTTTGCTAATGATGGTTATTTCAGGACCCTGGAATTTTATTTATCTTTTTTATAAATTTATTTATTTATTTATTTATGGCTGCATTGGGTCTTCGTTGCTGCCCGTGGGCTTTCTTTTATTTTTTAATTTCAACTCAAGAAACATTTATTGAACATCAGCTTATGCAAAGTACTGTATAGTAAAGTAGGATGATCATTCCTGCCCTAAGAGAGCATACACTCTAGATTGTCTTTTTTTTTTAATAGATCTTTATTGGAGTATAATTGCTTCACAATACTGTGTTAGTTTCTGTTGTACAACAAAGTGAATCAGCCATATGCATACATATATCCCCATATCCCCTCCTTCTTGAGCCTGCCTCCCACCCTCCCTATCCCAACCCTCTAGGTCATCGCAAAGCACTGAGCTGATCTCCCTGTGCTATGCTGCTGCTTCCCACTAGCTATCTATTTTACACTTGGTAGTGTATGTATGTCGATGCTACTCTCACTTCGCCCCAGCTTCCCACTCCCCTCCCCGTGTCCTCAAGTCCATTCTCTATGTCTACGTCTTTATTCCTGCCCTGCCACTAGGTTCATCAGTACCATTTTTTTTTTTTTTAGATTCCATATATATGTGTTAGCATACGGTATTTGTTTTTCTCTTTCTGACTTACTTAACTCTGTATGACAGACTCGAGGTCCATCCACCTCACTACAAATAACTCATTTTCATTTCTTTTTATGGCTGAGTAATATTCCATTGTATATATGTGCCACATCTTCTTTATCCATTCATCTGTCGATGGACATTTAGGTTGCTTCCATGTCCTGGCTATTGTAAATAGTGCTGCAATGAACATTGTAGTACATGTCTGTTTTTGAATTATGGCTTTCTCAGGGTATATGCCCAGTAGTGGGATTGCTGGGTCATATGGTAGTTCTATTTTTAGTTTTTTAAGGAACCTCCATACTGTTCTCCATAGTGGTTGTATCAATCTACATTCCCACCAACAGTGCAGGAGGGTTCCCTTTTCACCACGCCCTTTCCAGCATTTATAGTTTCTAGATTTTTTTGATAATGGCCATTCTGACTGGTGTGAGGTGATAGCTCATTGTAGTTTTGGTTTGCATTTCTCTAATAATTAGTGATGTTGAGCATCTTTTCATGTGCCTTGTGGCCATCCGTATGTCTTCTTTGGTAAAATGTCTATTTAGGTCTTCCACCCATTTTTTAATTGGATTGTTTGTTTTTAGATATTGAGCTCCATGAGATGTTTATATATTTTGAAGATTAATCCTTTTCCTGTTGTTTCATTTGCAAATATTTTCTCCCATCTGAGGGTTGTCTTTTTGTCTTGTTTATGGTTTCCTTTGCTGTGCAAAAGCTTTTAAGTTTAATTAAGTCCCATTTGTTTATTTTTCTTTTTATTTCCATTTCTCTAGGAGGTGGGTCAAAAAAGATCTTGCTGTGGTTTATGTCAAAGAGTGTTTTTCCTATGTTTTCCTCTAAGAGTTTTATAGTGTCTAGTTTTACATTTAGGTCTTTAATCCATTTGGAGTTTATTTTTGAGTGTGGTATTAGGTAGAGTTCTAATTTCATTCTTTTACATGTAGCTGTCCAGTTTTCCCACTTACTGAAGAGGCTGTCTTTTCTCCATTGTATGTTCTTGCCTGCTTTCTCATAAATTAGGTGACCATATGGGCATGGGTTTATCTCTGGGCTTTCTATCCTGTACCATTGATCTATATTTCTGTTTTTGTGCCAGTACCATACTGTCTTTTTTTTTTTTTTAACATCTTTATTGCAGTATAATTGCTCTAGACTGGTGTATTAGTTTCTGCTTTATAACAAAGTGAATCAGCCATACATATATCATATATCCCCATATCTCCTCCCTCTTGTGTCTCCCTCCCACCCTCCCTATCCCACCCCTCTAGGTGGTCACAAAGCACCGAGCTGATCTTGATTGCTGTAGCTTTGTGGTATAGTTTGAAGTCAGGGAGCCTGATTCCTCCAGCTCCATTTTTCTTTCTCAAGATTGTTTTGGCTATTTGGGGTCTTTTGTGTTTCCATATGAATTGTAAAATTTTTTGTTCTAATTCTGTGAAGAATGCCATTGGTAGTTTGATAGGGATTGCATTGAGTCTGCAGATTGCTTTGGGTAGTATAGTCATTTTCACAATACTGATTCTTCCAATCCAAGAACATGGTGTATTTCTCCATCTGTTTATTTCATTTTTGATTTCTTTCATCAGTGTTTTATAGTTTTCTGAGTTCAAGTCTTTTGCCTCCTTAGGTAGGTTTATTCCTAGGTATTTTATTCCTTTTGTTGTGATGGTAAATGAGAGTGTTTCCTTACTTTCTCTTTCTGATTTTTCGTTGTTAGTGTATAGGAATGCTAGAGATTTCTGTGCATTAATTTTTTTAACATCTTTATTGGAGTATAGTTGCTTTACAATGTTGTGTTAGTTTCTGCTGTATAACAAAGTGAATCAGCTATATGTGTACCTATATCCCCATATCCCCTCCCTCTTGCGCCTCCATCCCACCCTCCCTATCCCACCCCTCTAGGTGGTCACAAAGCACGGAGCTGATCTCCCTGTGCTATGCAGCTGCTTCCCACTAGATATCTATTTTACAACTGGCAGTGTATATATGTCAATTCTGTGCATTAATTTTGTATCCTGCAACCTTACCAAATTCATTGATTAGTTCTAGTAGTTTTCTGATGACATCCTTAGGATTTTCTATGTATAGTATCATATCATCTGCAAACAGATGATATGATACTATACATAGTATAGTATACTATGTATAGTATCATATCATCTTCTTTTCCAATTGTAGAACAATTGGAAAAGAAGATGATACTTCTTCTTTTCCAATTTGTATTCCTTTTATTTCTTTTTACTTCTTCTTTTCCAATTTGTATTCCTTTTATTTCTTTTTCTTCTCTGATTGCTGTGGCTAAAACTTCCAAAACTATGTTGAATAAGAGTGGTGAGAGTGGACATCCTTGTCTTGTTCCTGATCTTAGTGGAAATTCTTTGTTTTTCACCATTGAGTATGTTTGCTGTGGGTTTGTCATATATGGCCTTTATTATGTTGAGGTAGTTTCCCTCTATGCCCATTTTCTAGAGAGTTTTTATCATAAATGGGTGTTGAATTTTGTCAAAAGCTTTTTCTTCATCTATTGAGATGATCATATGGTTTTTATTCCTTAATTTGTTAATATGGTGTACCACATTGATTGATTTGTGTATACTGAAGAATCCTTGCATCCTGAGATAAATCCCACTTGATCATGGTGTATGATCCTTTTAATATGTTGTTAGATTCTGTTTGCTAGTATTTTGTTCAGGATTTTTGCATCTATGTTCATCAATGATATTGGTCTATAATTTTCTTTTTTTGTAATGTCTTTTTCTGGTTTTGGTATCAGAGTGATGGTGGCTTCGTAGAATGAATTTGGGAGTGTTCCTCCCTCTGCAATTTTTTTTGAAGAGTTTGAGAAAGATAGGTGTTAGCTCTTCTCTAAATGTTTGAAAGAATTCGCCTGTGAAGCCATCTGGTCCTGGACTTTTGTTTGTTGGAAGATTTTTAATTACAGTTTCAATTTCATTACTTGTGATAGGTCTGTTTATATTTTCTAATTCTTCCTGGTTCAGTCTTGGAAAATTGTACCTTTCCAAGAATTTGTCCCTTTCTTCGTGGTTGTCCATTTTATTGGCATATAGTTGTTTCCAGTAGTCTCTGATGATCCTTTGTATTTCTGTGGTGTCAGTTGTGATTTCTCCTTTTTCATTTCTAATTTTATTGATTTGCGTCCTCTCCCTTTTTTTCTTGATGAGTCTGGCTAAGGGTTTATCAGTTGTGCTTATCTTCGCAGAGAACCAGCTTTTAGTTTTATTGATCTTCGCTACTGTTTTCTTTGTTTCTATTTTGTTTATTTCTGCTCTGATCTTTATGATTTCTTTCCTTCTACTGACTTTGGGTTTTCTTTGTTCTTCTTTCTCTAGTTGCTTTAGATGTAGGGTTAGATTTTTTATTTGAGATTTTTCTTGTTTCTTGAGGTGAGATTGAATTACTATACACTTCCCCCTTAGAACTGCTTTTGCTGTGTCCCATAGGTTTTGTGTCGTCATGTTTTCATTGTCATTTGTTTCTATGTATTTTTTTATTTCTTCTTTGATTTCTTCAGCGATCTCTTGGTCATTTAGTAGTGCACTGTTTAGCCTCCATGTATTTGTGGTTTTTACAGTTTTTTTTCCTATAATTGATTTCCATTCTCATAGCATTGTGGTCAGAAAAGATGCTTGATATGATTTCAATTTTCTTAAATTTTCCAAGGCTTGATTTGTGATCCAAGTTGTGATCTATCCTGGAGAATGTTCTGGTGCACTTGAGAAGAAAGTGTATTCTTCCACTTTCGGGTGGAATGTTCTATAAATATCAATTAAATCTATCTGGTCTATTGTGTCATTTAAAGCTTTGTTTCCTTATTTATTTTCTGTTTGGATGATCTGTCCATTGGTGTAAGTGGAGTGTTAAAGCCCCCGGGCTTTCTCTAGCTGCGGAGAGCAGGGCCTACTCTTCATTATGGTGCGTGGGCTTCTCATTGTGGTGGCTTCCCTTGTTGCAGAGCACGGGCTCTAGGTGTGCGGGCTTCAGTAGTTCTGGCTCACGGGCTGTAGAGCGCAGGCTCAGTAGTTGTGGCACACCAGCTTAGTTGCTCCACGGCATGTAGGATCTTCCCGGACCAGGGATCGAACCCATGACCCCTACATTGGCAGGTGGATTCTTAACCACTGCACCACCAGGGAAGTCCCAGGACCCTGCAGTTTTAGAAGTCACCAAAGAAAGTCTGTGATGTCTGAGCTCTGCTTACTGAGATAGAGAAGTTGACTCATTATATATTATTTGATCAATCCATTCAGCAAAGATGTATGGAGGATCTGCTCTGTACCAGCCTCAGTTCTAGGAGTTGTGGATGAAAGCTGGGAAAGAGAGCCATCAAGGAGTCCTGGAAACCAACTCTCCAGGCCGCACCACGAATTTGCCCTGCTCTGGTCCTGACCACTTGTGGGCCCTGAGAGGCCCGCAGCTGCCCAGATCTCCATCAGGGCCCATCCACACAGTAGCCAACGTCTCTGCTCCTCAGGGAATAGGTCTGGTGACAGCAGCCTAGATGGCAGCCTTGGGCTGAGAGTGGCTGGAATCAAGACGGGGCAGTTGCTACTAAAAGGGTCTCCCAATCACAAGAGGGTCCTCACCCTGAATGAGGCAGCGGCTGAGTTCGATGGGCTTTTCCTCTCACACAGACCCAGTACTGAACAGAGCTCAAGCTCAGATCCATGACTCTTCCTGAGAGCAACTCCAGAGTTTCACCTCTACAGAGTGGATCTCCCTCCCTACTTGAGGGAAATCCCAAGCCATCTCCCTGAGTGGACACAAAGTGGTCTGACCTTAGGATGATCTGCCTCTTCCATTTTCTTCTTTATTTAAGTAATCTGGGAGACACCATAATCCTTGGCAGTCTACTTCCCAGGCTGAATTATTTAGTGTAACTCTAATCCAATGCCATTGTTGGCCTAGCAGGATAATTCAAGTTGGGCTGCTGATCAGCAGGATAATTCACATTGGCCTTGGGCTTTGGGATACTACATTTGGGTTTTTTCCTAGGTCGTCTCTCTACCCATGTACAGGACAAATAGCCCCCTCATTCACACACACACACACACACGCACACACACACACACACACACACACACACACACACACACACACACATTCTCCCAAGCACAAACATTAATTCCCAGAGTCATTACTGCATGTTGATGGGAAGCGTAAACAGCATTTTTCTAAGTGCACAGGCCTGCGCAGCTACCTAGCCCACTAGAGAGCAGGTGAACTCCCCTTTGTTCTTCCTGCTTCTAGATGGTGCCCCTATTGGTGCATAAGAAACAGGACACATGACAGAGTCATTCACCTACCCTCATGCCAACCACTTAATCCCCAAAGACCTCACAGAAGCTTTCCTTATTTTCCCCTGTACTTACTAGGTCAGGTCACATTCTTGAGATCGTTTATACTCTTGTCCAAATAACCCCTAGGGGGTTTGCTCATCCAGTTAGGCAGGCAATCAAAGAATCGTTTTCCCCAGGATTACTCTGCTGAATATAAATGTTGCTGAGTGGGTGAAAGGTGCCTGGGAGAGTTCATTAAGGCACAGTCCAGGCAAACACTGCCCAGTCCTCCAGCGTCACCTCTGGGACGTCAGGGTCACACTCTGTTCCGAGAGTTCCCCCAGGTGTGCTGCAACCTGGCCCAGCCTTGGCCTCCGCCACTTACCTGATGCCAGCCAAATGGCCGGTGGTTAACCGTCAAGTCTGACATGACACTGGAGCTGGGGTTCCTGCCCCAGCGCACAGATCTCCACTCACTTGCACTGCTCCCCTGACCACAGGCTCCTGTGACCAGTGGCCCAGAGCACAGTGCTGAGTGAGCCTGCGGTCTTGAATCCCCAAGCTGGAGCCCATAAAATCAACGGCAGCAGGCAGTATAGTGGTTTGTACTCTGGCTATTTCTAAAACACCTAGAAAACTCTCTGCCTCCAGCTAGAATTTATGTTGAGAGGGAGGACTCAGAGAGGAATAGAGTAGAGGCCAGCTCTGGGCCGTCTAACCGAGCTCCCGGGGTGAGAAGATGCACTTATGGCAGAGTTTGCAAGGCCGTAGGTAGGAAATCCCAATCGCTCTGTGGCTTCCATGTTCCATGTTGTTGAGAACCCTTGAGGCCAGGGAGACCACAGCCCTATTTATCTCTGCTTTGGTCAGTCTGCGACTGGACTTTTTGGCTTTTGGTTATTTCCAGCAGTTCTGGAGCTCACCCTTTCAGGAGCCCCCTGTGCAGAGGAGGGCGAGGGTCTCACAGCCACGTCTAGGAGGGGTGGCCAAGCGCTGACCTGTGGATGACTGGCCTGGAGTACTGTACACACCGGACTCAAACCTCCACAGGGCAGCAGACAACAGAGAGCAGGGTGAGCCCCCCGGTTGCAGGGCTGAGACCCCAGATCGACATTACAGGAAAGCGGCCTTTCCCCATGAAAGCTGGAAACGGTGCTCTTGTAAAGGAGGACATGCCCTATCTCTGGAGGAGTGCAAGCAGGAGCAGAATACTCTGGAAAGAACCCATCAGTGGGAACTTGTACTCAGTCGACTAGGATGTCTCTCCCACTCAAGGAGCCCTGGGATCTGAGACTGTGGATGGGCTCACTTACTTACTGAGAGAGGGTCTGGCAGCAAAGCCTCCTGCCTCTGCAGGGCATGCCTGAGAGGCTTTTATCACTGGGCTTTGAAGAGAGAACAATAATCCCATGCTTAAACCAAAACATCTTGTGGTGGGACCTGTGCTGGGAACACATCCTTCATGCTTCCCGCCACCTGCCAGCTCCCCATAGGGACGCCATGGGCTGGAAGTGGGGGGAGATGGCAGCTTGCCCAGCACCTGCCCCAGCCCCAGCTGGGGTGTCTCAGGCCTCTGTCAGAGGGGGGCAACTGGCATCTGGGACAGCCTGATCTGACTTCCATTCGCTTGGAATCCTCCCTAACAGCTGTGACTTCCTGGGGTTCTATGAAGGGACTGCAGAGACCACGGCTGCCTTGATGCCTCTCCAAGATGTGATCTTAGGAGCAGTGACGTTTCAGATGAAGTCACTTCTAAGAGAAACCCCTTCCCATTTTCTAGTTCCTGAATAAACTAAAAGTTTAAATGGTTTAAGGAATCCACTAGCTATCTGGATTAACTAATTAGCAAGTTAAGCAAGTGGTTAAACTACTCTGGGTCTCAATTTTCTCATCTGCCAAAGAAGGATCATATAATCCAGAACCGTCTGTGCTTCTAGAACTCGTTCTGCATGGGGTGTGTGTGTGTGTGATTTCACATATGTTCATGTCTAATCATTGGCACAGACGCCTCCATCAGCCAATGAGACAGCACGCTCGGGGCCAGTGAATCCTCCTCCAGCTCTGGCTGGAAATAAAACAGAGAAAGACACCTTTACCTAATTGGACACTGGGAATGTTAACTCCTCCGGCTTTCAAAGTCACTGGGCCAGAGCTATCGAAGCCAGTTTCCTAACTGGATGTGTTGAAGGCAAAGTGATCTCTTGTAAAAGATACTATGGACGGGGCTTCTAGCTGGGGGCACACGCATCCACGTGCACGAATACACACACACACACACACACACACTTCTGGTACAAGTTGCCTTTGAGAGCTTAAACCGTATCTGATTCTACTTGGTATTCCTAGTACTGACCCCAGCACCTGGCACAAAGCATTTGCTCACGAAAGTGTTGGTGATAAATGATGAAATAAAAGAACAATACAGATCTTCCTCCACTTACCATGGGTTTGTGTCCTGATAAACCCATCATAAGTTGAAAATATTTTAAGTAGAAAGTGCAACCTACCAAATATCATAGCTTAGCCTAGCCCAGCTTAAACATGCTCAGACCATTTACATTAGCCTACAGTTGGGCAAAATCATCTAACGCAAAGCCTATTTTATAACAAAGTGTTGACTATCTCACATGATTGGTTGAATACTGCATTGAAAGTGAAAAACAGAATGGGTCTGAGTACAGAGTGGTTGTAAGTGTGTCGGCTGTTTACCCTCATGAGCGTACGGCTGAGTGGGAGCTGCAGCTGCCACTGTCCAGTATCAGAAGAGGGTATCACTGCATGTCACTAGCCCAGAAAAAGATCAGAATTCAAAGTATGGCTTCTACTGAATGTGTATCACTTTTACACCATCGTAAAAGTCGAAAAAGCCAAAGTCGAAGCACGGTAAGCCAGGGACCATCTGTACTCATAAAATCCACTGAGGTTACACTGCCAGTGTACTGAATGTACTGAAAATATAGCACGCCCGGCTCCAGCTACTGCTCAGATCTGTAGCTGTGAATGTTTAGCTAATAACTAAAATACCTTAAGAAATTTATGTTGGAGAGAGAGCAGGGGCCTGGGGGGTTGGAGGGGATCAGGGTTCTTACTTCTGCTCCTAATGAGCTGTGTGACCTTGGGGAGCCCCCCACCCTCCATGGACCTCAGTTTTCCATCTTTAAAATGAAGGGGTTGGACTGAATAACCTGTGGTCTCCCTCCCACTTCTGGCAGTGTGTAGAAATTTAAGGGACTTCCCCGGTGGTCCAGTGGTAAAGAAGCCACCTTCCAATGCAGGGGACTCCGGTTGGATCCCTGGTCAGGAAACTAAGATCCCGAATGCCGCGGGGCAAGTAAGCCCACAAGCTGCAACTAGAGAAAAGCCCGTGTGCCTCAACTAAGACCCGAAGCAACCAAATAAATAAATAATTTTTTTTTTAATTTTAAAAAAAGGAAATTTAAAACAATAGTAACTTACGGGAAAAAAAATCTTAATTCTAGTAATGGCATTGACATTGAAATTGTAAAAATCTTCCTTCACAATCTTTGTTTTCTATTCATGAACTTGAATTCCCATTTTTTTGTTTTCTAAGTAGCAAATGTTAAGCAGTACTCTGGGGTAAATTTAGAAGTCTGGCATGCACCTGTCCTGTTAGTGAGCCTTGACTTCAGCCGGAAAAGTTCATGATAAAACGATGCCAGGGACACACACTCATGCCTGCTCACTGGACAACCAGAGTATATCTGGAAACTCACCAAAGCAGCCTTTCAGGGAGGTCATGAGGCTGCTGGTTCCATCCTGGGCCCTGCCCCAGAGCAGCAGGAAACAGTGGGCAACAGGGGCTGGGCAGCATGGGTATGGCTCTTGGGATCCCCTTTTCAAAGCCCAGCCACCCTAACTGTCTTGTGTTCTAGGGACAGAGGAGGGTGGCTTTTCTCAGGATCAAGTGTGACTCTACCAGTGGCCAGCTCATCCCGCCAGACCAGCAGGTACGGATCCCTGGGATAGAAGGTGCTCTCCCTGTGAAACTCTGACACCACGTGCCTTATAAGCATGACAGCTCGGTGGTGTCCCTAAGAGAAATGAGCAGGGCTCTGGGCATTGCAGGAGGGCTCCAGCCCAGCAAGAATCAAAGACCTTGAACCAGAGGGAGAGAAAAATCACCCCCACCCTGAGATGGTGCTCCAGTTGTCCGTAAACTCATTCTTAGCTAGAAGATTCCTTGGATTCACCCCTAAAGAACTGGAAAATGGTACTCTGGGGGTGCCACTCAATGTCCTCCAACCCAGGAGGCAAAACGCCCCAAATTCCTTGAAAGGGTAGGGTGGGGAGTTCCTGTTAGAACCATACTGGTGAGGCCACTTTTATGAAGTGTGCCGTAAAAGGGTCCGACTGGTAGGGAGAGAGTCCTCCCCATGGCAGTGACAGCACGATGGAGCGACAGGAGGTGTGAGTCACTGGCTGTGGCTGCTCTGCCACTCCCTGAGGTCACTTCAGGGCAGATGGAACAAAACAACAGAAGCAGCTGCAGATTTGGACCAGGCAGAAAAGAGGAGACAGCACCTGAATGGCTGTCCAGAGCCCCCGTGAGCTGCCCAGAGTCCACAGGGCAAGTCAGTTTGCCAGGTGAGTGCCCAGAGCCAAAGAGTCTTCCTTGCTTCTGCCAGCCCAGGCTACGGATTGACAGTATCCCCTTCTGCGGACAGAATTGGCTACATAACTTGTGGATCCAATGCAAAATTAAAACATGGGCTCCCTGTTCAAAAATTGAGAATTTCAAGATGGCAAGAGCATCACATTATCTAAGATCAGGGCTCTTCTGAGCGCTGGCTCTGTGTGACTGCACAGGTCATGTGCCATGACACCAGCGCTTTCTGCAGGGATTTTCTGATTCTGTGTATTTCCTATTGGAGTTCACCTTCATAGTCTGAGGACAAGTTAATTGTCAACACCATTTCTATCTGCTTTAAGAGAACTAAACCATAACAACTAAAGTGCCTCCATTCCATGAATATTTATTAAGCACCTACCTCATGCCAGGCACCCAGCAGTGAACAAAGGCCGTGCCCTTGTGGCGCTCACATTCTAGCAGGAGAAGAAGCATCTTGCTTCCGTCCCTCCCCAGACCTTTCAGACATGGCTGGCAGGCCATCGGACTCTGAGCTAGCTCCTTCATGAACCAACCGCTGGGGCGAAAGCCTTACAGTTCAATACTGAATTGTTCCCTGAATTCTTTGCACATGTGCTATTTTTGCCTCCCCAGTAGGGCCACAAGCTCTTTGTCTTACACGAAATGTCCTCATTTAGTCCGTCATTCAACAAATGTTTACGCAGCACCTGTGCCAGGCCCAGGTCTATATGCCCAGGATACAAGTCATTATAAGTAAGACACTGTCCCCATAGTCTAGGAGATCCCATCTAAAATGAATGAGAGGGACTTCCCTGGTGGTCCAGTGGCTAAGACTCCATGCTCCCAATGCAGTGGGTCCGGGTTCGATCCCTGGTCAGGGAACTAGATCTCGCATGCCGCAACTAAAGATCCCGCACGCAGCAACGGAGATCCCACGTGCTGCAGTGAAGACCCAGTGCAACCAAATAAATAAATAAATAAATAAATAAAAATAAAATAAAATAAAATGGATAAGAAATGGTAGGAAAGGAACCATGTGTTTTGAGCAGAAGAGGAAGATAGAGGAAGTCAGGGAAGGCAGATGACGTCTGAGCCCTGCTTTGAAGACTTAGCGGGAACAAAACTCAGGCTTGTCTCTTCATGGGGACCTCTCCATGGAGCACCCCTAGCTAACTCTCCTCCCCGCCCTTCCCCTCATCCTGTTCTTCTCCAGCACCTGGGAGCACCTTCAGCAGGTCTTGCCTCCTGAGAGCTCCGCCATCTGATACTTGAATTCCCTCTATGACATCTTGAACTGGGGTCATCCAGCTGCGGCAAGAACATGTTCAGTGATGCAGAGTTCATGACCTTTGACTCATGTTTTGACCGCTATAGTATCTTTCTTTCTTTTGAGCCAAAATCTGCCCCTTGAACTTCTCCTGTTTGTTCTTTCCTGAAGCCCCACATAGACTGGACCAATCAACTCGTTCACCCACCAGACCGTCCGTGTCCCAGCCAGCATGCTGGGCACAGTCTCGGCCCTCCAGGGCTCACAGTCTGCTGGTGGCTTCTGGAATACGATGGTAAGTGTTGGGATAAGGGTAAGGCAAGGCGCTGGAGAGCGTGTAGGTGGGTTATCCCACCCAGTCTTGAGAGGTCAAGGGAAGGCTTCCCAAAGGAAGTGATATTTACCCCAAAGCCTGTGGAGCAAACCTGTCCAGGCCCCAGAGGCACAGAGAAGCCACTACCCACGAGAAATGGAAAGACAATTACCCTTTAAATACCATGTTTATTCCCAAGACACAAATACTAGAGGATTCTAATTTTGGCAGCCCTGCCCTCTATTCTGTTTATTGAAATACTCAGATGGTGAAGGAAGCACTACCACAGAGAGCTCCTAGAGATGGGAATTTCGCCCAGGACTCACCCAGGACCTGCTCACCAGCACCAGCTCACCCAGGCCTGGCACACAGTAGGTGTACAAACCATGTGTGTGGAATGGACCAGGCAGCCTTTGGGTGATTTCCCAAGCCTGGTCCTGATGCTCTCCAGCCAGCTTTGCTGTGAAAGGCTGATGAAGCCAGGGTAAGGGCAAAGACACAAGGGGGCGATGGGGTGGGCACCAGACCTTCATTTTGGGAAGCAGGGGAGGGAGGGTGCGGCTTCCCGCCTTCCTCCTCCCACCAGCTCTGGGCCCAGAAGGATGAGCTAGATCAAGATGGGGTTTATCCCTTGAAGGCACAACAGCTGTGATTGAGAAGAGGCAGGAGGTCTCCCCCAGAGAGGAAGCCCGGCTCTCCTTGAGGAAGAGCTCTCGAGGGTCCTAGCCCCGAGCCCGGAGCCCATCCTCCTGCTCTCACCCCAAGCCTGCTGCCTCAGCCCGCTCGTCAGCCCAGCGCCCTTCACCAGCCACGCACACAGGCAGGTCGCAGGGCCCATTATGATGGGGGGACCATACTAATTAGCAGGGATCAGGGGTCCAGATGCGAGCTGGATCAAATCCCACGTGGAGATCTTTAGCCTGTCTGCCCTTGTGAGGGAGCCCCCAGATTTTTTCATCAGGGCCTGACCCCATTCCTGGTAGCCCTAACTGGTTGAGTTTCTCGCTCTCTGATTCCTGGACTGCCAGGATCTGATGGGCTACTCCCATCGTATGGGCTAGTCTACCGCCCTTCAGAAAGCAAGTTCAGATCCAGGGCAAGTCCTGTCTCCTTGAACTCAAGCGGCGTTTCAGCCCTTGGCCTATTGACCAAGGAGGGGCCTCACAGATCTTAGTGTGGTTTGAAGGGGGTGCGCCATAAGCCAGCTCATCCCAGTGTCTGCCTCCAGCCCAGTCTCGGAAACTAGACCTTGCTTCCAAACATGATAAGGCAAGTGACCATCCCTGACCTCGCCTTCTACCACTGACTGCCGGAGTGCAACCTCCCCAGGCCCGGAGGTCACCAGACCACAAACCCCCAGATTTGGCCCAGACTCCTCAGAACCTGGAAGTTGGCACAGTTGAGCCGATTTAAGCATCTATTTCCAAGTCACCTGGAGAAAACCTGCCAAAGTGAGATGGGAACAAACAAGTCTCCGTTCAGCAACCGGCCCTCCGCAGGACACTCACCCAGATCCCATCGAGGACAGGCATTACCAGGAACTCAAGTTCAAGGTCAGCTTTCTGAAAAAGCCAAAAGATGGGAAGGGTGAACAAGGAGGGATTCACCTTTGAATGGGAATTTCCATGCTGCACCCCTCCTCCTGTGCTTCTATCCCTGACGATACAATTTTTGTTGCTGTTCTTATTTAATGAGAAAGTAAAAAAACAAACAAAATTGGAGCTAACTCTGAGCAAAGGCCTCTGCTCCAGTCTAATCCTGCAGTCTAATTAAGCTCGGCTCCTACCTCCGTGCCAGGAGAACCAGTTTGCCCAGACTTAAAGCACTTACTGTACCAGCTCACTTGTGGTAAGTTTTGTAAAATCCCGCAGAAATAAAGCTGTGGGCTCTTGCTCTCAGAGGCACTGTGATGATCAAGTCTCCTCATTTCTTTGTTTTCCCTTTCATGGTGGGGTGTGGGGTCTGCCGGTTTTGCTGAGCTGCATAATAGGCAGGGACTCTCTTTCTCGGGTTACAAATGCAGCAGCTGAGCCCTGGGTCTTGCACACACAGGACTAATGGCTGGATCTTTCTAGCCTACGTTTCTCCATCACTTAGAGGTTGTCAGCATTTTTCCTGGTATTTGCTTCACCTGGAGAAATTGCTGATTCTCCTTCGCTCTGTGGCCACGTCAGCAAGGTGAGGGTGTGCAGGCTCTCCTTGGCTCTGCGCCCTGTCCGCCCTGCTCCTCCTTATGTGTCACCGGGTCAACAGACTGGTATAGCGCCCGTACAGCCTCTGCTGAGGACACATGCGCACCGCCCTCCTAGGAAGAAAGCTTGCTGCTACCCAGACCCCATAGCCTTCCCTTTGGCACTCAGATGGCTCAGATTCTACCACCACATCCTCTGGGACCCGCACAGTGGGCACTTCTTCCCTGAGTTCGAAATTCATCCTATGCAACCCTGAGAATCTCCAGTTTATCAAGGACCCTCTGAACTCGAGCTTTTATTCAGTAACTTAGTAGTTACTAAGTACCTACCACGTGTCAGACCCCGCGCTGGATGCTAGGGCTTTAAAAATGAGTATAATGTGATACCCTGAGGAGCTTACAGTTGAAAAAGTCCTTGACAAACAAAACAGTGGTTATTACTACACACTCATTTATCCAGTAAAGTTTATTCCACCTCTACTTGTGCTTAAGGTGCTAAGATGAGTCCAACAGAGGGAAGGGAATCAAGATTTATTGAGGACTTAGAATGAGCTGGGTCTGTGCCGAGTACTTGGTTTGATCTTGTTTAATCTTCAGAATTATTTCCATTGTACAAATAAAGAACCTGAGGCAGTGGAGAGTAAAAATAATTGGGTCAAGAATGCCCAGACAGTGAAGGAGAGAGTGAGGGTTGCTGCCTGTAAGCCTTGATTTTCCCACCACGCACACTGCCTTTACTGCAGGTGACAGAGATGAACAATACAGGGGGAGAAGTGACGTGACAGGACGGGGGACACATCTGCACTGCTCCACCCCTGTTCCTTTTTCTTGAGGTCCCCGGCAAACTCCCAGAGCTGCAATTTCTTCCCACACCCGCGATTTCTTCCCACACCCAGCTGAGAATGAGAGGGTTACACTCGCCCAGAGTCGGGCCTCTTCTGCACCCCACTCATGGTAGTGCTGGGCCTTCTGAATTCCCTTGGCTAACTGGTGAGACTGCTTACTAGTTGGTCACTAGGTCATGGGCGGAGGTTGGATCCTATCAGCCTGCTAGAGAACTCGTGGCATTTTAAGCCCGATTAGTACTCTTTTTCCCTTTGAATTGTTTATGCCTTCACTGCATTTCATCTTTGTTCTTTCAGATTTGGCAGGTAACCAACTATACAGTCTGTAATTTCTACCATTACCCATGAAGTAAAAACTTTGAACAATTCTCCCTTGGCACAGATAAGAACAACTTCAGAGATCCTGGGCTGGCTCATTTATGTTGGTGTTTTCTTATGCGTGTAGGCTGGATCTCCATTTGGCCTACAATGCTCGACTGTCTTGGAGGAAATCTGTAGCCACAAAATTGCTCAACCAAGAGGAAGAGGATGGATGGACAGAACTTCCCATTTACAGAGCCAGCCTGGTTATGCGACCAGATCTTACCCTTTCCCATATTTGGCCGTTACAGACAAGTGTGTATTTTACAAGTGACTTTTTTTAGCACTCATATAAATAATACTTTTTATTCTGTCAGAGTCCCATTTATAATCTCTCCAGAATTAAATAGCACATGCATTCCTGCATTCCTTTTAGGTGCCTCCAGAAGGTTTTGATTGTTTATCCAAAGGTTAAACATGTTCTGGAATCAAATGAAATCAATCATTAACAAAGTGATGAGAAACTTGCTTCTGGGAACATTTGTTTCTTCCCTTTTCAGGATTGAAGGGAGAAAAAAAATAGCTCCAAATGACAGCCAGAGGACAGAGGTCACACAGAGTGATAAAAACCCAAGGCCTAGTTGCATAGCCCATAGAATTGTGCTTTCAGTGTTGTATGAAAGGAGAGAAGGTTAGAACTCTCCTTGACAAGGACGGAAGAGGCCCTTGGGACTGACAACACACATACGGTTAAGGCACTGCCACCTACTTTGCGGCATCTAACTACTGTTTTGTGAATTGGGAGATTGGGATTGACATACATACACTATTGATACTATGTATAAAATACATAACTAATGAGAACCTGCTTAAGAGCACAGGGAACTTTACTCAATGCTCTGTGGTGACCTAAATGGGAAGGAAATCCAAAAAAGAGTGGATCTGTGTCTACGTAGAGCTGATTCGCTCTGCTGGACAGTAGAAACTAACACAACGTTGTAAAGCAATTCTACTCTGATAAAAATTAAAAAAAAAATATATATATATAAAGAGATCCTGAAAAATCAAAAGAAAGAAAAAACTAAAAGAGAAGAAAAGAATTGTGCTTTCGGATCATGGTTTCTAAAATGAAAAACCTGGCCAGTGGTGCCAGGCTCCCAACCCAGAAGCCAAAACTGCCCAGCTTCCTCTGATGCTCGAAGCTCAGCCCCGGTATCAACCAACCGCTCATCCCCCAGGTGACCCTGCAGAGGGTGGCCTGCAGCCCCAGAAATGTGCTTCCACTGCCTGCTCATCTCAGGATCACCGGGAGGACTTCCCCAGAGATCTCTCCGGGCCTGAGTACCTTGTGATTTCTGCAGGGGTGGGGTCCAGAGAAGGCCTTCCCTCAGCTGGTGTTGTCAGCGCCCAAAGCCTGGCCTCACAGGAGCACTTTCTTAACTTCCCTGGACTCAGCCCCGGCGCCAAAAGCAGTTGGTTACTTGTCATTGCTGCGTCACACATAACTCATGTCAAAACAGTGATTTACCTGCTTGATTCCGAGCATGCAGTATCGGAGGACTGTTGGACCCTCCATGCAGCCCCGTCATTTTTTAACTGACCTTCCTCTCATTCCCCATAGCAGCTGTTGAAAGCCTTTGCCACTTCCTTGGGTCTCTTAGAAGTTGGCACTCCCTAAATTTCTGTCCTTTCTTTAATCGATTCATTCATTCTACTACTACTTATTGAGATCCTAGATGTGCCAAGCACCTGCTGAGCAGTAGAGACACAGCAGTGATGGAGCAGACATGGCCTCTGTGCTCATCGTGGAGATTAGACCCTGACTTACAATCTCCTCTCACTCCACACACTCTTCCCGGATCATCTCGTTCCTTCTCCAAGGCTTCTGTTGCCACCTGTGCCCTCATGGCTCCCACTTTGCTCAGCTGACCCATCAACCCACCCAACTGTGTGCCAGACAGTACCTCATGGTTAGCAGTGAGGAAATCAATCTTGTAAAGAGGGATGGTTGAGTACCACAACGACGACTCTTATCCCAGGATGCCTTTATCCTGGTGATACTTGCTCTGATCCCAGCTCAAACCACCATGATGGAAACCCTCAGAAGTGCTGCTTCTTTTTCCCACCTGCCTAGACATGGATGATATTCTTCCCAATTACAACAGAAGTCTCCCTCCCTCCCCATACCCCATCACCCCCCAGCAATACCTAAAATTCACCTAGAGTGGGTCCTCAGAGAGAGCAAGGAACTCCTTCCTTGTTGCATAAGGTCTACTTTCTAAGACCATACTTCCTATCCCACGACTTGCTTCTTCCAAGGAAGGTTGATATGATGAATGTCTCCTCCCATATAGATGAGACTTCTCTCATCTGTATAGATTATGGCCTTTCCTCATCTCTCCTCATGACCTAAATGGGACACAATAGTCTAACTCTGTAAAGAAATTACACAGATTTTGGTGTAAGAGGGAAGGTGAGGAGAATGAGAAGGACAGTATTTATGTCCAAAGGTACCTCACACTCAATGTATATAAAACCAAAATCAACATGTCCTTCCGGGCCCTCCCTCCAAAACTGCTCATCTCCTGCTTATTCTTGTCTTAAATAATGGCATCAGCATCCTCAAAGTCACCCACACTAGAATCCTGGTGGTCAGCATAGCACCCGCCACTCCAATTCCCACACCTTCTACCTCCTGAATGTCTTTCCAATCTGCCCTCTCCTCCCCTGTTGGTGCCTTAATTCAGGCCTTCTCATCTCTACCTGGACCAGGGCAAATTCTTCCTCACTGATCTTCTGACCTCCCGTTTTCCCCTCTCCATCCAATCCATCCTCCGCACTGCATTCAGGGTGATTTTTCTCAAATCATCCCACCACATATGTAAGTTTGTTGTGCTGGAGCAAGACTGCCTGGGTTTTCAAATCCATATGAGTTTTGTGACCCTGAGCAAGTTATCTAACCTCCTACGGCTCAGTTTCCTCATCAGTAATTGAGAATAATAGCACCGACCTCAAAGTCATCATGGAGGATTGTGGTAGGCAGCTTCGACAATGGCTCCAACGACCCCACCTTCTGCCATGAATGCCCTTGGGTAATGCCCTCCCATTGAGTGTGGGCTGGACCCCGTTACTTGCTTCTAATGAAAAGAATACAGCAAAAGCAATGGGATGTTACTTCCAAGATTAAGTTATAAAAGATTTTGACTTCTGCCTTGCCCACACTGTCTCTCTCTGGCTCTTCTCTCTCGTTTGCTGTGATGAAGCAAGCTTCCATGTTGGACTGCCCTACAGAGAGGCCCACGTGGCAGGGAGCTCAAAGGAGGCCTTGGCCAGTGAGGAACTGAATCCTACCAGCAACCATATGAGTGGGCTGGGGAGCAAACCTTTCCCCAGTCAAACCTGGAGATCAATCGAGCCGCAGCCAACACCTTGACTACAGTTTCAGGAGACACCCTGAGCCAGAGGACTCAGCTAAGCTGTGCCTGGATTCCTGACTCACAGAAATGGTGAAGAAATAAATGTTCTAAACCACTAAGTTTGGGGATAATTTGTTATACAATGATAGATAACTAATACACACATAAAACAATACAGATGAAGCGCTTAGAACAAGATGAAGCGCTTCGAACAGTGCCTGATGCCTACATTAGCTATTGTCATCATCGTCATCATTATTATTACTTGTGCAGACACACGTAGAGATTGAAAGCTCTGTGAGGGGAGGGACCATGCCTGCCTATTTGTCTACTGAGTCCCAAGCTCCTAGCACAGTGCCAGGCACAGAGTCCTTTAGTCAACAATAAATATTTGGAAGGAATGAACCAGGGTCCTCTAGACGACTCCTACCTCCCAGCCCAAGAAAGGGGCTGCTGAGAGTTGAAGGAGCAGCCTGAGTACCCACTTTCTCCCCCCAGCTAGAAGATGGACCAAGTAAAGTGGTTAAGGTCTGTCCCCCAACAAGCTGGAGTACGAGGTCTCTTTGTGGTGTCGCAGCCTCCTTGAGCCCAGGCTGCATGTTTCCCAGGAGCAAAGTTATCACAAAGCTAGCCCTTGTGTCTGCCCCCCATCCCTGGGAGGCACAGAGAAAACAATGAAACTGTCTTCACCAACCTTCTCTCCTGGCCTGTGTGTGGACAGGGAGGGCCAGGGAGAGGCTGTTTGACTTGGCTGGGTAACATCATTTTTCTTGACTGAAGAAATGTATGCCAGAACGGCTAAAAGTAGAAGGTAGTTCTCACCCAAGAGAGCTTTATTCCCCAGAGGCCAGGCCCCACAGTAATATAAAGAAGCTGTATCTTCCATCTGCACATCGCCCACTCCTGCTTTAAGACTTAGGTCAAATGTCTCCTCTTCCATGACACCCTCCCCACCTTCCCCTGGGCTCCTGTTGTGCCCTGGGCCTGACGCCCCCATTTGAGCATGCTCAGTGAATGCATTCCCGGAACTGCCTGGCCCACCAGGGCAAGGATTGTGTCCTGTTTGTTTTTGTATCCCTTGTCTCAGCAGAGTGCTGTTGCGTTCTGAATTCAGAATGGCAGAAAGAAATCTCTAGAAGGGCATTAACCCCCCTGTTGCACAAGAATGTGGAGAAGAGAAGATAGGGGTTATGTATGGGTCATCCTGGGAGGGAAATTCTCTGAAAGTGCTGTGCTCTTTAAGGTAGGGCAGTCGGGACTACAGGGCACTACACCCTCAGCCTCGGGAATGTGATTTACTTTCCTGCTGAAACGACCTCCCTCCTCTGTGCAATGACATGAACTCTCCTTTATTCTAAGCCAGTGGTTCTCAAAGTGTGGTCCCCAGACCAGCAACATCAGCATCACTTGTTCCCCACCCCGGACATACTGATCAGAGACTCTGGAAGCTAGGCCCAGCCATCTGTGTTTTAACCAGCCCTCCATGTGATTCTAATGCATGCTTAAGTTTGAAAACCACTGTTCTAAGAACACTGAAACACATGTGAAAAAGACCCTAGAAATACAATCCAGATTGATTTCAAATTAAGATTAAACAAGAACCCAAGCCAATGCCCCTTGCTACGAAATGCCCAGGATCAATGAAACACCCCACTATTCTCCACGAAACCATTCAACAGGCAATTAAACGAACTCAGCACATTTATTTTAAATGTGCAAAATGAATTTTCATATCCTAAGAGTAACACCAGATGTTTTACCTCTTTTTTCCTAATTGATTTTCCAGCCTACAGCAACTCGTCTTTATATTTTCCAGTTGGATCTAATGCAGCAAGAAGAGTGTTCTGGCAGGATTATTAAATGCCATGCATTTTAAAACAAGCATAACCCAGGCTGCCATGTGTCACCTGGGTTGTGGTCTTCCTAAAATTAAAAAAAAAAAAAAAAAAAAAAAAAAAGGCAGCTATAGGTACCAGGCAGATTTGAGCAGGCAGGAAACCCAGAAAAGGCCCTTTCGGGGGCTGGGACTCCAGGCTCTTGGCTGGTTGCAAAGCTGAGTTACTGGGCATTGAGCCCAAGCTTGAGCTCTTCACAGAGTCCTGCACTCCCTGGTACCAAAGGATTTGCAAGCGGTAAAACTTGCAAATCAACATTTTGTCTTTATGTGGAAATTTTTGGCTTTAAAATGAAGATGAAAAAGTAGGCTGAGGGCTAGAGGTGAGTGAGGCCAGGAGCTAAGGAAAGGATGAGGCAGTGGCTTAGAGAAGCCAACCTGGTGGACCCTCTCCTTGCTGCTCTGTGCCTAGAGCTGCCCAGACAATTCCCCTCTGTCGGCCAATGAGCCTGGCTGTGCAGGAGGCCCTGTTAATGTGTTTTGTTTTGTTTTGTTAAGTGGGTGAAAAGTCACCAGCAACCAGGCTTGCCTCACTCAACAAAAGCTCTTGGGAGTCTAGGGAAAGCCAGGGAAACAGAAGCCTCAAGTTTTAAAGCAAAGGGATTCAAAAGGGGCCTTCTCTGCTTCTGCCTGGAGGAGGTGGGCTGGCGGGGGGCGGGGTGTGGGGGGCGGCAGGCGGTGGCAGCAGGCAACTAAGGGCTGGAAACCCAGAAAGTGTTGATTCCAAAAACAAAAACCACGTCTTTGGTAGTTGGGAGAGGTTGGCAGTATCTGCTACCTTTCCTCGAAGATGCTGAGGCTGGCAGATTTGAGCCCTCATACCTGTGGCGGGATTTTAATATGGTCTCTGAAGATAAAGCTGCCTGTCTGGTTCTGGGACCCACTGCAGCAGGCTGTCTGAAATTAGAGCTCATATGATTCCACGTCAAAGTGTGCCTGCCCCAGCTTTCAATAACAGCCACCCAAAACCTCGTGTTCTGTCCGTAATGCGGCCACTCCTGGCACTTAGAATAAAGCATTTTGGGCTCCATATAGACCTTCAGATGAAACTTCAATGATAGAAGAATCAGCTTCTGATCTGGGCTCTCCCCAACTTCCACCCAGGAGCTCAGGCCAGAGATAACACCCTACAATCTCAGGGGGTATTGTGTAACCCCATGAGGATCTGAAGGGAACCCAGGAACCAGTCTTTTAGACAGAGAGCCTGGTCCCACACCGGTGATTAACAACAACAAAAAAGTCATCTAAATTTTAAATGCACAAATGACACCTTTCCAAGTTTCAAAGAATAGGAAGCAAAGGCCCCATAATAGACTTCGACACGAGTGCTTAAGACATACAAACAGTACATGTTAGGTCAAAGGTTTGGGCACTGGGTGCCAGGGTAACCTCTGGCACTGGGACAGAAGGAACCTGGTCTCCCATGGCCACGCAACCCCACACGTCCTCGAAGGGATTTCATCCCCATTTCCTACAAACACTATGAGGGAAACTGAGTTGGTGGGACCTCCACTGCAGAATTCTGCCCTTGCCCCCAAATTCACAAGAATATTTTTCCACATTATTAAACCACAGGAGCCATTTTATAAATGTCATCATCATAGTCTTTTAATATTTTACATAAAAAAACTGTATACACAGCTTATAGAACTTTTATGTAAACATTATAAGCTCACCACTTTGTCATTTGTCAGTTTATTTAAAAAATAAAAAACAAGACAACAATTTAGTAGAAGTACCACTGGATGGGGAAGGGAGGGGGGAGAAAAGAGACACTAGGGGCAGGTTTACTCTCTGTACAGAGATGCAGAGAAAATTTCACACAGCTTTAGAGACTGCCTTGTGGGGGGAAAAAAAAAAAGGTTTTAGATAGGCCCTAACGCTTGTTACTGCCCTTTCTCAAACGAGTGCGCATACCTGCACAAATAAAATTGCAAAACAGTGTTGCCACTTTTTTCAAAAGAAAAAAAATTAGTGGTTTCTTTATCTTCTCCTTGTTTTTTAAAAGTCATCATTTTTTTAAAAACATCAGAAGTAGATGAGGTTACAGTGTACAAGTGTGGTCAGAATGCTACTGCCTTATGCAAATGACAAGTGCATTAAATGTCAAACAATGAAACAATTGTGCAAAGAATTCTTCCACACACACACCCCCCCAAAAAAAACACCCAAGTTTTAGCCTTTAAATAAATCAAATAACATCCGTTTCTTGGACTTAACGATTTTCACTTGTAGGACAGGCACAAAGTTCGCTTATGGCAAAAACAACCTGCAGCACACTTTCCCTCCTCCTGGCTGTGGCTGGTGAGGGGGTTCGCAGGGGGGGAGGGGGGGCTGGCCCGCAGGAGCCAGGAGTCTAGAAGCTGTGTCCTCTTATCCCCAAGTCGGCTGCAAATGTCTTCCCCAAGGGTTGGAAAGATGGCCAAGTCTTGTTCGTGCTGGGATGGACGCCTGACCCAGGCTGGGCCGGAGCTGTTCCGTCACTCCACCCACCACCACCATTAAATAACACCATCCTACCTCCGAAAATAAAATTATATCTATATTTATATAACACCCCATCCTCCCCAACCCTCCCCTCCCGCAGTTCCCGAGGTCTATGTTACAGACAGGGGATAGCAGGCGCTCGCTGGTTATGGACGAACATCTGATGGGGTGCGGCCGCACCCCGGTGCCAAGCTCGTCTCCGGGAGGCAGAGGTGGGCATGGGGTGAAAACCCGGCGGCGGGGAGTCGAACATACACACAGCCACACACTCTGAAGAGGCTTGACTCTTCAGAAAAGGGTGGTCAGGGGACCCTTGGCACTCAGCGGGGCGGCCAGGCCTGTGCAACACAGCCGGACGCACAGACACTTGGAAAGCGGGCGCCCGGTGCCTACCACGCGGATTCCCGGCGCCAGAGCCTGAGCCGCTGGGCCACGTCTGCCGGGGCTGAAGGCAGACACCAGGCAGTCCGGTGGGGTCCTTGGGGGACGCGGGTCTCCCCTTCCCCGGGCTCGTGGGGGCTGGGCCCGGGAGGGGGAGGCGCGCCGGCAGGGGCAGGAGGGGCTGGCGCGGCCCTCATAGCACCTTGCAGCAGTTGATGCAGCCGTTCTGGGAGCCGTAGCGCTTCTGCAGCGCGGCGCGCGTGGCCGTCTCGAAGACCTCGCGCACGCCCTCCTTGGTCTTGGCCGAGCACTCGAGGTAGTCGTAGGCTTGGATGCGCACGGCCATGGCGCGGCCGTCATCCGTGCGCACCGGTTCCTGCTTCATGCGCGCCAGCTCTGTGCGGACGTGCTCGTCGCTGCGCAGGTCTTTCTTGTTGGCCACCAGGATGATGGGCACGTTGGGGCAGAAGTGCTTCACCTCGGGCACCCACTTCTCGGGGATGTTCTCCAGCGAATCCGGGCTGTCCACCGAGAAGCACATGAGGATCACGTCGGTGTCCGGGTAGGAGAGCGGCCGCAGGCGGTCATAGTCCTCCTGGCCCGCCGTGTCCCACAGCGCCAGCTCCACCTGCTTGCCGTCCACCTCGATGTCGGCCACATAGTTCTCGAAGACGGTGGGCACGTACACCTCGGGGAACTCGTCCTTACTGAACACGATCAGCAGGCACGTCTTGCCGCACGCGCCGTCGCCCACCACCACCAGCTTCTTGCGGATGGCCGCCATGAGCGGGCCGGGCCCGGGCAGCAGGAGGGGGCCCGCGAACGCCTCGCGGCCGTCCCGCTCGCCGCTCACTGCTCACCTCGGGCTGCGCGCTGGGGGAAAGGGTTGCTAGCTGCACCCAGGCCCCGGGGTGGCGCGTTCTCTCGCTGTGCTCGGGCTGCCGCGGCGGGGTAGGTGGGGGCGCCGGGGCATAGGGCGCGCCTTGCGTCTCCGCGCTGCTCCGGAGCGGTGGCCGCTCTCCTCGTCCCGGGCCCGGGGTCGGCGCCTTTGTGCGCGAAAGGTGGCTAGAGCAGCGGACCCGGCCTAGCTCCCTCCCGGGTCTCTCTAGGCCTCAGCAAAGGTACAAGGGAACACACACGCGCGCAGCCTGACTGCGGTGGCAGATGCGGGCTGCGGCCCCAGCGCCCGCTATTTAAAGAGTTCGGCGACTTTCTTAATATAGCCGCCCAATGGGAAGCAAGCCGACTGAGCTCATCGCTGCGGAGCTTGGCTCTAATTGGCCGTCCGCTGCAGCCCAGGGGCGGGGCCGGGCGAGCTTGATTGACGGCCCAGGCCGCCGGGCTGGGAGAGGCAGCGAGTGGGGAGTCTTAACGCCGCGGTGGCTGGCCCTGCGGGGCTCGGGCGGCACCTGGGTTGCCGTCTTCGCCGCAGCTTGTGCGCGCGAAGCGGGAGGGCTGGAGCTAGCTGCCCGGAGCCCGCGGAGCCTGGACGAACGGTTCCGAGAGAGGCGGCACTTTGCGGGCCGTTGATGACTCCCTCCCACTCAAAATTGCCCTCTTGCTTCTCAAACTCCCAGCGGGTGGTCGGACCTGTGGGGGAGGGAGCGGCTCCTTTAATGTGGTTTTGTTTTTAAATACACACACACACACACACACATGCGCACACACACACACACACAGAGGCACACATATACACACACACACACCCACACGTTTGTTTCCAAGCAAGGTTGTTGGGGTTTTTTGTTTTTAATTCAGAAGCGGCCCCTCCCCTGGTCGAGTCTGCCGCCCCCATCCCTCCACCCGGTACTCTCCCTGACTCCTGGGTTTGGATCTCCGAGAGGGTGGCTGTAAGCTGGGTAGGCCTGGGCCCAGCCTCTGGCTCTAACAAGTCCTGCCTCCTACCCGCTTCTCGGCACCCAGCCTAGGTCCCTATGTGAAGATGATTGGGAGAAGGAGGGGCAATGAAAAGCGAAGGTCGAGGCTGGTTGCAGAACTTCAGGTCCACTTGGAGGAAGTTACCGGGCAGAAAAAGGCAGCCTCAGCCCTGGTTTGGCAGGATTAATTCAGATCCTGGTCATAAGGTTGAGAACTGTCTGGAGTAAATAGTACAATAAAATCCAACCACCCCACACCCCATTGGGCAAGAATAGGCTGAGGCCCCAGGGAGTGGGAGGAGAAACTTGCAGGCTGGGACACAGCAAATTAGTGTGTGGTGGGGTGCTAGATCCCCAGTGTTCTGGTCCCACCAGGACTTAATTCATCTATTCCATGAATTCTGCAGGAGATGACACCTACGTCTGAGCTAGAAGAACCTAAGTCAATGGATCTCAATCGACAGAAGAGGTGGGAAGGGGGAGGGAGGGAGGGAGAATCTCCCAGGAAGGAGGAACAGCTTGAACAAAAGCAGAGATGTGGGAAAGAGTAAGACAAATTCTAGGAACAGGGACTAGCTTAGTGTGGCTGCCCTCGGTGGAGAGAGAGAGAGAGGTGAAACTCAGGATGGAGGCCAATCATGGAGGAACCAACTACACAGGTTGGGCCATATCCATTCTGGAGGCAGTGGGATGCTTACTGGTTTTTCAGAAAGGAGAGACCCACTACATCATGATGAGGTTATTGCCTCATATTTCTGCCTCCACCTCTGACTGGAAGCTGTTGGAGGGCCTGGATTCTGTCTTATCTCAGCATCTTGAAGCCCTAGCACAATGCCTGACCCTATGCAAGCATCAGTAAATGACTGTGGAGAATTCGCCTAAATGCTCAGGAACTCAGTTGGAACTTTCTGGAGTCTCTTACCTCAGACTCCAGACTGCTTTACCAACCATCCAACCAAACCCCGGGCAGCCAGCTGTAGCTGAGCCATGGTGTTTTCACACATGATTCATATGTTGAGATGTAGGTCCCCGAATGGATGCCGCAGATATAATCAGGTCAAATACAACATTAGTGCCACTAACCCCCGGAGCCCATCCTCATTTAAGTGACCAAAACTGCTTCCCTCACATTGGATTATCTCCACTACAATGCCTAGCGTTTTTGTTTTTTTAATTTTGTTTTTCAGATCTAAGGAACTGAACTGTCAATAAGTAAATAATTTCTCCAAGTGGAATCCCGTGGGAGAAAGTAAGGGTTTTTTTTTTTTTTTCTTTTTTTTTTGGATCATTTGTTTAGGGCTCCAATCTAGCAACTTTTTCTTTTCTTTTCTTTTCTTTTAATTTTAATTTGCCTGTTAGAAAAATCTAAAAATCTAGAAAAATCTAAATTTTTCTTCCTTTAATCAAAACCTTTTATAGCTGTATTGTTAACACTGCTTTCCTTTATCTTAATATAGCTTGGGAATCTTGGCTTAAGCTTCAAATATTAAGAAAATATCAAACAAAGTTTTGTACCATGTATTTTTTTAAAAACTGGAATACAAAGAATCAGGAAGAGGGATTCAATTCACTCATTTCCTGACTCTCAGACATATTATATGAGGTGTTCCAAGCTTGAATCTCAATACTGCAGTAATTTCTAAAAATATTCAGTTGGTAAATTATGCCAAAGTAAACAAGTAGAAAAATCCGTATTCTGCAGCAGCTTCTTTTCATGGTCTTCATTTTCATGTCCAGGATCCTTTGACAAGCTCTGAGAAGACTGGCTACTTCAAATACTGTACCACTCACGGGATAAACTCTCCCAAACTAGGGGATGTGCCTAATGGCCTCCTCACTGCCTCTGCTCTCCCTTCACAACACACTGGCAAAGGACAAGGATAAAACTGACTTGTCAAGGAGAGCAAATCATTTTAATAGTTAACTTTAGTAACCTATAGATTCGTTGTATGACAGATACCCACACTAGTGAGAGAGGGAAGTTATCCTTCAGACAAAAGGGAGATGTTAATCTACCTCCAATCTTCCTTCAGCTTTATTGATTTGGCCTGTTTTGTCCACACTCTCCTACAGATCTCCTGTAAATCACCCCCCAACTCCTCGGAGAAAAGACCAGCCAGAGACTGGAGTGTTCATTAGATTTTAGTGCCACCTTGTGGCAATCTTTACAGGTTTAAAAAAAAAAATATATATATATATATATATATATAATTATATTTAAATATTTTATAAATATTTTCTATATATTATATATATGATTATATAAAAACTTATCTAGCCAAAAAGCATGCATTTTATGACTATTTTTATTTTAAGATGTTTCACAGGATGTAAAACTCCTATTTGTTTCACAAGCAGCTTCTTTAGAAATTCTTCACATATATATTTATACACACATAGAACTTTTTTCATATACACTTAAAAAAATTAATTCCTTCCTAGTTAAATAGTAACTTCTAAAAGAGATTAGAAGATAACAGCTGTGGAACCTTACTAATTTATATAACAATGGACTTCCTTTTAACCTAATTACAATGTACAGAAAGTTGTAAAACAACTTGAACTGCAAAAATCATCTGCTTTCTTCCCCCCAGCTAAGAAAGCCATTATTGGATAATCTGGTATAAATGGAAGTAATAATAATTCACTTACCAATAAGCATTTACTGGAAACCAGCAATACTATAGACATTCCTGGTAGTCATTTAATTTTTAAATTATTTCTAATTTAAGCAGTAGCTTAGGGTCTCTAGGAAAATTGTCAACCTTCCTTCTCAATGCGATGAGTTTTAAAAAGGGAAAGGCTCTTCTAGACCTAGCCATACTATTTCACATGGAAAAACCAAAGTGGTCCCATATGGTCTGTTTGGGCCCATTTAGCCATGAGTTACATAGCTGAGCCTTCAAACTGCTTTCTGGGGTCTCCAAGCTATAAGCAACAGCAATTCAAACACCCCTCCCCTGTCCCGAGATTGTGACCCAGTTTGACCCAGGCCTAAGACAGAGAGGCTGGGCTCACAGGAGAATCACCATAGCTAGAATGTTAAACTTTGGAATGTAGGCATTGAACTCTGATCAGACCCCGTCTGTCCAGCCCAGGGTCATGCTAAGGGGAGTTGGCAGTGGGCAACAGGGCCCAGCTCCTGATCACTCTAAAACTGCACCATCCAATCCAGTAGCCGATAGCCACATGTGAAATCCTGCTGATACCGCTAAAGAACCATTTTCAATGTTATCTAATTTTAATAAATTTAAATTTAAAAGCTGATATTCATGGTAGAGGAAAAGGGGAAATGTTGGTCAAAGAGTATAAACTTCCAGTTAGAAGATGAATCAGTTCTAAGGATCTAATGTCTAGCATGGTGCTTTTAGTTAATAATACTATATTATATACTTGGCAGTTGCCAAGAGAGTAGTTCCTAAACGTTCTCAGCACAGGTTGGGAATTCTCTGGTGGCGCAGTGGTTAGGACTCTGACCCCCCAATGCAGGGAGCTCGGGTTCAATCCCAGGTCAGGGAACTAGATCCCACATGTGTGCCACAACTAAGAGTCCGCATGCCACAATTAAGGAGCTGGTGAGCCACAACTAAGGAGCTGGCAAGCCACAACTAAGACCCAGCGCAACCAAATAAAAATAAATATTAAAAAAAAAAGAAATGGTAATGATGTGATGTGATGGAGGCGTTAGCTATTGCTATAGTGGTAATCATTTTGCAATATGTAAGTGTATCAGATCAACACCACTGTTGTACACCTTAAACTTATACAATGTTATATGTCAATTATATCTCAATAAAGCTGGAGAAAGAATTGATTTAATACTGATATGGTACTCAGAAAACTATAAAACACTGTTGAAAGAAATCAAAGATGACATAAACAGATGGAGAAATATACCACGTTCTTGGATTGGAAGAATCAATATTGTGAAAATGACTACACTACCCAAAGCAATCTACAGATTCAATGCAATCCCTATCAAACTACCAATGGCATTCTTCACAGAATTAGAACAAAAAATTTTACATTTCGTATGGAAACACAAAAGACCCCGAATAGCCAAAGCAATCTTGAGAACGAAAAACAGAGCTGGAGGAATCAGGCTCCCTGACTTCAAACTATACCACAAAACTACAGTAATCAAGACAGTATGGTATTGGCACAAAAACAGAAATATAGATCAATGGTACAGGATAGAATGCCCAGAGATAAACCCACACACATATGGTCACCTAATTTACAACAAAGGAGGCAAGAACGTACAGTGGAGAAAAAACAGTCTCTTCAATAAGTGGTGCTGGGTAAACTGGACAGCTACATGTAAAAGAATGAAATTAAAATGCTACCTAACACCATACACAAAAATAAACTCCAAATGGATTAAAGACCTAAATGTAAGACCAAACACTATAAAACTCTTAGAGAAAAACATAGGAAAAACACTCTTTGACATAAACCAAGCAAGATCCTTTTTGACCCTCCTCCTAGAGAAATGGAAATAAAAAGAAAAATAAGCAAATGGGACTTAATTAAACTTAAAAGCTTTTGCACAGCAAAGGAAACCATAAACAAGACGAAAAGACAACCCTCAGAATGGGAGAAAATATTTGCAAATGAAACAATGGACTAAAGATTAATCTCCAAAATATACAGACAGCTCATGGAGCTCAATATCAAAAAAGTAAAAAATCCAATTAAAAAATGGGCGGAAGACCTAAATAGACATTTCACCAAGGAAGACATACAGATGGCTAAGAGGCACATGAAAAGATGACTCAACATCTCTAGTTATTGGAGAGATGCAAATCAAAACTACAATGAGCTATCACCTCACACCGGTCAGAATGGCCATTATCAAAAAATCTAGAAACAATAAATGCTGGAAAGGGCGTGATGAAAAGGGAACCCTCCTTCACTGTTGGTGAGAATGTAGATTGATACAACTACTATGGAAAACAATATGGAGGTTCCTTAAAAACTAAAAATAGAACTACCATATGACCCAGCAATCCCACTACTGGGCATATACCCTGAGAAAACCATAATTCAAAAAGAGACATGTACCCCAATGTTCATTGCAGCTCTATTTACAATAGCCAGGACATGGAAGCAACCTAAATGTCCATCGACAGATGAATGGATAAAGAAGACGTGACACATATATACAATGGAATATTACTCAGCCATAAAGGAAGTGAAATTGAGTTATTTGCAGTGAGGTGGATGGACCTAGAGTCTGTCATACAGAGTTAAGTAAGTCAGAAAGAGAAAAACAAATACCGTATGCTAACACATATATATGGAATCTAAAAAAAAAAAAAATGGTACTGATGAACCTAGTGGCAGGGCAGGAATAAAGACGTAGACATAGAGAATGGACTTGAGGACACGGGATGGGAGGGGGAAGCTGGGGCGAAGTGAGAGTAGCATCGACATATATACACTACCAAATGTAAGATAGTTAGCTAGTGGGAAGCAGCATCATAGCACGGGGAGATCAGCTTGGTGTTTGCGACCACCTAGAGGGGTGGGATAGGGAGGATGGGAGGGAGGTTCAAGAAGGAGGGGATTTGGGGACATATGTATGCATATGGCTGATTCACTTTGTTGTACAACAGAAACTAACACAGTATTGTGAAACAATTATCCTCCAATAAAGACCTATTAAAAAAAAATACTGATATGGACCACCAAAAATTTTTTAAAATAAAAAATTAATAAAAACTGATATTCGATTCAGTTATTGGGAAATGTTTATGTATGTTTGAAACAACTTGAGTATATGAAGCTACTTTTTCTTACCGGAAATTTTTTGAAATCTAAATACAGATTGAGTATCTTTGATGAAAATTTAGCATCTGAATTGAGATGTGCTGTAACTGTACAATAAACACTAGAATTTAAAGGCTTAGATTGAAAAACATGTAAAATAGTCCACAAAATATTTTTATATTAATTACATGTAGACATGATGATATTTTGGATATAGTGGATTTTTTTAAAATATGAGATTTAATATGTTAGATATATTTGGATATATAATTCAAATAAATTTTACCTTTTTCTGTTTGTTACTGTGACAACTAGAACATTTTAAATTACACATGTAGTTTACATTGTATTTCTCTTGGACAGTACTGCTCTAAAATGTCTACAAGCTCATGTGGCTTCCTGGCTACTCCCTCCCTCACCACCCTTTTGGGGAGTCACCTTTATATGAACCCCCCTGGATCCCCTTAATCTTCCTGTGGGGGTTAGAGGTAGGATTTCCTTTTGTTTGTTCTAAACTCACTGCTGGATTTCAGACAGGCTCAGACACTCAGATAAACAGTGTGGTTTGGGGCCATCTGGGACCTCCCTGTCCCACTTTCCATCACTGCTTTCCAGGCCAGGCACCTCTAGGACTTTTCATCTGTCCCCCTAAACAGCAGCCCCCTCCCTAGTCTGTCCAGCTCTCATCCCAGCACTAGGCGATGTTTTCTTGAACAGTAGAGGTTATTTGGGCCTTTTTGCACGCGTCTTATTTTCCTTTCCAGAAAAGGGAATCAACATCTAGTCCTTGTCCGATTTTGGTAGAAAAGTGGGAAGTGTAGATTGTTTTCTGGAACTCTCATATCAACATCAATTCTCTCAATTCAATTCAGTAATGTAGATTGAGAGGAGAGTGGAGATGGGGAGGTGAAGACACAAAAGATAAGTAAGCTTAGGACTAGCACTTAGTGAAGACTTGTCCCTCCCCCGCCATGGGACAAGACCTCACTAATATGTAAATGAAGGATGGAGCCAGCTTCACACTGGTGTTCACGGCTGAGCAAGGCTTTGGGTAACCAGTAGGATTTTTCCAGAAGAGGTGCCCATTTGCACCATCTGAAACATTTACTGCGTGTATTATGTGGAGAAATGTTCCAATCAGAGCCATTTGTTGAGAGGGAGAAGTAGGAAAATGTTCCTCTTTCCACGCCTGAGTTTGTCTGAAGACATTGCTGGGTGAGGTTTGTCTCACCCTGAGGAATGGGAAGGCAGAGAGGAAAGAGGAAGGTCACAAGAACTCACTCTTACGTAAGTGTTGTTATTACAAAATCCACCCCAGCAATGCTTGCTGTTTCTGTGGCAGATGCTGAAATTTCACACAGATTTGTTAATTTCGCCAACGCTACCAGAAGGTGATGGGGAGATGTAGTAAGCAGAAGAGAGAGAGCCTCGTACCCGGAACCTGGAGGCCTACTTTTTAGGTCTTCCAATTCCTAGCTGTACAGCCTTGGGCAAATCAACCTTTCCAGGTCTCAGTTTCCCCATTTGTAAAGTGAGAGAGAGAACTCAGAGGTTGGAAACTCAAATGTCCACAGGGGTCCTGCAGTTAACTGTGTGTGAGACATAATGGCAGTGGTGGAAACTGTAGGGAACCAGAGAACATGCCCTATCTAAGCAATAAAAGTTCAGAATTTAGAAACCAACTACTGTGCTGTCCAAAAAAGGCACAAACAGAACAGGCTGGATTTGGCCAGGCAGAACAAGTCTGTGGCCCCTGACTAGATGAATTTCATTTTTTACAGATCGAGGGCTCGCCTGTAGAAAATAATATTGTTAATCCTTTCATAAACTGAAAAAATAATTTTATAAAACAAAAAAATCCTTTTTCTTGAATTTTATTTTTCAAAACTTTCTTTTATTTGAGTTATTTATACCAAGGTCCAAAAGATGAAATATTCCAAAGGATGGAAACTAGGGAAACATAATCTTAAGTAAGAATAAGTTATTCTCGGACTTTCCTGGTGGCGCAGTGGTTAAGAATCCGCCTGCCAATGAGGGTTTGAGCCCTGGTCCGGGAAGATCGCACATGCCACGGAGCAGCTAAACCCGTGCGCCACAACTACTGATCCTGCGCTCTAGAGCCCACGAGCCACAGCTACCGAGCCTGCGTGCCACAACTACTGAAGCCCGCGCACCTAGAGCCCGTGCTCTGCAACAAGAGAAGCCACCGCAGTGAGAATCCCGCGCACTGCAACGAAGAGTAGCCCCAGCTCACCACAGCTAGAGAAAGCCCGTGCACAGCAATGAAGACCCAATGCAGCCAAAAATAAATAAATAAATTCATTTAGGAAAAAAAAAAAAGAATAAGTTATTCTCACAGCTACCTCAGCGTTAGCACTGAGCAGGGTGCGAGATGTTACACCCTTATGTCAGTCCAGAGGGCAATAACACCAAGTTTTTATTCTCTTCCCTTTTTTTTCAGTCTTGAAAGCAAATGACCTAATCAAAGTATTTATACAGGGATGATTCACTCCTTTTATTCTCTGATGATGTCAGAATTTTGCAATAGGGAGGAGTTGAATACACAATGGATTTCCACACTCCAGTGTGTTATCACTGAAGATGGCTCTGTGACTATTTATAGCATGAGACAGAGCCTATATTAGGAGCCACTGCTCAGAACCGGGCAATCTAGGGAGCAGATGTCACAGTCGTGGGGAGACTATGAAGGATACAGTTCACCCCACCATTCCAGGACCTCTGCTTCTGCCCCAGCCACACAGGTTGGTGGAACATGGCTCAGCAAAAAAGACTGTTCTTCATGAGGGTCCTCAATCAGAAAGGAGAACACTGAAAAATCTCTCTTTTTGACAATTCTCTCATGGAACTGTTTCATCTCTGGGAAGTGGAGTTGTGTGATTTCTGATCAACTTGGTCACAATGTATGTTTAAGAAAGAAGTTGATGCATTTGTAGCTTGGAAATCTCAGTGATATGCCTAGGAAATCCACTCACTCATTCATTCATCCATTCATTCCACTAACATGTGTTAGGTGCCTCCTGTATGCCTGGACCTCGGTATAGGGCTAGCTGCCACACTTTAAGGCACTCAAGGACCTGACATAGTTGGCGTCTCACAGCTGTTGAACTTCCTATGTCTAAATTGACGTAGGGACAGGGCTTGAACCAGGCAGATATGAAGGAGGTAATGACAGTTGCTGCTCTCATTCAATCATTTATTCTGCAGACATACTCCATGCCAGGGAGCAATTTGACAGAGTCCCAGCCCTCAGAGCAACTTCAGTCCATAAATACAAGTGGCAATACAGTACAATAGTCATAACAGTTAAACTATTTCAATCTAGTGTGGTAAGTGCTATAAATGGGTAGGCACAGGGGAGGGGCCAGAGTAGGCTTGAACTAAGAGCTATGTTGGTACTTTGGTGGCCCTCAATGAACCACACCCCCCCAGTATTCATCTCCTTGTGTGGTACCTTCCCATGATGAGTCTGAGCTTGACCATGTGACTAGCTTAAGCCAATGCGACATCAGCAAGAATGATGCAAGCTACAGCTTGATAAGTACTTGCATATTGGGGCTTGCCCTTTTGGAGTGCTTCTTCCTGGAACCGGGCTGCCATGCTTTATGGAAACTCAATTAGCCACGTGGAGAAGCCCAAATGGAAAAGAATTGGGTCCCTGGCCAAGAGCCACAGCTAAACTACAAGCCGGTGGCCAGCACCAACCCTTCCTAACATTCCAGCCAACACCATGGGAAAGAGAAGAACTGCCTGAGTCAACCCACAGAATCATAAGAAATAATACATTGTTGTTGTCTTAAGCCACTATGTTGCGGGATGGTTTCTTCCACAGGAATGGATAACCAAACAGGCTGTCTTGATGGTTGCATACAAGTTGGCCAGACCAAGAAAGGAAAAGAAAGGCATTCTAGAGTATGGAGGCATGAGATAGCATAGCATATTCAGGTACTAGATAGATCAGTATGGCGGGAATGTGGGGTATACTGTGGAAAGAAGCAGGGGCTGGAACTGAGGAGGCCGGCCAGGCCCAGATAAGAGCATCTGAGGATGGGTCGGGAATCCCCAAGATGAGGATTCACTAAGAGGACTCACAGGACTCAGTGGTTAGCTGTACTCACAGCTGTGATTCATTAGAACAACAGGAGGCAAAACAAGATCAGCAAAGGGAAGGAACATGGGGCGAAGTCAGGGGGACAGCAGGTGCAAGGGAAATTGTTCTTGAGAGTATGCAATCAGAGTCCTCTCCCAGGGAGCCACACAGGACGCACCTACTTCCCCCAGCAATGAGTTATGACAACACGCAGAAAACACTGCCAACCAAAGAAGCTCGTTAGAGACTCAGGGCCTGGGATTTTTACTGGGAGCTGTGATGGTTAACTTTTTAATGTCAACTTGGCCAGGCTACCATGCCCAGTTTGGTCGAACACCAGTCTAGATGTTGCTGGTGAAGGTATTTTTTAGAGGACATTAACATATAAGTCAGTGGACTTTGAGTAAAGCTGATTACACTCCATGATATAGATGGGCTTCATCCAAACAATTGAAGACCTTAAGGACAAAGACTGAGATTTCCCTAAGAAGGGAGAATCCTCCTAAAGACTGCAACATAGACATCCTGCCTGTTGCCCTGAGAATTCGGGCTCAAGGCCACAACATCGACTCTGAATTTCCAGCCTGCCAGTCTCCCCTACAGATTTCAAACGTGCCAACCCCACAACTGCATGAGCCAGTTCCTTAAAATGAATCACTTGCTCCCTCTCCATAAATATATCCTATTGGTTCTGTTTCTCTAGAGAACTCTGACTAATACAGGGGCTGATCCCAGAGGCACCCTCTGCCTGGCACGCACCCGAATTCCAGACTCCTAGAAGGAAAGCAGGGGTTCAGCATGAATCATATTGGCTGTTTCTACAGACAATTTAGGGACGGAGAGCCACTCTTCTCAGTTAATGTGTAGGAACCCCCCCGACTCGAAATCTCCGTTCCCAGATGCCAGACAAGGGCCAGCCTGGTGAGCAGGCCTTTCTAAGAATAAGCAGTCAGACTTAACTCCTTTCTGTATGGAAAGTAAGTAGTTTATACTGTGGGCAATAGAAAGTCTTTGAATTTTTTTTTTGTTTTTTGGCCGTGCCACGTGGCTTGTGGGATCCTAGTACCCTGACCAGGGGTTGAACCCATGCCCCCTGCATTGGAAGCATGGAGTCTTAACCACTGGACCGCCAGGGAAGTCCCTGAGTTTTTTTTTTTTTTAATGTAAATATGTTATTCCATTAGAGATTTTAAAGTGTGGGTGGCATGTTATGTTTTGTGTCATAAGGCCATGCTAACTGCATGTGGGAGCCAGCCCAAGTAGGGGAACTAGAGAAGCAGGCTTCGGATTAGGAGGCCCCTCTGGTCATCCAGGCAGAGTAAGGATGGAGAGGAAGGGGGAGGTTTGAGAAAACAACAGGACCTGTGGGAGGTGTCACTTCCCAGGCTGTCACCTCCTCTCCCGGTCAGTGGGAGCCTTGGAGAAAGGCCTTCTGCAGGTGAGGTTGCCATGTGCACTCTGTCTAGTCCCTGGAGAGATCTGGCCTGCCAGGCCTGGCAGGGGTTGGGTGTGTGTCTGTGCCTATGTGTCTGCGTCTATCTGTATATGTGTGTCTGTGTCTGTGTGTCTATGTGTGTGTGTGTCTGTGTGTGTCTGTGTATGTGTCTGTCTGCATATGTGTGTCTATATCGGTGTGTCTATGTGTTTCTATGTCTGTGTGTATCTGTGTGTATGTGTTTGTGTGTGTGTGTCTGCGTGTGTCTATGTATGTGTGTCTGTCTGTGTCTGTGTCCATCTGTGCCTGTGTGTCTTTCTGTATCTGCATGTCTATGTGTCTGTGTGTTGGGGGCAGCTCACCTCGCACGCCCACCCTCCTGGGAGAGGTATGCCCTAAAGAGGGCACCTGCCGTGGCTATGAGAGGAGGGGAGAGGAAGGCTGGCTCTGTGTCCGTCTAGGAGGAGGGGGAGTCAGCTCTCTGGAGACCTGATGCCCCAGGGCCCTTGCCCTGCTCTCTTCCCTCCCACCACCATCCAGACAGGGCTCCAGCTCTCCTGGATGCCCACAGGGCCTTAGGGCACACGTGAACCTTACAGCTGTGAAGGATTCTGTGGGTTTCACGGCTTTTGCTACTCAAAGTGTGGTCAGGGACCAGTAACATTAGCATTTCTTGGAAGCTTGTTGGAAACAGAGAATCTCAGGCCCCAACCCAGCCCAGGCCCCTACAGACTCAGAATCCAGAGTTCAACACGATCTCCAGGTGATTCGTTTGAACATAAAGTCCGAGAAGCACTGCTTGTCCTCACCTTATGTTGGAGGAAGGATGGTGGCCATGGGTTGATGGAACGTGTGCTGTAGCCAGGTTGCAGCTTTCCCCGGCCTCTGCTGACCATCTGTGTGGTCTGGGCAGCGTCTCTCTCTGCCTCAGTCTCTCATCTATGCATCGGGGCATTAGCACTGCCTCCCTCACTGGGCTATTGCGAGTTAAATGAGCTGTCGCGTGTCAAGTGTTTACAACAGAACCTGGCACGTGGTAAGTACCTGGAAACTCTTAGCTGTCATTCCTAAGCGAGGGGTCGTCCAGCCTCGCCTTGCCCCACCCCTCCCAGCAACACGCGTGCACGCAGGACGGGGGAAGAGCATCCCATGCTTAGACTGCCCTGAGGGAGAGCGCCTTCCTGTGGCTCCTGGAAGCTGGGTCTGAGGTGACACAGGAGTCGCTCCCTTGTCACAGAACAGCCTTCAGTTCTTGGAAATTACTCTCTGACCAAGTTTTCCTGTATTCAGGCTGTTCTAGTCCCCAGAACCCCATAATTTCTGCAGGTCCCGGCTGCCTTCCTGAGAGCAGGCCTCTCAGCGCACACCGGTTTGCCTAAGCCCTTCTTAAGGGACACTCCCAAGGCCAGGACGCTGAGCCAGGGGTGGTCTTCAGACCTGCTGGTTCTGCAGCCAAGCCAGTCAGATGGCTGCAGGGTAAGGCCCTCTGCAGAGGTGCTGCCACCAAGGTGTCCCAGGTCCAGTGGATGCTGAGCTGCCCAAGATGGTCCATACAGCATGGTGAGAGTGTAAAGCACCCTGGCATCCTGGCCAGCACGCGAGGGGAGACCAGGGAAAGGCAAAGCCCTTCGGTGGGCTCCCCAGAACCATGAGAGGGTGGCCCAGCAGACCGCTAGCATCTCCATGAACCAACTACAGCCAATGTCCCTGGTCACAGGTAGGAGAGGGCAGACGGTGGCTAATCCCAAATGGAGAACTTTCCACAATGTCTTGACTGCAATTGGATTTTTTAAACTTTTGGCTAAAGTTCTTGGAATTCAAGCAAAGTAAGTAAGTCCTTAGAAATAATAATACCAGTGACAGGGATTATAATAACAGGAATGATAGGTAACCGTTTGAGGACTTATGTGTTAGTTACTATTAAGTTCTTGACATGCATTATCTCATCTAATTCTCACAAAAAGCCTGAGCAAGGTGTGATTGTGGCGGAGACAAAAGGGGTCTGATACTGAGAGTCTTATCCAGCTGCCACCTCCCCTTCACCCCTTTCCAGAGCAATTCTGGGTTTGCCCACTGGACCGCACTCTTCTTTGTGATCATTAGTGGAGAGGAGAATTGAAAGGAGCCAAAAGGCTAAGTTGATTTACATTTTAAAAGGTCCTGGAGCTTCTCCCAGAAGAAAACAACTTGTCCAGAAGGACAGAGGAGAGGTCCAGAGAGAAGTGGGTGTGAGAGGAGATTGAGAGAAGAGAGATTTGGGAGAGGGGCTGCCTCGAGGACAGGGCTCTGGGGAATCTGCTGGGGAAAGAGGATCTTCAGGAAATTTTTCTTGTGTGTTTTGCACTATTGCTCCCCTTTGCCACCTCTTTGGGGGATTTATATACATATTTACATTTCTTTTCAAGATTTTTTTGAGCTGGAGTTATGCATCTTCTAGAGGCAACCCAGCACGGAGCTAGAAGTGAGCCGGCCCACTTTTGTTTGCATTACACTATGATTAGCTCCACCACTCAGAGATAAGGACGCAGAGATTAGAGAGTTTAAGTAAAGGGCCTAAGGTGACACTGCCAGTAAATGTTGAAACCAGAATCTGGTGAGCACTCTGGGCTGGAGACAGCAGCCACCTACCACGCTGGCTCAGAGGAGCCTGAAAACTCAGTGCTATTTCCAGGGTCCTCCAGCGGAGGGTTTTCTAATTGGCCAGGTCACACAGAGAAGTGACTCCAGAACTCTTGGGCTGTGAATACTGTGTTGTTCACTCCCTTCCTTGAAGTGGGTTTCCCAAATTGTCCCCTCATCCCCCTGTCCCTCCTCAGTGAATCACCTGCTCCCTTCTAGAAGCAGGTCTCTGCGTGAGCTTCTCTAACCAGGCAGTGTCTGTCTTTAAAGCCAGCAGCTGCCTGCCGTGGCTAATGAGGGGCCAGCAGGCCTGGCAGAGCGCTGTCGGAACAGGAAGTACTGCCAAAATCATTCACTCCCTCCGCAGTCATTTCTTGAGCTCACGCTGGGAAAACAGCACTCCCTGGAGGCGACTTCCCTTTCCCTCTGAAACTCTCCGTGACTTAAAGTTCTATTGTCATAAAATAGAACTAAGCAGGTCATTGACACCTTTATGTTTTTGCTTTATCCCAAGCGGCAGAAGGGCTGCCAGCAAAGCAATATTGAAAACCTTGGACTGTAGAAAAGATGTACCTGACCAGAAAGAAGTGGGGGGGGGGTGAGGGTGGGAGCTGGGTGCTTTATATTTTTTGTCACATAATGATTCAAACGTAAGAAAAATATATAGAGAATAATATCTGCCACCAGCTTTGCCAATCTTTGAATATCCCGTGTTTATTTCAAATCATTTTAGTTCAAATGAAACTCCTGTGTACCCTTCCCCAATCCTGTTCCCCACCCTCCCTCCCTCAGATACGCTGTACTTACATATTTACTACATATGAATGTGTCCTAAAGAATAGTTGGTGGAGTTTTGCATGTTTTAAATTTTTACACGAATAGTATTATACTTTACATAACTTCGGCAACTTGCTGTTGTCACTCAATGATATGTCTTTGAGACATAGCTATTGTTCATTCACTTTACCTGTATAATATTCCACTGTGTAAATATTTACCCGTTGTCCTGTTGTTGGGCATTTGGTTTATTTCAAGTTTTTTCTGATACAAACCATGCTGCAGTGAGAAGTGCTGCAATTGGACAGGCTGATGTGTTCATGTGCAAGGGTTTCTAGGATGTCCACCTGTGTCACGGGAAGGAGCTTTTCATATGACAAAAATCCTGGGTTTCATTTCAAGTTTCGAAATTGCAGCCAACGGCAAATGAAGCGTGCACCGTGACTCTGCCTCCTGTTTCCGCCTGGGGAGCTCCACGTCCTAGGTGAGTGACTGTGGCCCCCTTTCCAAGAATATGGTCCTGACAACGCCCTACATCCAGACTCATATATAGACCCCACATATATAGAACCCACTGTGAATCATTTATCTTGTCTGTTTTCCCTTTTGGACTTATAGTTGGAAATATTGACATTCTGGAGTGTTCTGATGATTCATACCTAGTGTGATGGTGAGAGAGTCCGGAGGGAGGGCACGACTGTTTAGAGAAGGAGAAATGGAATTATGAGGTGGAAGTCAGGAGGATTGACATTCCATTCAGCCACTTCTGGGTAATAAACTACCCAGCAAAGATTTATTATTCTCCCAATTCTGTGGGTTCCTCTGCTGGCTTCTCCTGGGCTTGCTCATGTGGTTAATTTCATCTGGAAGATTCGCTGAGCAGAAAGACCCAAGAGTCTCTTGATTGCATGTCTGGAAGTTGGTGCCGGCTGTCGACTGGGTTGCCTTGATTCCCCTTCACTCGCTCTTTCACCCTCCAAGAGGCTAACCCAGCCACTTTGCATGGTGGTCCTGGGGCAGCATTCCAAGAGCATGGAAGCAGATGCTGTAAGGACTCTTGTGGGCGTGGCCAAAAACTCACGTAGCATCACTTCTGCCAAATTCTACTTGCCAAAGCAAGTCACAGGGCCAGTCCAGATTTAAGGAGAGGACTAGTTGTCACTCCCTCTTGTTAGAAGGAAGAGCAAGTCATAGGATATTGCAAAATCACATTGGACAAATTGCTTCAACTGTCTTCGAAAATGATCTCGCAGGATTGAGAAACATGGGCAGAGTTAGAAATCTAACACTGAGATTTTAGCCAGAGTCTTCTGTGTAATTTCCAAAATAGGTCAAGATGATATAATTCTCACCACCCTGGCTTTCCTGACTAGAAAGAGGTTCACTGAGAGATAGTTTTTAAATTATTGATGATTCTGGCATTTCTCTTCACCTGAAAATCCAATAAAGAATCTACCTTCAACCTTTGTGAATTAATTCTTTAAATAATTTGTTTTTAAGGTCTCAGTGTGTACGGTGCATTATGCTAGGTGCTGGGGATACAGCACTGGACAAAGCAGATATAGTCCCTAATTATTTTGGAACTTTCATCCCATGGAAGGGAGACAGGCATTAAACAATTAATTATACAGTTAAAGATTTAATTACAATGGTATTAAGTGTCATAGGAGAAGTAAGTCATGCGAGGAAGAAATATAAGTTGGGGGCCCTGGCCTGGTGTTGGAGTCATGGGAAACTTCCTTGAGTAAGACATGTGAGCTAATTTTTGAGGAATAAGTAGGTATTATATAGGCTAAGGGCATGGGGGAGGGTAGTAAAAAGGAATATTTCAAGCAGAAGAAACAGTGTGTACTAAGGCCCTAGAAAGGGAAGAAGCCTGCATGTCTGAGGAAGTGAAAAATAAATAGAAGACAGGGGAGAGTTGATCACATGAGACAGGAGAACAGACAAGAGCCAGGAGATCATGCAGGACCTTGAAGACCATATAAAGGATTTTGGTCCGTCCTGGACTGAATTGTGTCCCCTGACAATTCATATACTGAAACCCTAATCCCCCCAATGTGACTGTATTTGGAAATAGGGCCTTTAAGTAGGTAATTAAGGTTAAATGAGGTCATACGCGTGGGACCCTAATCCAACATGATCGGTGTTCTTATATAAGACGAGGAAGAGACACCGGGAGACGGCCTGGGCTTGTACAAGGAAAGGCCAAGTGAGGACGCACAACAAGAAGACAGCCACCTCCAAGTCAAGGAGAAAATCCTCACTAGGAACCAAACCTGCCAGCACCTTGATCTTGGACTTCCAGCCTCCAGGACTGTGAAAAACTTAATTTATGTTGTTTAAGCACCCCAGTCTGTGGTATTTTGATATGGTAACTCTAGCAGACAAATAAAGCATATGAAATACTGAGATTTATGTTCTTAAAAGATCATCCTGGTTGTTGTGTGTGGGATAGACCCAAGGAATACAAAACGTTACTTGGGGACTTCCCTGGCCATCCAATGGTTAAGACTCCTCACTGTCAGTGCAGGGGATACGGGTTCAGTCCCTGGTCGGGGAAGTAAGATCCCGCATGCAGCATGGTGTGGCCAAAAAAAAAAAATGTTACTTGAAGATAAGTTAGGAGGCTATCACAGAGACCTGTGTAGGAGGTGAGGCTGCTGGTGGCAGGGATGGAGAGAAGGGGGGCATGCCAGAGATACGGATCATTAAGAGAGAACAACAGAGATGGAGGCCTGCCTGGAGGAGATGGTTGAGGAGTGCTAAGGAAGTGAAGAACTGAGATAGCAGGTATCTGTTCTTTTAAGAAGTTCAGGGACTTCCTGGGTGGCGCAGCGGTTAAGAATCCGCCTGCCAATGCAGGGGACACAGGTTCACGGGTTCGATCCCTGGTCCAGGAAGATCCCACATGCCATGGAGCAACTAAGCCTATGCGCCACAACTACTGAGCCTGTGCTCTAGAGCCCACGAGCCACAACTACTGAGCCCGTGTGCCACAACTACTGAAGGCCACGCGCCTAGAGCCCGTGCTCTGCAACAAGAGAAGCCACCGCAATGAGAAGCCCACGCACCGCAACAAAGAGTAGCCCCCGCTCACTGCAACCAGAGAAAGCCCGCGGGCAGCAACGAAGACTCAACACAGCCAAAATAAATAAATAATTAATTTTTAAAAAAAACCTTAAAAAAAGAAGTTCAGCCATAAAGAGGAGAAGAGAGATGGGCAATAGACATAGAGGGAAGGGGGGTGAAGTTTTGTTTCTTTGGTCTTTTTTTTCCAAGAAAGTCTAAGTTTTGTTTTTTTATAAAGTGAAAGAAACTTAAGCATTTTTAAACGTTGATGGAAAGGGTCCCACATAAAGGTAAGTGCTAGAGATGTGCTAGAGAGAAGACCTGAGTAAAAGCATCAGGTCCTACCGGAAGAGGCAGGAGGCACTGGGGCCAACCCACAGGTGCTTTATGAAAGAGAATGAATGGATGAAATTAATGTATAGATGAGAAAATGAATTAATGATAATCAACACCCGTGATGCTCTAACCTATGTTATTTAGAGTCTATAGGGTGGCTGCCATCCATTGCCAGCTTACGCCCACATAAGCAAGGGAATCTATCCAGAAAGCAAGCTTGTTTTTCTTTCTCCTCCTTCTGCTGGTCATTTAGGGTCCTCCCTACAGCCACTGGTGCAACTGTGCTGGGAGCCGTGGGTTTCTGGGCTACCCACTTGCTGTGCCCTCTGGTCCTACTGGCACTCAGAGATGCCCCCTCCCACCTCATTGTGGAGTGCTGCTGGCCAACTCGACCTTATGATCTGGTGATTCTGATAGGACTCAGTTCACGATGGTCGTGTCAGCCACATCGTCACTTGATGTCCTGTGCTCAGAAATTCTGTCTGTTCCAGGGCCCAGAAGCATACCAGAAGTTGTTTCTCAAAAGGCATTTAGTTCTCTGCCCCAGAGGGCATGGCCTCGCTCCAGTACTGCAAGGATCTGCATTGTGATTCTCCCACCGGGACCAGCCACAAGCTCTACATGGCATCTTTTCCCACCACCGATACTTCCATCACCACAGGGCCTACTGGACCATATGGCCCAAGTGGCAGGAGGTGCTTGTGGCTGCAGCCGGGGCCCGCTGCAGAGCCCTTCACGTTGTCCAGTGCACAGGCCTGGTTCAAGCCAGCCAGCCTTTCCCAGCCCTCTGGTGACACATGACGCCCAATGTAAGTGGCCACAAGATGGGGGTAAACATATAATTTTAACAACTCCCCCACCTCACGTGCTCAATCCTCAGAAGCTTGCTAAACCCTTACAACTTCCCCATGAAGCAAGGCTCAACCTCCTTGTCTTACAGATGAGGAGACTGAGGCACACAGAGTTGAAGAAACTTGTTCAGAAATGCTCCACAGTGTGAGACAGAACCAACAAGAATACTAACCCGATGCCTCAGACTAGGCAAGAGAATCTTTTAGAAACAGGGTGAGCAGAGTAGAGAGGAGTCGAGAATGATCGTGGGTGCCTGTGATGGTTAATTTCATGCGTCAACTTCACTGGACTGTGGGATGCCCAACAGCTGGTAAAATACTATTTCTGGGTGTGTCTGTGAGGGTGTTTCTGGAAGAGATCTGCATCTGAATCTCAGTAGACTGAGTGAAGGAGGTCACCCTCACTAACGTGGCATCGTCCAATCTGTTGAGTGTCTAAATGGAATATATATGTGTGTGTGTGTGTGTGTGTGTGTGTGTGTATACACACTATTGGGGGTCTAAATGGAATATATATACTATATATAGAGAATATAGAATATATAGAAATATATAGAAATAATATATATAGTATATAGAATATATATACTATGCTATATATATATACTATTGAGTGTCTAAATGGAATATATATGTGTGTGTGTGTGTGTGTGTGTGTGTGTATACACACTATTGGGGGTCTAAATGGAATATATATACTATATATAGAGAATATAGAATATATAGAAATATATAGAAATAATATATATAGTATATAGAATATATATACTATGCTATATATATATACTATTGAGTGTCTAAATGGAATATATATGTGTGTGTGTGTGTGTGTGTGTGTGTGTATACACACTATTGGGGGTCTAAATGGAATATATATACTATATATAGAGAATATAGAATATATAGAAATATATATAAATATATATAGTATATAGAATATATATACTATGCTATATATATATACTATTGAGTGTCTAAATGGAATATATATGTGTGTGTGTGTGTGTGTGTGTGTGTGTGTGTGTATACACACTATTGGGGGTCTAAATGGAATATATATACTATATATAGAGAATATAGAATATATAGAAATATATAGAAATAATATATATAGTATATAGAATATATATACTATGCTATATATATATACTATTGAGTGTCTAAATGGAATATATATGTGTGTGTGTGTGTGTGTGTGTGTGTATACACACTATTGGGGGTCTAAATGGAATATATATACTATATATAGAGAATATAGAATATATAGAAATATATAGAAATAATATATATAGTATATAGAATATATATACTATACTATATATATATACTATTGAGTGTCTAAATGGAATATATGTGTGTGTGTGTGTGTGTGTGTATACACACTATTGGGGGTCTAAATGGAATATATATACTATATATAGAGAATATAGAATATATAGAAATATATAGAAATAATATATATAGTATATAGAATATATATACTATGCTATATATATATACTATTGAGTGTCTAAATGGAATATATATGTGTGTGTGTGTATGTGTGTGTGTGTGTATACACACTATTGGGGGTCTAAATGGAATATATATACTATATAGAGAGAATATAGAATATATAGAAATATATAGAAATAATATATATAGTATATAGAATATATATACTATGCTATATATATATACTATTGAGTGTCTAAATGGAATATATGTGTGTGTGTGTGTGTGTGTGTGTGTGTGTGTGTGTATACACACTATTGGGGGTCTAAATGGAATATATATACTATATATAGAGAATATAGAATATATAGAAATATATAGAAATAATATATATAGTATATAGAATATATATACTATACTATATATATATACTATTGAGTGTCTAAATGGAATATATGTGTGTGTGTGTGTGTGTGTGTATACACACTATTGGGGGTCTAAATGGAATATATATACTATATATAGAGAATATAGAATATATAGAAATATATAGAAATAATATATATAGTATATAGAATATATATACTATACTATATATATACTATTGAGGGTCTAAATGGAATATATATATAGAGAGAGAGAGAGAGAGTTGGTTCACGTGATTATGAAGGCTGAGAATATGTATAATCGATAATCTAATTTGGGTTAGACGTATCACTACTCAGCTTTATCTTTTGAAGTGTTTTCCTAACAGGACTTTGCTCAATGATGTAAGCTTTAGCTGTTATCATTCTGCAGCAGTCGCTATCTATGTATGGTTTAGAGGTGATCTTAGTCCTAAGATCAGCAGCCAGCAAGCTGGAGACCCAGGAGAGCAATGATGTAATTCCAGCCTGAAGGTCAGCAGGCTTGATACCCAGGAAGAGCTAATATCTCAGTTTGAGTCCAAAGGCAGGAAAAGCAGATGTCCCAGCTCGAAAGCAGTCAGGCAGGAGGAGTTCCCCCTTATTTGCATGAGGGTCAACGTTTTTGTTATATTCAGGCCTTCACCTGACTAGATGAGGCCCACCCACATTGGGGAGGGCACTCTGCTTTACTCAGCCTAAGGATTCAAATGTTGATCTCATCCAGAAACAGCCTCACAGACACACCCAGAATAACATTTGACCAAATGTCTGGGCACCACGTGACACAGTCAAGTTGGCACAGATGCGGATGCTGCTGGTCCATGACGAGGCTTTGAAACCGCTGCTGCAGAGCATCTGCCTCCCTCTGAGGTGGGGTTAGGCCATTATCCCCTCTTCCAGCAGCATCCTCACAATCTAGAGGGGCGCACCCATGACTCTGGGGCAGGTGTTAGAGCAATGACCAAGCTTGACCTGCTTGCAGACCATGGGGTGTAGAGAGCCCTTGGCTGAGTGGCAGGAACCCTGCACGGCCAGGCACAGGGCCCGTGCAGCCCACAGCACCCCCCTGGGCTTGAGCTCCTTTTAGAGTTCACAGATAAAGCATTGCACAACATTACACTGAAAAGTATGTGTTGCTTATCTGAAATTCAAATTTCACTAAGCATCCTCTTTTTTGTTGTACTTTATTTTTTGCTCAATTTGGCAACCCTAGTTTCTTTGTGAAATGGGGTGCCACCAAAGGGGGTGTGAGAAGGCTTCAGGTGGGCTGCACAGACAGCGTAGCATAATGACAGCTTCCGGGCCAGGCCACCAAGGGGGAGCAGACCTGTTTCCCCGGGGCTGGGGTTGGGGTCGGGGGGTGAGTCAGCTTGAGAGGAGGCTGGGGGACGTCAGAGCTCACATCAACCACAGAAGGATGTCCCTCTCAGATCAGCCCTGACACCAGCAGTAAACAGGAAGTTCCCTCCACCCACAGGCTCACTGCTCTTCTTGCCAGGGTTACAGGGTCAAGATGATTCTAAACCAGGATTCAGAAGTCACTAGTGCTGGTGTTTGGCAACCCCAAGCGGGATGGCCAAGCCCCCAACCCAGAGGTGCCTCCAGTTTTCCAGCTCCCAGCCAGAAGAGACCCTCACTCCCACCCAGTCCCCTCCCTGTGCCAGGGCCCAGACCAGAGAGAGAACTCCAAACCCGGTTTGGTGAGAGGAAGAGCTTCTCCCAGGCTGTCAAGGTGTCCAGGAGTACAGGACGGGCGCGGTGCAGGGTGAGTGACGCCCCAGCCCCGGGTGCTCCGTTTCCTGGAGGTCTCACAGATGCTGTACTGTGTGTCGGCACCTCTCGGTCCTATGTGGCCCTGTGAGCTCCAAGGTCGTGGGCAGCACAGGGTCCTGGAGTCAGCGGTCACCCACCCTGTGGCCCCACCCCCTATACCCCCCATGTCAAGCAACTAGAGGAATGAGGGGCTGCAAAGGCCAGGTCAAGGGCAAAGGCCACTAGTGCTGAGGGAGGTGCGAGGCCGAGACACCCCCTGCGCCGGCCCCCCCGGGAGCACAGGCAGAAGAGGAGACAGAAGCCTGGCCCCAGGGGCAAACCACTGGCCACTTTGCCAGCTCCGCCCCTCACTTGGTGCTTGGCAAGTCACTTAGCTGCGCCAAACCTCAGTTTCCCTTGTGTAAAATGGGGAGATGATACTACCCCACCTGCCTCCTCGGGCTAGTGTAAGAACCAACTACTTGTGAAAGGATTTCATAAACTATCAAATGCTGTGAGTTAGGGCTCTCTTAGTCGCAAGTGTGAGAAAACCAGACATAAAGCAGATGAGGCAAAAGGGGAGCTCACTGGTTCAGAGTATCAACAGCGACACAGGGAAAGGTGGCGCTCTCCTCTTCTCTCATCCCTGCTTCTCTCTGCAAATCAGCTTCTTTCTCCGGCAGTCTGGCTTCTCCCATGAGCCTGGAGCATCTCCCAGCTTCACCTGCCACGAGGTGCTTCCCTCATCTATTTGCGCCAACATGAAAAATGCCAGGGAGGGCTCTCATCGGTCCCACCTGGGTCACGTGTCCACCCGTGGATGCAGGGTACTAGGTTTAGCACCCTCTTCTAGAACCATATATTTGGAGATCTGGGAGCCTTGGTTCCCCAAAAGAAAAGAGAAAGGGGGAATTCCTCAGAAAGGGGGACAATAATGCAAAGATATCTACTATGAAGGTCGTGTTTTATCGGTGATATTATTATTATCATTGGCATCAGCCACATAACCTGGCCACATTTTCTAATTCCCATTATCCTTGGGCAAAAGAGTGGCTAAAGGCACAGGCTCTGGAATTCAGACTGCCTGGATTCCAATTTTGGTTCTACCACTTTCTACCTGTGCGACATTAGACAAGTTGCTAAAACTCTCTGTACCTTCATTCATAAGTTTGTGAAGATTAAATGAGTTGATACATGCAGAATGTGAAGAAAAGTGGATGGTATCTCCCAGGTGTTCAATAAACGCTACTCGTTACTATTGTCAGAAAAAAAAGTGGCTTGCCCAGGAACCCCAGTTTGTGAGATAAGCTGGAACCAAAGCCATCGCTGCTCACCTACTTCCCAGCTTTCTTCCAAAGAGTGCTTACAACTTCAGGAACTGCAGTTCACTAAGGACTTCCTGAGCTGTGTGGTATCCCTGAGACTTTTACAAGATGATAGACAAAGTCTCTCTCCTTCAGAAGTTCACAGCCAAGTAAGGGGGCAGACATATAAAGAGAGGGCTTTCCTGCAAGTTGGCTTGTGCTCTTCAGAAGTGGATGCAAGGTTCTGTGGGAAACCACAGAGGGCGCTGGGCCCTGAGGAAGCTGCCAGGAGGAAACCACACCTGAGCTGAGACCCAGAGGATGGGCAAGAGTTTGTGAAGAAATGCAGCGAGCAGGGCACTGTGCTGGTTAGTCCTCAAGCTGTGGTGTCTCTGCTCCAGACCCACGTAGATCCTCTGCTTTGTGCCGCTGGGGCTGGAGCCCTGCAAATTCCACATCTCCCTCGTCAGTGGTCCCTGGTATGTTCTGCCAATAGGTGGCACCAGAAGCAGACTGGCAGGCAGGAGAGAAGGCACTTGCTGCTTCTTGTTTGGTCACTGTCCTGCCAGCTTCTCCCCTGCACGAGCCCATGGGCCGGAAAGCAGCAAGGAAAGCCTCCAGGTCTCTTCAGCCTCAGCGGCTGAGCAATTGACAAAGACCAGGAGCCGAGAGGCTGTGCAGAGAGCACCCAGGTAAAGCAGTGGGGAGGGAGCATCAGAAAGACTCCCAGGGGACAACAGCAAGGTCAAGGTGAGGGTGGCCCTCTTACATAGCACTCGATACCAGCAAGGGACAGCTGGGGGCAGGAGCCAGCGCCGGAGCAGGTCAGAAGCAAACCCCAGGCCCCGGGAAGCGGGGACCAGAGGCAGGGCCTGGATCAGGGCAGCTATGATGCCAAGGAAGCCACGCTGCCTTCCCGGCGCTGGTGGTTTGCTCAGACATCCCCGAGGCCAGACCCAGGGCCAGGACTCCGAGTGCGGCAGGTTAGGGGAGGGGGCCGCTCTAAGGACAGGACGCCGTGACTGCCCCCCGACAACAAGGGAGCTGGCTATCCGCTGAGTGCCCTGCTGCCAGCGTGGACAGAGCCCTGAGCCCCTCCCCCATGTTAAGGGGAAAGGTCTTTGAGAGCTCCTCTCTGAGATGCACTTCAGAGAGGGGCGTGAGTGCTGTGACCCGAACGCAGGAAACATGCACGTGTGTATCTGTGATGAACAGTGGGGGGTACTTTTAGAACAGGCCTGGTAGATTTCTATGAGGTTGGTCATTCCCTTAAACAGCTTGTCTGTGGCATTGAAAACTTCTGTCTTCAACACTCTTATTCACTCCCGTGGCTTCCATTTCCACCTTTATTTCTAAATATGCATCTCCAGCCTTGACTTGGCTTTTGAGCTCCAGATACACAAACCCCCTATCATCACGGGAGCCACCCGCAGTATTTCAAACGGAACAAAGTAAAACACCTCCTTTTCCTTCAAACCCGCCCCTCCTCCCCCTTCCCTGTTTCCATAAACCATCACATGCTCACCAAGTCACCCAGGGGCAAACCCTGAGTCCTGGCTGACGTCCCCTCCTCCTTACCCACAAGCAAGAAGACCAGGCCAGTCCTCCTTGCCGTATGTCCCAGGTCCCTCCACGACCCTCACACCCACTGCTACCACCCCAGGTCCCCTCCACAGATGCTCTCACCCTCAATTCCTTACAGCACAAGGAGCCAGATTCACCTTCCAAAGCACCACTCTCCTCCCCAAAGCTGCAGTTTAACTCAAGCCCGGATGCCTCACTCAGGGGCCCCCATTGTCTGAGCCAATCTGCCCTCTCAGCCTCTCCCTCTCTCGACCCCATAGTACTCCCTGGGCCACCCAGTCAGGCCCCGCCGCACTCCCAGAGCAGGCTAGCCAGGGGCACGTTCCCATGCTGCAGCGGGAAGCGGGTGATGCAGACTTTAGAACCGACTGGTTGCCCATAGAGACGGGGCGGAATCTCTCCCTGTCTGAGGCTCCCACTCAAGAGGCCCCCCTCTGGGCTGCGATGATTAACAGTCGTGAGCGGCGCCAGGATCAATGAATCGCAGACAGAGATGGGCTCCTGGAGCAGGGTCAGCGCACAAAGGCAGTAACTCAGGTTCCCCCAGCCTCACACAGTGTGTCCCTCACACAGTCCCCAGGCGCGTGGGAGGGCCTGGGACATGCGTGCGCCCAGTGAGAAGTGAGGATGAGGCCGGTGCTCTTCTCCGACAAGTGGCTATCTTTCTACCTGGTTCTTGTGTCACCACCTAAGTGTTTCTCTGCCTTTCCATCTCTGACCAGATCATGTAGCAAGGGTGGCACACCAATCAGATCACCTCTAATGGGACACTAGCTTTAAAGGTGCCCTTTACCCTTACATTCAGAAATTCATCTTTTTTTGAACTTCTGTGTTACGTTTTTAAGATAGCTTTGTTTCTAACCCTTTTTTCTGAAGGGCCTAAAGAGGGTTTTTGGACCAAAGCAATAAAATTCTGACCTTTTTAAAATATATATAATATCACATAATTTTCCACCTTTAAAATTGTATAGCATTTTTGGTTCTAAAATGAAAATTATAGGGAATTCCCTGGTGGTCCAGTGATTAGAACTCAGCACTTCCACTGCTGAGGGCCCAGGTTCAATCCCTGGTCGGGGAACTAAGATCCCACAAACCTCGTGGTGCAGCCAAGAAAGTAAAATAAAATAAAACAAAATAAAATAAGGCAAAAAGCATAGGTTTACAAATCTAAGTTTTATTCCCATGAAAAAGATGTTCCTAAGGGCGTATATTCCAAGAAGGCTTGCAAAATGCTATTTTTTCTTCTATTTATTTAGCTATCTTAATGGCTCCTAAATGCTTTACACTGTCTCCCAAGAGCCCTGATTATAGGATACATTCTGGGTTCAGTGTAAGAGATATTTTTAAAGAAAGTTCTAAGATTCTTCATTTTACAGAAAAGTCTCAATCCAGAGTTTATATAAATTTTTAAAAATCAACAAATGTAATTTAAGAGCATGTGTGTTCTGTAGGTAAATTAGTAATGAACAAAGCTCACAGTCCGTATCACAGTAACTTTATGGTCTAGATGCATCTTACTACATCTAAAACATATATTTAATTTATAGGAAAAAATAATGGCAAACACTAGTTTAGGAGGATGACTATCACAGAGCAAATGATGACAATTCAAGAAGAAAAAGACTGCCTATTGTTGGATCGTCACTTTCCTGTTACCAAGATGACCCCCCAGCTTGACTTATAATAAAGTGGAAACAACCAAATATCCATGAACAACAGTCTAATAAGACTAAGAATCCATTCAAAAGGATCTAATATAAAAATATTAGATATTTTACTAATATAAAAAGGATCATATAAAAAGGTCTCCCACATCAACTATTAAGGAATTTTTAGAAAGAGCTATAATATAGCCCATTTCTATTTTAAAAGGGATGGTGCTAACGTGTGTTTATCTGTGTGCATCAAGGTTACATCTCAAAGTAATAATCTGTCGGCTTTTGTGTGTGTGCTTACCTCCCTCTGTCTCTCTCACTGGTACCCCAAGAACTGGGCTGGACAGTTATTCTTTCTTCAGCCCACGCCTAAACAGGAACAATGATTCAAAAGCACTCACTAGACAAAATTTCTTTTATGTGTGTTTGCAGAAGCAGTTTTTCCTCTCCCAGAGGTAAACTAAGACTGTGACTGTGGAAAGGAAGGAAGAAGCCAGTGGGGGTCAGAAGGAGAAAGACAGGGAAGACGGATGAGGAAACAGTGTGGTGTGAAGGAGGGGGAGAAACGCTGAGGAGACCGGGGAGAGGGTGAGCTCACATCAAGGGTGGTTCCCTCACCAATTCCCCAGTGGCGGAGTTACCCATCTCAATTGGTCAGCAGTCCTAGGCACTTGTAAGACTCCTGAATGGAAGAAGTTTGAACGGTCAGGATGGGCTAGATTATGCTGCAGTAACAAACATCCCCAAATCTCAGGGGTTTAAAACAACACAGTTTAAGTTGGCTCACACTCCATGCCCATACAGGGTTGGCTGGGGGCTGGCTCTCCTCCGTGTCATTCTTATCCCAGGACCCTGGCTAACAGGGCAGCCTCCAGAAGACTGCCAGTCACTAAAGCATAGGGAAGTGGAAAGTGTAGGAGACTGTGCACTGGCTCTTGAAGCTTCAACCTCGAAGTAGCATGCATCATTTCAACTCCGAGTCCTAACCACTGGACCACCAGGGAATTCCCTCAACTCACATTTTACTGATCACAACAATAAAATCACAGAGATGGGATCACATGGTCCCATCTCACTCCAAGTGGGTAGGGAAATGCAGTCCTACCGTGACCTCAGAAGAAGAGCTCGAAATGGTGAACAGCATAAATGACCACCAGAGTGGAGAACTCGTACCCCTGTTCTGGGGATGGAGGTGTGAAGGGAGAACTGCTTCCCCTCAACAGGTGGAACTGAACAGGTTGTGAATTCTCCAATGAGCAAAGCAGCAGTGGACCCCTTTCCATGGTTAACATGTATGTGCAGATGCTTTCTAGAAGTAAGCAAGGAACCTCATTGCTCTGGAAATGGGGAGTGTGGAGCAAGAAATTTTGCCTTTCAATGTATACCCTTTGCAATGTTTGAAATTTTAATCATGACATTCATTTGTGTGGATTTATCTCTGAGACCCAGCTTCCCCACTCTAACTACTCAGCAGAAGACAGTATAAATGGTCAAAGAATTGAGTGCTTATGACTTGGAGGAACCAAGCTTTGCCCAAAACAGATCATCCATATACTGATGGGACTAACCTCGGGTGAAAGAACACTGCCCTGCCCCCAGGAACCCAGCCAACACCTGCCCCATATATTTCCTGGTACTTGTGGCTTGTCTGGAGGAAACAGTGAGGACTCCAGACTTTGTCCCCAAGACTCAGAACATTTTTTTGCAGTCCAAAGGACCCTTACTATATCATCTCTGGACTTAGAGAAGAAAAGCAACAGTGAACACCATGATCATGGCTCAGAGCAAGCAAGTTCAATGTGCTAATTTCTTAAGAAGTCTCAGATTTCCATCTGGGACTGCCTCCCACTACCATCCTGGGGCCCGGGAAGGGGTCCTGGGCAGGACATGAGCTCAGGGAAGGTGTGTCGGGAAATTGCAAGGGGCAGGAGGCTGCCCTCCCAGAGCTCAGCCTTGGGGACCCTTTGTGCCATCACTGCAGAACCAGGAGCCAAAAGGCAGTTGGTCATGGAAAGGAGGGGAAGATGGAGTCACAGAGTGAGAAACAGCCTAACTGGGGCACATGACCCAGGGCCAGTGGTGGTTCAGCCCCCGCTCTGCTTTCCACATCCAGGCATGCACCCACTGCCAGGTGGAGGGGAACAGCTCAAGACTTGGAAGATGTTACTCTTCCTAAGACAAGCTTCTCAGGACAGGGCCTCCGAGCCCAGGGCAGAGCAGGGCCAAAGGGGTAGAGAGGCATGAGTGCGCATCTTTACAAATATAAATGTGGTACATTCCTTCATCATTCAACAAATATTTCATTATTTTGATTCACCAATCGTTATTGATTTGCAAGGAGCCCAGGACCAAGACGGGAACTAAGGGATGTACACATGTGTCTAAGAGCTAACTCCCACCCTCACCAAGCCCACAGCCCAGAGGGGAGGATGTCATGAAACCAAATACCGTGGTGCAGGCCCCAGCGAGGCTCACAGAAACACAGGCACAGTTTGGTGGGACCCAGAGGAGGAAAGGACTAAATCCTGCTCGGGGTGTCCAGAGCCTTTCCTGGGGACTTTCAGCCTGTCCATAGACTCATTGGACAAGGAGCTGGATAGAACCAGTCTCATAATTTTCTTTTCCCCAAGGCAGGCTGTGCTGCTGGAGGAAAGGGATCTGAGGCTTTTCCTAAAATTTCACCGGCAGACGTGTCCTCAGGAACAGAGATGACGACGAGCTCACAGTTCAGACGTGTGGTATAAAAAAAATAAATATTGAGTCTTTGTCCTTAGTTCCTGGCACACAGCTCCCCAAACGCTTAGAGTCTCTGGAGTGCTGAGTGTCTTTTAAATGCTAATGAGATGGTAGCTGATGATATCACCAGAGGCTGTTTGGTGGCTGGGGGCCCCAGATAGCTTCAGGATTGGGGCTGGTTGCCAGAAAGTTCAAGACCTGAATAGAGGGTCGGAACTTTCAACCCCTACCTGCACCCCTGATCTGGGATTGAATTCAATCACCAATGGCCAATGATTTAATCCACCGACATAATGGAGCCTCCAGAAAAATCCCTAAAGGATAGAATTCAGAGAGCTTCCAGGTTGAGGAACCCATCAAGGTGCTGGGACGGTGGCACATTACATAGGGTTACTCTAAGGATTAAATAACATAAAACCCATTCAAAGTAGCTAGAATAGCATATGACATGTAGTAAGCTTTCCTTATATGTTAGCCATTACTATCTGGCTAAGAGTTTCATTAGTTTCCTAAAGATAGATAGGTATATACATACATACATACATACATACATACATAAGCAAGCATACATTTAACACTTAATTTTATTGATCTATAATATTCACTTCAGGATATAATGTATAGCTTTTTATTGATCTTCCTTTATATTTTTCAAATCTTGGCTTATGGAACCTTTACTAGTGTTGTTATAGAGGGGTCAATGCAACTCAGTGGTGTTTGGAGTAAAGATGCTGACATCCAAAGTGGGCAGAAAGGTATTTGCAGTCACCTGAACAGACTGGCCTAGCTCAAGCCAGCCATATGGGCTACTTGGATCCCATGTACCTGTGTAATCAATAAAACAGATGCAAGGGGCTTTGCTGTCAGTGGTCTCTGGCGTGTCCATCCTGCTGTATTCCTCCCCTTGCTGTACTGAAGGCTGGGCATCAGATCTCAGAAAATGTAGGGCCATCTTCTTCAGAAGAATCCCTGGATAAGGGGCCTTCCAAGATTCAGCAGGAGGTCCTCCAACATCCCTACCCAGTAGGAAGAGAAAGAAGAGGGCAGAGAAGCAGATAAGAAAAAAAGTAGAGAGAAGAATTGGATGGAAAGAAAATAAGAAAGAGGAGAGTCCTGGAGGCTCAGGAAAGAAAATCAGCTACCTTTCTGGAAGTAGCTAAGTAGTAACAAAGGCACTCAAATTTCTCTTTCTCCAGGGGCTGCTGCCGGTGGATGTTGTGAAAGTTAGCCAACTGCAGATGGTGAGAACAGTTCACAAGGTCATGGTCACCTCTGACATCAGTGGCAAGTCTGGGGATTCCTAAGACCATCCTTAGGTTCAATAATTGTTAGAAGGACTCATAGAACTCACCAAATGTTTTTATACTCAAGTTATGTTTTATTACACCTAAAGGATACAGATTAAAGTCAGCCACAGGAGGAAGGACATAGGGCAGAATCCAAAGGGGTCCAAACACAGAGCTGCCAGCCCTCCTCTCCCCCTGGAGTCAGGACATTGTTATTCTCCTGACATCAATGTGTGACAACACGCATAGCACACTGCCAACCAGGGAGGCTCTCGTGAGCCCTGGTGTCCACTCCTTACTGGGGTTCCATCACTTAGACACAATTGACTGCTCCTGTGGCTGACCTCAGTTTACAGCCCCTCAAGGGGTCAGGCTGATATTTCATGACCCAAAGCCCCCATCCAAAATCACATTGCTACTATCTGGTTGGCCCAAGGTCCCCAGGCAAACAGAGACACTCTGATCAAGCATGACATTCCAAGGGCTTAGAGATTACCTCCCAGAAGCTGAGAGCAAGGGACAGACCTCTGCTGGGGCAAGATTAAGTTCTTTACTACACAGATGTGGAGGTACCTGTGACTTGAAGAACATCATGAGAACGTAAATATTGTTTTTAATGACTCATCTTGTCAAGCAGTGTATAAAAAGAGGAGGACCCTGAATGCCAGGCTAAGGAGCTGGGACCAGCCAGGAATGGGACGGAAGGAGGAGACAAGTGGAAGTGACAGTGAGGAAGGGTCTTTCCTGGCTAGGGGGACTGGAGACGCTGAGGTTCTGTGGGCTTCAATTAGCAACTCCTGCAGCCTTTCCAGAATCTGACACATTGTGGCCTTCAGTTCCAGGGTTGGATCTGCCTATGAGAAGGGACGCCCTGAAGCAGAGACAAGCTCAGATGGCATCCCTGTGATGCCACCACAGGTGGCAAGGGTAGCTGATGTGACCCAGTCTGAGGCTCAGCAGAACGGACGCAGCAGGAAGAAATTTGGCGTCTGAGAACCAGAGAACTGTGTTTTCCATCACTGTGCTTTCAACAGGATCTTCATTAGCTCAGCTTTCCATCACTAAAATGGGGCTGATGATTCTCCTGCAAAAGTGTTCATGAGAATAAACCCAAAATCCTTATATCCCATCATCCAGGGGTAATGAATGGAGTTATGTTAACATCAAAAACTCACATTTCCTGCTCTTGCCTCCATTGATCATTCATGATCTCCAGGCCCCTGCAAAGTCTCCTTAAGTATTTCTGGGAATTCTCAAGAAGTCTCACCTGTGCTCAAAACCAGCCTGCCAGCCTCAGTCTATATATGACATCCACTCTACTCTCCCTCCTGCTCCAATCTTCCCTGTCAATGCCTGATATCAAGGGTCAGCAACTCTTTCTGTAAAAGGCCCGATAGTAAGTATTTTAGGCTTCTCAGGGTGTACCGAATTCTGGAAACTAATCAAAAGCTTATAACCAGGGGAGTGCTTAAACAAGAAAAAATGCTGAATCCTGGTCAGAACAGGGAGCTTTGTGAACTAGCTGGCTGAATATCGAAGGTGTGCCCCCAGCACATACACAGAGCCCATCTACAAAAGCTAGGAGATTTTTTGGTACCAGGCATTGAAGGAAATCTCCATCTGATAATTAGCTGACTACTAAGCTAATAGAACAGACAGACACCTTAGGGGCCACACACACCCATACAGATGTCACTAAACAAATAGCAACTCCTATAAGCAGCAACAAAAAACACTTGGGAGGGGAGGGAATATGATTTCCAGAGTTGCCGTATTACAGTATTTAAAATGTCCAGTTTTCAACAAAAAAATGATGAGGCGTGCAAAGAAACAAGAAAATATGGTCCATACATGAAGGCAGGGAGGGGAAGTAATCAATAGAAACTGTCCCTGAGGAAGCTCAGATACAGGACTTACTAAACAAAGACATTTAATCAGCTATTTTGAGCATGTTCAAAGAGCTAAAGGAAACCATGTCTAAAAAATTAAAGGAAATCACGAGATAATGTCTCATGAAATAGAGAATACCAATAAAGAGAGAGAAATCATGAAAAAGAAATGCTAAAGGGAGTTCTTCTGGCCGGAGTGAAAAGTCACTGAACAGTAACTCAAATCCCCAGGAAGAAATGAAGAACACTGGTAAAAGTATTAACCTAGATAAATGTAAAAGACAATATCAATGTATATTTTGTCTTTACATCTCCTTTTTTCCTATCTAATTTAAAAGACAACCACAAATGGTGCAGGGCACTGGATAGCTACATGAAAAAGAATAAATTAGGACTTCTATCTCACACCATATACAAAAAATTTACCCAAAATGGATCAAAGACCTAAATGTAGGAGATAAAACCATAAAACTCTTAGAAGGAAACATAGTTGTAAACCTTCATGACCTTGGATTAGTCAATGGTTTCTCAAATATGCCACCAAAAGCACAATCTACAAAAGAAAAAAATAAACTGGACTTTATCAAAATTTGTGCATGAGAGGACACTATCAAGAAAGTAAAAAGACAACCCACAGAATGAGAGAAAATATTTACAAACAGTATATCTGATAAGAGTCTAGATCCAGAATATATAAAGATCTCTTACAACCCAACAACAAAAGACAATCCGTTTTAAAAATGGGCAAAGGATTTGAATACACATTTCTGCAAAGAGAGTATTCAAATGGCCATCAAACACATAAAAAGATTTTGGAGTTAGATAGTACGGATGACTGTACAATATTATGACTATGTTAAAAAATACTGAATTGTACCTTTAAAATGGTTAAAATGGTAAATTTTAAGATGTGTGAATTTTATCTCAATTTTTTTTAATTAAAAAAAAAATTAGCTGCTGGGCTTTGGAAGGAACATATGCAAGTTAAGGATCCCAAAGCCTGAGTTCTGTTAGCTTCAAGGAGAATCTGCCCTGTCTCTCCAACACCAAGATAGCAGGAAGTCCAGTCTTTCCCTGTGGTTCTCCTCCACAGTTAACCCCTATGTCCCTGAGTCAGTCTTCCTGCCCATCAGTTACTCTGCTGGGAGAGTGGAAGAACAGACATGCCCCTTGTGGCCAGATCCCGTAATTACTACTTACAGAGAGCCCTGTCTGCATAATGCACCCCAAGTACCCAGAAAATGCAGTGCTATGGATACGTAAGAGGTTTATAAATGCAAACTTTGTATCTAAAACTAAATATTAACCGATCCCCCATGAGGCACTATTGTACCCCTTCCTGAGCCACCAGAAGTACAGTGCTGGCAGTGTAGAGTGCAGAGGTAAGCTGACCCACTAACATCCTGTTTACTGGTGCTGACACTGGAGTGCAAAGTAGGGCAATGCAGGGCCCAGACCCGGAGCCAGCCAGTGACTCCAGCCATGCTGAGTGGTGACTACAGACTCCATGAGTGAACTCCGGTCCCAATACAACAGATCAAAACCAAAGTGTCCATGTCAGATGGCCCTTCCAGAGATTTCTTCCTCTTCTGAGCTTCAGTTGCTTCTGTACCCCTTCTATGGCACTCACCACCTCCTCTTTCATTTTCTAAGTAATTACCTCCTTTTTTAGCTTCCCCTCTCACCAGGTGAGCTCCTGGAAGATGGAAACAGGTCTCATTTGATTCTATAACTTTTACAGTTGAGCCCAGCAGGAGTGATAAGAAACATTTTCTGGAAGGGTGAGAGAATTAATGAGTAAGTGAATAAATGAATGAGTGAGCAAGTAAATAAATAGATTAGAGATAAGTGAATAATGAGTCAAAGTATGAATAAGAGCCTATGTGAATGAACAAACTCCCCACTAAGCTCTAAATCCAGAGCAGTCTGAGGACCAAGTGATTGGTGCTCATGGTCTGGCTGGGATTTTACCACATGGGTCCCTTGGGTGAAGCGGAAAGTAGCTTGGAAAGAGCTGTTAGCTCTACACAGGCCTGGGGAAGAGTCCTTGAGAAGCTCAGCGTAAGGAGACAGTAGAATGAGTCCCCGGGCAGAGCCCCGAATGACGCTGCCTGCAACAGGCTGGAAGAGGCTCAGCTGGCCGTTCCCATCACTGACCAGACCCTGGGATCTCAGCAGAGGCTCATCTGCATTGTCCCTGATCCATGCAGCAGGGCTCACCCTCCTACTCTCCCATGAGCTTGGAGGTGCCCACACCCAGTGCAAAGTTTAAACAAGGCTCCTGCTAGGTCCTTGTACATAAGCACAAGCCTCTCTCACTCCCTGCATGTCAGGGATCCTGACCCCTGTTTCCCTCAGTCTCCAGATGGGCAGCTCCATGCCCTCTTTTCTTTCATACCTGACCTCAGCTATATAGACACCCTGGGCTGACCTGACTTATGGGACCAGTCCTCTCCCCTCTGCCTGCCCAGCCCCTTGTCCATCCATTCTACCTCCAACTTGACGCCTCTGCCCAGCTCTGGCTAGTGCTTTGGACCTTCCCAGAAGGAACATGAGAAAGAGCAGGTAAGCAAGATGCTAAAGATATTCTACCTCCTCCACCTGATCAGAGAAAAGGGAGACCAGTGAGGCTATTTATGGAGGGAGCTGCCTCTACACTTACCAAGAAACTCCATGGGGGAAAAAAACCTTTGTAAAAATAAGAGTGTCTGAGAACCTGGGCCAGACAAAGCCCTGGGTTCAGAGGAAAGGAAGGAAGAAAAGAAAAATCATCTACAGTTCCAGCACACTGTCACACTTTAGTGTGTATTCTTGAAGGTTTTTTCCTGTGCATATGTGTTTTGTTAATTTATGAATTCCAGATTATACTGGACATACTGTTTTTTACTGCGGTAAATATACTTCACATAAAATTTACCATTTTAAGCATTTTTAAATGTACAGTTCAGTGGCGTTAAGTCCATTCAGATTGTTGTGCAAGCATCACCATCATCCATCTCCAAAACTTTTTTATCTTCCCAGACTGAAATTCCATCCCCATTAAACACTAATTCCCCGTTCCCTGCCTCTGCATACTGTTGTTTAACCTTTGCTTTTGTTTTCACTTAAAAATACATTAAGAATTGTCTTTGGTGGCTTTCCCTTGACAATTTTCATCAACAAGCTAGAGCTTTCTTTCTCTCCAGGCTTCTGTGGCTCAGCCTGTGTGGCAGGGTGGACCAGCCATGGTGCTATCTTGGTAGGGGATATCAGCACTGGTTGACCAGACAGCATTAAGGGAAACTAAAATTTTGATCAATGGAGTCTTCCAGGAGCATGTCCATTGAACAAAGGGGGTCACTCCACATCTTCCATCTGGCCTGAACCTTAGCCTGGCCATCCCCCAGCCACTTTGGTGACACCACATTGCCTCCCCCCAGTGATTTTCCACACAATGACCAAGTGTGTCCTGCTAGGGAGCATGTAAGAACATCCAGATCTTTTCCATTCCACATGGGGATTTAGGGAGCACTAGCTCAGGTCCTGCCCCTAAATAACTATACCATGTGGACATTGGCAGGGTCTGTCCCCATTTGCCAAGGTCACCCTGCACACCAGTCTCCTCCCAGAGATCCAAACAGAGAGCAAGGTAGAAAATGCCTCCGCTTTCGGTTTTCCCTTTAATCTGCATATCTATATAACTCCCCCACCAGATGTGGAACAGGAAGAGGAAGTCCAGACAGACCTACTTGACCTCTTGTTTCTCCTATCTCTCTGTTATCCTTCCTACATACCTCTGTGCCAAAGAGGTCAGGTCTCTACCTCCAGTCTGGGTGGAACCCTTCTTACATCACATCCTTCTTCTTCCCTCAGGCAGGAAGCCTTGTGGAGGCTTTGCTTCTTTATGGGAGAAGCTCTGTGGTGAGTCCATCAGGCTTGGCTCTTAAAATGAGAGCTAAAGAACATCCAGAAAATAGAGGTTACCAAAGACATTGCTTTAAGATCCTCAAGTACCACCCTCATCTCCCACAAACAAGCAGGATCTCAACAGGCCAGGGGCCCCATTTTTTGCTACTCTGAGAGGAAAATGGCAGGAAGTCAGATGAAGGAAGGACTGGCCAGCTACTAGAATAACAACACTTCTTAAGCTTTGGTAAATTTAAAGAAAGAGGAAAAACCAAAATGAAACAAATTTTTGAAAACTGAAAACAGAGGGAAATTTGGTAAAACCAAATGTCCACAAAACCTCAGGGCCTAACTCTCCATCAGGGACATCATGGCTGTTGCTGAAATGAGACCAGCGGGGGTCATGGAACCATGGATGAGAAGGGCTGGGCTTGAACTGGCACATGTGTGCAGTTACGGACGCCTATGCCAGCCACCAGAGGCTCCGTTCCTGGCCTTCCCAGGCTGCAGCCAGGGCCGTTCTGTAGTGGTGTTTCTTAGCACTATTCCGACCTCACCGGTTGCTGGGCTTCCACAGCCTTTTGGAAGGAATAGGGGCCATAGAGCCAGCCATGTCAGCTCAGCAAAAGCAGATGAGACGGACTAGTTCTGCAGAGCAGTGGGGCTGAGCTCAGAGGAAGTAACCCCCGTATCTAGGGATCCGCAGGACCCTGGTCAGGGGCAGTGACTTGCTACCGAAGCCCCTGCCCTCCCAGGCGCAGCTCCTCAAACTCCTCTTGACTAGGGCTGCTCTCAGAGCCCAAAGGAGCCGAGGCTGCCCCACAGACAGCCATGAAGCTGGTCTATGTATGTATGTATTTGTGCATGTGTGCATGTATGGTAGGGGGGAGGGGGAAAAGAGGAAAGGGTTGCAAACGGGGCCTGACCCCACGTAAGCACTCTGGTCCCCAACCTGCTGTTGTAGTGGTTCCCTCCCAGCATGCCCATCCCCAACCAGATCATTCCATATTTTTCCCCTCATTTGGAAAAACTTAGTTTTTCTTGGCCTGACCCTACCTTCAGGAATGCAGGCCCAGGCACACTGCTCAGACACAGCCCCTTTGACCTGTGGTCACAAGGAGCCTTTCCAGAATCCATGGGGCCTCACACAGCCAGGCAGCCAGGCCCAGGTGAGGCTTCCAGGTGGAATGAAATGGAGCAACCCAGGGACCAGCACTGGACTTTCGACACCGTGGACAATACGAGAGCCTGTATTTCCAGGAAAACTCCTTTCAAGAACACCTTGGAACAGGAACGGTGGGAACAAGACCCAGCCCCAATTTCTTTCTTTTTTTTTTTTTTTTTTTGTAATAAAGTGAATGGTTTGGTTTCTTTTTTTTAATTAATTTATTTTATCTTTGGCTGCGTTGGGTCTTCTTTGCTGCGCAAGGGCTTTTCTCTAGTTGTGGCGAGCGGGGGCTACTCTTCCTTGTGGTGCACAGGCTTCTCATTGCAGTGGTTTCTCTTGCTGCAGAGCATGGGCTCTAGACGCGTGGGCTTCAGTAGTTGTGGCACGTGGGCTCTAGAGCCCAGGCTCAGTAGTTGTGGTGCATGGGCTTAGCTGCTCTGCAGCATGTGGGATCTTCCTGGACGAGGGATCAAAGCCGTGTCCCCTGCATTGGCAGGAGGATTCTCAACCACTGCATCACCAGGGAAGCCCCAATTTCTTAAGGCTCTGGGGCCCTACAGCCCCATGAGAAAGCAGGGGAAAGGGACTGTCAACTCAGAGATCTTGAGGAGGCCCTGGCTCTTCTCTGAGCCTGAAACTCCCCATCTGTCCAAGGTTGCCCAGTTGGCTACTGTGTCTCTACGCTTCAACAAAGCACAGCAAAGAAGGAGCAGTCCCTGCCCTCTCTACTGAGCACGGCACTTCCCACCTCAGGAGAGCCCTGCAAGTACTGACCTGACTCTCGGGAGAGGAGCCACAAGGGCCTGAGGGCAATCTTGGTGCTCCCGCAGCTGCACCACCCCCAGCCAGAGGCAGAGCACAGGCAGAGGCGCAGAGGGTGGACGCTGGGGCCTGGACCGTGAGCTGCCACCCTCTAGTGGCCCAGACGGAGGGAAGGCGAGAGAACTGGGTAGAAAGGAGAAAGCGGGAGAGAGAGAGAAAGGCCTCAAAGCAAAGGAGGGTAGAGGGAGTTAGAGGAGGGAAGGCATGGGAGATGGAGTGAGCCCCAGGGGAGGATCCTCTGTGGGAGCATCTGCATCCCCTGGGCAGCTCTCTTTCTCGCCATGTGGTCAGGATTCCTGCCTGATTTGTACATCAGCCACTAAGAGCTTTATCTGGTTGAGTGCGACCAGGGCTGCTACTCAACTCCAAGAGCTCTGACTGAGGCAGGAATTCCTGAACCCACTGGGGTTTTGTTGAACTGGTCCAGATGTTTCCTCTTGAGAGACCCCTCTGAGGAGCAGCTGCCAGATGGGTCAGCTCAGGTTGCATCTCTCTGCATCCAACTGCCCCACGGATCCCTCTGACTTCCACTCCACTTTCATGTTTTTGCTAAACCTGTATTTCTGTCCTTGATCTTCCTCCAGAGCTTCAGACCTATACACCCAGCTGTCTACTGGATACCCCACCCACCTGTCCCGTACACACCTCAAACTCAACACGTCCAAAACGGAACTCATCACCTTCCCCAGACCCACTCCTCCTACCAGCCCTGCCATGATTCCTTAATGGGTAGACCATCCATGGCCACCGAGGTCCCAGGCAGGAAGGACAGGTTTATTCCCCAATTGCTAGGAGTGCTGCTGGCAGAAAGCCCTCAGCTGTCAGCCTCCCTTAGGGATTTCCTCAGCATCAGGGACCCACCTCACCTAAGGCCACACCTTTCCCAGGGAGGTCTGCATCCAAAGACCCATCAATGTGGGAATGCAAAGCCCAGCCCCATCGCCAGAGTTGCCACAGCTCTATGGGGTCATCCACGTAGGGTCAGCCGAGATATCTGTTGAGGCTACCTGTGACTCAGATTGTCCATCTTCCCAATCCTGCTTCCTTCCCTTTCCTCCTGCAGGTGTTGATCCCAAGAGAACTACCTAATCAACCTGTGGAATTGGAGTCTCTGTCTCCGAGCCCCCTTTCCAGGGAATGCAGTCTGCAACCAGGGCGCAAACCCCGAGTCCTGGCTGACGTCCCCTCCTCCTCACCCACAAGCAAGGAGACCAGGCCAGTCCTCCTTGTCATATGTCCCAGGTCCCTCCACGACCCTCACACCCACTGCTACCACCCCAGGTCCCCTCCACAGATGCTCTCACCCTCAATTCCTTACAGCACAAGGAGCCAGATTCACCTTCCAAAGCACCACTCTCCTCCCCAAAGCTGCAGTTTAACTCAAGCCCAGATGCCTCACTCAGGGGCCCCCACTGTCTGAGCCAATCTGCCCTCTCAGCCTCTCCCTCTCTCGACCCCATAGTACTCCCTGGGCCACCCAGTCAGGCCCCGCCGCACTCCCAGAGCAGGCTAGCCAGGGGCACGTTCCCATGCTGGAGCGGGAAGCAGGTGATGCAGACTTTAGAACCGACTGGTTGCCCATAGAGACGGGGTGGAATCTCTCCCTGTCTGAGGCTCCCACTCAAGAGGCCCCCGTCTGGGCTGCGATGATTAAGAGTCGTGAGCGGCGCCAGGATCAATGAATCACAGACAGAGATGGGCTCCTGGAGCAGGGTCAGCACACAAAGGCAGTAACTCAGGTTCCCCCAGCCTCACACAGTGTGTCCCTCACACAGTCCCCAGGCGCGTGGGAGGGCCTGGGACATGCGTGCGCCCAGTGAGAAGTGAGGATGAGGCCGGTGCTCTTCTCCAACGAGTGGCTATCTTTCTTTTTTCTCTTCTCATCATCTAGACTTTTTTTGTCTTATAGCGCTGAACTATATAGTCAGATTCTGTGGCATTGACTAGGTGATATATGATCTTATTATCTCTTATGTGAAATCAAGCCTATACATGCCATTTGCTCTTAGATTCAGGAATTTTTATTTCTTTCTATATTTTTGAAGGTTTTCTTTAGTTTCTAACTTTAGCAGGTATATAAAAATTGTTTTAACTTTTGCTCTTTATATTGTGTTTTTGAAAGAGCCATGTATTTGCTCTTTGTAAGTTTTGAAATGGCATTTAGATAAAACTGTAAAATTCTGCTTTTTAAAAATTAATAACGTACATTTTTACCTTCATAAATTATAAAAGCTTTTCATTTTTAAATGAAAATGGTGTGTATATACAAATCCAAACTTTACTTTCAAAAGAATACTTCATTTTGATGTGATTTTCAAGGAATTGTGTGCCTCTTCCATTCTTTATTTAATTTAATTCTTAATGTTGTTCTTAAATATTTTATTTTTGGTCCCAAGGATTCTGTTTCCATGTTAAAATTAGGGCTCAGAGTGATCTGCTTAAGAAACCCAGTTATATTCTTTCATTCTTCACCTAGAAAAGGCATCCAAATAAAGGTCCTTTAAATCAGTTGGCAACCAGACCAATAGTCAGCGTGATCCCATTTGTTTTACACACACGTTCACACACACACATATGTTTGTGTATGTTTGGAACATTTCAGAAAAGGTTAACTGTTGTTGCCTGTAAGGAGTGAGATTGGGAAGTGAGTACGTGCTTCTGTGGCTACTGGTGTTTCTGCTGGCAAGTACGGTCAAGGAGGTATTTGTTTCTTCTGTGGTTGCAAAAGCAGAAACCTCCTTGGCTGGTCTAACTTTGTAGTTGCAAAGAGATAGAGTACAGGGCACCCAATTTTTTTATGTGAATTGCAGTGGAGGTGGTATATCCCTAAGCCAGCAGCTGGGGCAATGATTTCCTTGGCAGGCCAGTTCTGTGGCATTGTTATAGGGGAGCCAGTCCTGGAAGCTCAGCGTCCAATTTGGCCCTCCTGCCCTTCCAATAATTTTGTAATCACCTAACTCCCTGTATTAAATCTCTTTCTACTTCAGTTGTCTGGAGTCATTTTCATTATCTGCAACCATACCCTGAACTGACACAGTGGGTAGAGAGGAGAGTTACAAATCTCAGAGGAGCTCTTCATATGATATTACCAATGTTCTCCTTTGTATAATTTATCTCCCAAGAATGAACAAGACACCCTGACCCAGATCCTGTCTTTGCACTGCAGTACTGGTCCCTTCCTTGTCCTAGTTTCTCTGCCTCTTCAACAAGATATCTGTGTTCATGTATTAGTCAGGACTATTTGGTTGCAAGTGACAGAAACTGTTAATTCAATCTACTATAGGCAAAAATATACATATATTGTGTTAGACACAACCAAACAGCAAGAAGGATTGGGATGGATCCATCTTTTCCTCTCTCTCCCTCAACTCTCCTTCTTTCACTCTGTTTTTCTGTCTCTCTGTCATGCAAATCTCTCTCTGTTAGCTTTTTCTCTCTTAGGCCAGCTATCCCCTACAAAAATGTCATTACGACTGCTGGTAGCTCTTAGCTCATATCATCATAATTTGTAAGAGAAAGGAGAGGGACTTTCCTCCCCCAACTGCAGTTTGAAAAAACCCTGGGGAATAATTCTGACTGAATTAGTTTGGTTCATGTGCTTGTCCTTTGGATAAATCACTATGTCATGAGAGTGGCTTAGCTTGGTTCAAGCAGGGTCTGTTACTGGAAAAGATGAAAGGATGCTTTAAAAGAAGTAAATGACCACTATAATGTGAACCCTAGGCTGCTTGACACACATGCAATCCTATCTTTTATATATGCAATTCTAATAATGGTCATGCTTAGAAACTGTGAGTCTCAAATATAAAAAAGACCATATTCATTAGATTGTTTCCAGAACAGTTGCTATAAATTCTCTCCATGTGACCATGCCCTCATATAGATCTAGTGACATACTGTTAAATTGGTTCTCTGAAAAGAAAAGAAAAAAAAAAAAAGCCCTGGTTTGTAGCATTTGCCAATTTCTACGGTATAAATACTCGCATCATGGCCAATTTCAAGCTACAAGCAGTTTAACCACTAGCTTGCAAAATTCGTGCAAATTTAACAATCAGCTCTCAAGGTCTCATCATTCTGTCTCCTCCCATACTAACCCAGGGTTTGGTCTCATGTCACCTCAGGTGACAATAGCAAACTTGAAACAAGCAGAGACTTAAAAAGTGCTTGCATGTTCAAGCTTACCCTCTCTTATTCCACTTGGAACCCTGACATCAATCATGTGCATGAGGTAGGTGAATGAGCTGAGTGGTGAGAGACACAAAACCAGTTGTCCTGTTCTTCAAGCCAACAGCCAGAAATGTGAGGGGGTTATTGACTGAAGGCCTCCAAAACTGGAGGAAGGCCACAGAAGCTTGCATGGGCTCAGCCGAGACCCACGGAACTATCCACTGGACCCAGCCCAAATCGCTGATCTGCAGAATCATTGATTAATAAATGATGACTATATTAAGCCACTGTATGCTAAGGTAATTTGTTACACAGCAAAAGCTAACTGATACACTTATCCTATTCCCAAAGGGAAACAACCAAGGATTATATCCAGTTGTTACAGTCTGCTGTCCAGGATCTCTTAATTATCTCTGTTCTTCTCTGTAAGTTTAAGATATGATTGAGCAACCCACATATTAAGTGTGGAATTCAATTATCTCCAAAACACCTGGTAAACAATGCTGGAGAAAAACAAGATAACAAAGTCCCTTTCAGAAAACAGAAAAAGAAAGGCAAAATATCTAGTATAATGACATTTGTCATTATTTTTGGGTGCCCAGCATTTGAACTTTTTTTTTTTTTACATATAAGGAGTCCCTCACCTTATGAAGCAGAACCTGTATACATCCCACTATAGAAGCTAAAAAATATTCCAGCTTGGGTGTGGGCACATGGCCTTGGTTCTGCCACTCAGATGCATTTACCTTTTGAATCAGAGAATTGTGATGTGAAGAGGCAGAAAACCCATTTGGTTTGTGAGTGGTGACAGTTCTAGGGACAGTGTCCAGTGGCAGCATCATTGTGTGGGCAAGGCAAGCTTCAGGGTTTCACCACATAATTTGTATGTTATGATCTAGACTATTGTCCCTGCCTTCATATCCTTCCAGCCTAACACACACAATACTCCTATCACCAGTTCTACAGAGTGTCGAGGGCAATAGAGAAGCTCTGGAGTCCAACTGCCTGGGTTTAAACCCTGGCTTTATTACCAATTGGCTGTGTGACCTTGAGAAAGTTCCTTAACTTCTCTATGCTATGTTCCCATCCAAAATGTGGGGTTAACCATAGTATCAGTATCAGAGGTACTATTATTGTTATAAACGTTGTGGTAAGGACTACAATGAGTTTCATACATGCAAAGAATTTCACACGATGGTTGGCAAAATGTAAGCGTTTGATAAATGTTAGTATTGCTTTATTACTTAATATCATAGTAATAAATTCCTTTTTATGCATAAATCAGTCAGTGTCTGTTGCTTACAACTAAGAATGCTGCCAGATACAATTAGTCACCAATCCAGAGTTTATACCATATCTTGCTAAACAGGAGTTATAAGGTACAGCTACTTATTAAGTTTCAAATGAGCCACTAGGTTGCTAAAGTCTCTATAGACAGGGAGGATTCACTTTGTCCAGGTCCTCCACGGCCATTGTTGGGGTCTGCTCTATCTTAACAGCTGACCTGCTATTGCTGCAGGTGTAAGGAGCATGGGGAATGTTTTGATACTCTAGCGCCACTCTGGAGCCGCAGGAGACCAGAGAGGTTATCTTGAGGCATTTTGCTTAAATGTGTCATGCCAACATTTCTACATTTCTATGCTGCATCATGTTGTCTTGCACAATGGGGGAATTCTATGACCTAACGTGCTTTCCTGGGTCTTCCCCGTGGAAGTAAGCGAAGGTTCCTCCACCCTCAGATCCCCAAACATATCTGGAGGTTCTCTTATCTCTACATGACTCTTGTCCCAATACGTGCACATATGTGTTACCACAGGTCCTCCAAGGAACAGATAACCAAGACAAGATTAAATGTACAGAAAATTTATCAGGGGAATCCTCAGTGAAGGAAAATGCGGAGGAAGTCAGGAAAGGCTGGAAGAGATGTCAGCCCATGATATATGCCTGACCTGGAGTGAAGGAGAAAGGCAAGGAAGGAAGGAAAGTTGGGGGGAAGTTTTCAGTGCAGTTAGAAGGAAAGTTGAGCAAGGACTTCTCAGGCCAGAGTCACCCTTCCAGGAGTCCCCTGTCTCCCAGGAAAGGGCCTGCCGTAGTATCCCCAGCTTACTCAGTAATCAGCTGGGAGTAGCTATGAGAAGCACAGGCTCCGTGGACCCGCAGAAAATGGATTTCAGGGGAAGAAAGGACTTTTCAATACATTATACTGGTACAATTCACTAGACACAATGAGAAAAAAAGCTAGTTCCCTTATTAATGTCATTTAAAAAAATCTAAATGGATTAAATAGATCATGCAAAAAAGTTGTAAAAGAATGTAAAGAAAATATGGAAGAATTAAAAGACAGAAATATACTCATATGGAAAAAGAAAGTCTGAATTCTAGAAGAAAGAAGACATAGCTATGAGAGTCGAAAGTGATTATCTCTGGGATAGAAGCAAGAGGAGTGGGAAGGAATGGAACGGAGATCTGTAATATTTTGACTTTTTAAACAATTAAATACAAATAAAATTAACTCAATGAAAGAGAGTAAGAGAACATTATGTACTACTTTTTCGACAAATCTGAAAGTTAGGAAAAAATAAATAACTTGTATGCTAAACCATTAAATAAATTAAATCAGAAGTTAAAAAGTTTAGAAGAAAAACAACAGCAAAAAAAAAGGAAACAATCTGTCAAATTTCAAAGAACAGATTATTCTAATATTATGCAAATTATCAGAGAAAAGAAGAAAGTGGAAACATTACCCAAATCATTTGATGAGGTTAGAATAGTCTTACCACCACCAGACAAGAACAGGTCAAGAAAGAAAAATTAAATGTTGAGAATTCCCTGACTGTCCAGTGGTTAGGGCTCCACGCTTCCACTACAGGGGTCACGGGTTCAATCCCTGGTCAGGGAACTAAGATCCTGCATGCCACACGGCATGGCCAAAAAAAAAAAAAAAAGAAAGAAAAAAAAAAGAAAAATTAAAAGGTAACCCATTTATGAATATAGATGCAGAATTTCTGAACATAATATTAGAAAATTGAATCCAACAATTTTTTTTTAGTTTCTCATGATAAAATTGGTTTATCTCACCAACACAAAGATGTCTAAATTTCAGAAAACCTATTAATATAACTTACTTACATGTTAAAACATTAAGGGAGAAAAAATATTATCTCAACAGCTGCAGGAAACATATTTGCTAGAGTTTAATATTATAAACTGGGGTTTCTCACAACTCCCTCCTTGAGTTTGATAATTTGCTAGAATAGCTCACAGAATGCAGGGAAACACTTATGCTTCCCAGTTTATAATAAAGAACATAATAAAGGATACAGATGAACAGCCAGATGAAGAGGTACATAAGGCAAGGTCTGGAAGGGTCCCCAGTGCAGGAGTTTCTGTCTCTGTGGAGCTGGGGTGCACCACCCTGTACCAACCCAGGAGCTACCTGAAGCCCATACCTTAGGAATTTTTATGGAGGCTTCATCACATAAGCATGATGGATAATTCACTCAATCTCTAGCTCCTATTCCCTCCCTGGAGAACAGGGTTTGGGGCTGAGAGTTACAAGCTTCCAGTCATGCTTAGTTTTTCTGGTGACCAGCTCCCACCCAGTAGCCCACCCGGAGTCACTGCATTAGAACAAAAATGCTCCTATCACCCAGGAAATTCCAAGGGATTTAGGAGCTCTGTTAACTCTTATCACCCCCTCATTACTCAGGAAATTGCAAGGATTTTAGGAGCTATGTGTCAGGAATAGGGTCAGAAAACAAATATTAGTACAGAAGGTGCTCCTCGCACCTTTATCACTCTGGGAATTACAAAGGGTTTAGAAAGTTTGTGGAACTGGGGTCGAAGACCAAATACTAGCAGAAGCTGGGGACAGAGACCAGTATATGTATTTCTTAGTATTTCACATATACCATTCTTCTTTTGCCCTTTCAGTGGTTTTATGGAGTTGACAATTCTCTATATTAACTTTCTACTGTTAATAAAATTGCTGTATGGTTTCTGTCACCTGATTGGACGCTGACAGACCACCTGGGACTTGCAATTGGCATCTGAAATGAGGGGCAATCTTGTGGAACTGAGCCCTTAACCTGTGGGGTCTGTGCTAACTCCAGGCAGTTAGTGTCAGAATTAAAGTGTAGGACACCCAGTTGGTGTCTACCGAAAATTGGAGAATTGCTTGGTGCGGAAAATCCCTCACATTTGGTGTCAGAAGTAGTGTGAGTAGTAGCAAAGGAAACAGGAGTTTTCTTTAGCATAAATAACGGAAATAAATAGAAACTTCTTTTTCTGTCAAACTAGGAAACATACAATCCACAACTCAAAAATGCATAAATGCTACCAAAAGCTGCTAAATTTACTTCATAATCTTTATGAAGGTAATATGTTGTGAAAGCCCCTTGGAGTAGAGAAGGGAAATGAAATGCAAAACAGCCCAGAAGGAACAGATCCCAGAAACCCCGGCATGAAAACTTGCTTTTGGTAAAAGGCTCAACTTGAAGTAATAAATCAGTACCCCTTGCATACAATACAAGAGCTGTGATAGTTAGGAGGACAGGATAGAGACCTCTTTGGGGGGAAGTGAAACAACCTAGTAACAACCAGTATGAGAAAAACATTAGCAAAACTTTGTCCCCTGAAGCAAACCCCAACAAATAGGTCAACTAGAGAAATTCAAAGGCAGCCAGCTTTAATTCAAAGGGGGGAAAATAAAAACAGGCAGGAAATTGCTGCAAAACTTACCAGCTACAAAGAATCACCAATCAAGTTGCCATGAAATAAGTGAAAATTTTGACCAAACATTTGGCCATTACTTTCAAAGACTTAATAAAGAAATAACCTCGATAAGGAAGAATGAATTTAAAAAAATATGTAGTCCCAGAGAAGAAATGGTGAGAAGACAAGAGAAAACTTGATCTTACACATTTGCAGAACTCAGAAAAGAGGTACAAGAAAAAAAGAAACATCACAGAAATCAAAACAAAAGTAAAGGAGTAAGGGAGAGGGGGTACAAATACAGTGGAAAATACAGCAAAATCTTTTGGGGATAGAAATGAAATAAGCATAGAAAAGAAACCGTTTTTAAATAAATCCTAAAGACATTGATACACAGAGAAGACAGTGAGATGCAACAAGCACAGAACTGGAGTCCCCAAAGAAGGAAAACAATACCACGGGACTGGACAAATCATGCAAGAATGTTCCTGAAATAAAAGGCAACTTGACACACTGTGCACCGGGGGAAGTGAACACAAAGTGGTCATATGTGCCGAAACATATTAGATGTTAAAAATAAAGACACAATCTCCCTTCCTCTTTCTCTTCCTCTTTCTTTTCCCTTTCCCTTCTAGTCAGTTCAGTCCCAAAGACATTGGGTGGCACCAAGCAAAACAGGCATGCATGGAGGGAGGGGAGGAAAGCAGTGATGTTTGAGCCTCAGCAGAGTAAGGAGGACGTCTGGGTAGAAGAGTGCAGTGGACTGAACGTGTCCCCCAAAATTGGTATGTTGAAATCCCAACCCCCAATGTGATGGTATTAGGAAGTGGGGCCTTTGGGAGGTGATTAGGTCATAAGGGTGAAGCCTTCATGAATGGGATTAGTGCCCTTGTAAACAAAAGGGGCCCCGGAGAACTCCCTCACTCTCCCTCCACATGTGAGGACACAGCGAGAAGTCAGCAGTCTGCAAGCTGGAAGAGGGTCCTCACCAGAACCAACCCTGCTGGTACCCTGATCTCAGATGTCCAGTCTCCGGAACTGTGAGAAATACATGTCTGTTGTTTATACGCCACTTAGTCTAAGGCACTTTGTTATAGCAGCCTGAACTAAGACAAAGAGTGACCCGTCCTGTGAGGTTGGAGCCTAAGGAGGGTGCCACATGGGGAACAGCTGGCTTGCAAAGGATGTCACAGCCTGAGTGGAGTGAGGTAAGTGTCCGTGCTGGAGCCTAAGTGGGTGAGGAGGGCTTCCGCATGGTGGGACAGCTCAGCACAGGGTGCTGAGCCCAAGCAGCATGATAATGGCACAGGATGGGAGGCGTTCCAGCATGACATGTTGTGGCCTGACCACGGCCTGGGGCCGTGCATACTCAGCAAAGCTCAGAGAGCTTTGGCAGGTTATCAGGGCCAATGTGTAGGTGATAAGAAAGGCAGACAAGGAGCCATGGGTAGGGGAGATGTAAATGCAGAACACCTCCCGCCCCTGGACTCAGGAACCAGGGTGCCCAGCGCAGTATAGCGCACAGCGCCCAGCACGACCAGGAGACCGCAGGCTGCTCAGACCATGCAGCTGGCCCCAGGGCTGTCCCTGGGGACCAACACAACTGTGGAGACACAAAGGTGCCAGAGCTGATCAGGGACACTGCACTGCAGGTCAATTTCCCTCCCTCCCCCGTGCCCAGCCCCCAAGCTCTTGCCTGCCACCCTCTCACCCATTTCTTCTCCCCAACTCAGGACTTCAATAGAAGCTGCCTCTAGTTGATCAGAAGCAGATGCTCTGAGCCTCCTGCAAGAGTTAATGATTACAGGGCTTCCCTGGTGGTGCAGTGGTTGGGAGTCCGCCTGCCAATGCAGGGGACATGGGTTCGAGCCCTGGTCCAGGAGGATCCCACATGCCGCGGAGCAACTAGGCCCGGCACCACAACTACTGAGCCTGCACTCTAGAGCCCATGCTCAGCAGCGAGAGAAGCCGTCGCAATGAGAAGCCTGCACACCGCAACGAAGAGTAGCCCCCGCTCTCCGCAACTAGAGAAAAGCCTGCGCTCACCAACAAAGACCCAACGCAGCCAAAAATAAAATAAATAATAAAATAAATAAAATTTAAAAAAAATAAAAAGAGTTAATGATTACAACAGCCCAAGGGCGTTTGAACCAAAGGACAAGCAGGCAACTCTGAAGACCTTGGTTCTTGCCCTAAGCTCTGTGTCTGGCACCTTACTGACTCAGACTTGTGTAAATGCAGGACACATGTTCCCAGGACAACTCAGCCAAGTTCCAGAAAGGAGAGGTTTTCATGCAAGCTCCTAGGATTCACTCTCTAAAGCCGTTCTTGCTGAAGAGGATTCTGCACTTAAAATGTAAACTCCAAGCAATCGCAGATGGAAAGACAGAATTCTTTGTAATGAGCAGATCAGCAAAGATATCAAGAGTTACTCCTTGTGGGTCACACAGCATGGGATGAGGGTCACAGGTAGGAAAGCTTCAGAATTAATGATGAGGAACATATGGACAGGACTGGACAGGACTGTTTTCATTGGTCACACCTGGATAAGAGTTTCAGCAGTTTCAGAGATTGGATGACTGTGGAACAGAGTTGTAATATATTTTCTCTGCCATGGTAGAAATGTTCTCTATCGGCACTAATACAGCAGCACTAGCTACGTCTGGCTGTTGAGCACTTGAAATGTGACTAATGCAACTGAGGATCTGCATTTTTAATTTTACTTAAATTTCATTAATTAAAATATTTCAATAGGCCCATGTAGCTAGTGGCTACCACAGCAGACAGCGCAGCTCTACAGAATTTGTGATCATTGTATAATTGACTGCCGGTGTACCGTGTGAGTTATTTTGGTTGTTTTCAATTGTCTCAGATAATCAAAAAAATATTTCTTGCATAAATAAAAGTCTTAGTTGAAGAATCCTTCTTAATTCATGTAAGTCAAGTCTGCAGGGCCCTGGAGTCGCATGTAGGCATGGTAAGTGAACTCAGCTGCTAATTGTGGTCCAGACGGTGGTGTCCAGAGTGGGGGAAGCATATGAGAAAATGCTCCCCGACACACATTACTGGAGCACGATGATGACCAGTTGCTATCTCGTGTAATGAAGAAGCTTTGTGAATAGGTAAAGTGCCACGGAGACTTCTCAGTGGAGTAGAATTCCCCAGGGATCCCATTCCCACCTACACGTTCTCCACAAAGCTTATCAGACAGAGGTCAAAAGAAGAGGCAGCGTGGTTCTCTTCCCACCAGCACCCGTGGGGTCTTATGAAGGGGAAGTACTAGAGAGAGGGTAGCAAAGATTGGGAAAGAAGAAAATAGACGGGAAATGAGGGGTAGAATGCGGTCAGCAGGAAAGGGAAATTATCTAGTGTCTGAGGTAAGAAGCCAGCAATTTTGGGAGACTTCCCTGGTGGTGCAGTGGTTAAGAATCTGCCTGCCAATGCAGGGGACACGGGTTCGAGCCCTGGGCCGGGAAGGTCCCACATGCCGTGGAGCAACTAAGCCCGTGCACCACAACTACTGAGCCTGCGTTCTAGAGCCCGTGTGCCACAACTACTGAGCCCGTGTGCCACCACTACTGAGCCTGCGCGCCTAGAGCACATGCTACGCAACAAGAGAAGGCACGACAATGAGAAGCCCACGCACCGCAATGAAGAGTAGCCCCTGCTTGCTGCAACTAGAGAAAGCCTGTGCACAGCAACGAAGACCCAACACAGCCAAAAATGAAAAAAAAAATTTTTTTTTTAAGTTAAAAAAAAGAAAATAAGGTTAGAGCCTAGAACTGCCAAAAAAATAATGGGGGTGGGGGAAGGAGCCAGCTCAGGGTGCTCTCGGTCTGAGAGGACTGGGGAGGCTGAGGCCTGTTGGCTATGACTGACCTGAACCTGTCCTCCCCAGCCGTCTCCCACCTGTCAGACCTAAGTGTCCTGCATCTACAGTGGGGGTCGCTTCAGGGTCCCCATGAAGCCATTGCTGGGTTGTCATCACTCGTGCAAGGAGGCAGACCTTGCTCTCAGCAGTGGGTTCGGGGGATGAAGGGCAGCGCCTCAAGGCCAGGACACTGTGCTTTAGACGTTGTGTTTTACCATGAGCCTCACGGGCTGCTTCCCACTCTGTAAAACACAAATCCTAAGTGACTAGAGGAACATTGTAGGTACAACCCAAAAGTCCCGACGTCCCGTCCGCCTGTGGATGCAAATTCAATAAGTCAGATTCCTACTCTCCTTCCCACTTGCCCACTCTGGGCTCCAGGGCCCTGAAAACTTCTTAAGCATTTTGAGGAGCTCTCAGGCAGTGCCTCATGCGTGCTCACAAACCAGTCGGGCAGCTACAGTCAGCGTGGCCCACCTTCCCCCTGTTCTCCCTCCTGCCGGCTCCTCCAAGTCCCCTCCCAGGATCCTGCAGGGAGGGCACCTCTCCTCTGCCTCAGCACCAGTGCCCCTTATGCAAATGCCATGGTTCCCAAGAATGCTCTCTCCCCTGTGTCCAAAGCTGCTGCCTGAGGTGCCAGAGGTGCTGGGCTCCAGGCAGAAATGTCCCAGATTTTGTGAAATATTTTACCTCCCCAGCCCTGGAGCAACCCTGCTTATTTCACCCAAATGATCATATCTCAGCAACCTCTGGCCGCCAGATAGGGTCATTAAAAAAAAAATCAAACTAATTTTTAACAATCATGAGATCCTCCTCGACCTCCCACCTCCCTCCCTCTTTCTGAGGTGGAAGCCCATTTGGTAGCACCTCCCTTCAGGTATTTTGAGGCCCTCGGGAATGCTTTGCTGTCTGTGGTTACCCTTCCTGTCACTCACTAGCTTCCCTCGCTTGGAGAACCGAGGTTCAAGCACAATCCCAGTGCCCAGACTCTGCAAACGCCAACCTCTGGCCAGGCCACCAGCGGGTCTGGATTCTCTCAAGGAACCATGTATAAATATGCCCTGAAAAATACAAAGTGCTGTGCTCAGAGCTCAGAGTGTTCTTATAGAGAAACGGAAAAGTCTAAAAGCCTGGTAGAGGGACTTCCCTGGCTGTCCAGTGGTTAAGACTCAGCACTTCCACTGCAGCGGGCACAGGTTCGAGCCCTGGTCGGGGAACTAAGATCCCGCAGCTCGATCAAAAAAAAATTTTTAAATAATAAATAAATAAATAAATAAAAGCTCAGTAGACACAGCTCTCTTCTCTCGAGTCAGAGAACAGCAGTGCTGAAAGCATCCCCAGAGGTGACCCAAAGTAATGCCATTGTTCTACTTGTGAGGACAGCCCCAGCCCCACTGGGCTGGTCATCACAGGAGCTCAGGATGGGTTTCATGGGCCAGGCAGGGAGTGCCAAATTTTGGAAACCGGATCACATCAGCCGTTGTGAGTTCTTAGCCTCACCTGCTGTTTCAGACGTCCACCCAAGTGTTTACACCCCCTCCAGCTGCCAGGGAGAAGACAGTTATCACAGAAGTCCTGCCACTCCCAAAGTCCTATAGAATCTGAGCTGGCACCCAGGTCCCTGTGCCTGAGGGTGAATGGGTGAGGCCAGCCTGTAAGACCTCAGGGTTGTCATGCCCTGCTGGAGAGTCTGGATCTCCCATTGCCCTCCAGGCCTTGAGGCACCCAGAGGGGGAAACTTCTGCCTGAGTCAAGACTGGCTTCTGGGCCTCAGTGCCTGGGCTCCATTCTAAACTCCCAGCATGACTGACTGGTTTATAAGTTGGCCCTCTCCTGTCTCTCCCGAAGGGGATAGTCCGTCAGCAGGTGGAGCTCTGGGTCCAGAGCACAGGGCAGCAGGTGATGGAGACGACCCTGCATCCCTTAGGGAGTTAGGAGGAGGGACCGAGGGGCCCTCAAGGTGAGGAGAAGGGGTAGGAACCTTCAGAGGCTGCCCAGTGCCTCCGCGGGTCACCAGCAGCCTCGGTGACCTAGGCAGTGCCGATCCCGGCTGGAGGTGGAAAAGCAGCCCTTGATACCTCAGTTGCCTCTCCTACAGAGACAAGGGGAGACCGGAGGGGGCCTGGGACTTGAAGAGGATCTGGGCACTCTCCTGAGCCAACTTCAGTCCCTCCCTGTGGCCCCGTGGTCCACATCCCAGAATCTTCAGCTCCTAGAGCAGTCCTATAAGGCCTAAAATTGTGCTTAGCACATAGCACATACACAGGAAATATTCACCCAATGAATGGATGACTCTAAAAGTAAGACTCTGCTTACCTGTAGCTGCTGGTTTCATGGCAAAATAGGTTGCAGCTTCTACCTCCTTTGTGTATTGGGATGATGCCCCATTCCTTCACTGACTCAGTCCCTGGTCCCTGGCCCTTAGCAAGAACTCTGGGACTGTCACAGTGCCCTCTCTGCAAGTCTCACTTGGCACGGACAGAATCAGGACTTGGGAAGGCCCCAAGATTCTCTAGTTTGGGCAGAATTTTGACAAGTCTGGACAGAATCCCGCCCTCACTCCTGTCAGACGGGTTTAGATGGCTCCATTTCACAAGGCCTGCACTCCTAAAAACTGGCATAAGCATCTCACTTTTCCAGCTCTCCCACACCTCAACCTCCCTTTCCCGGGACAGGTGCCAGCTGCGGTGAGGACAAAAGCAGAGCCAGACAGCGGCTTCCTTGACTGCTTCTCTTCAGAGGGTCTGGAGGAAATCCCTATAAAAGTTTTTTCCCCAGACATGCAAGTGTGAGTAGACACCTCCCACAAGGAGTTCATTCATTCACTCCACACATATTTCTCACACGCCTTCTCCGTGTCAAGCACTGTCCTAGGAGCTGGGGTCCAGCACTGAACACAACAAAGTCCCTGCCCTCATGGAGCTTACATCCTGGTATGGGAAGACAGATCATAAATAAACAAATAATTCTTGAGACGGTGCTACATGCCAAGAAGAAAAATCAATCAGAGTAAGAGGATACAAAATGGCTGCAAAGAACGTGAGTGACTAGAGAAAGCCTGCACGCAGCAACGAAGACACAACGCAGCCAAAATAAATAAATAAATAAATAGATAGATAGATAAATAAATAAATAAATTTTATTTATTTTAAAAAACACACACACACAAAGACCCTGAAGCAAGAGTGTCTGATGTGTTTTAGGAACAGCCCAGCATCCAGTGTGGCTTAAGTAAGGGTAAGAGGAGTAGATCTGAGAGATAGCTGGGAGGCAGATCACAAATGTCATGGCAAAGATTCTGGATTTATTCCAAGTGACACGGGAAGCTATTAAAGGGTTCTGAGCAGAGGAGAGACATGATCTGACTTGAGTTATAAAAGGGACACACTTGCTGCTGGGTGCAGAATAGACTAGAGCTGGGCAAGGGAGGGGGTAGGAAGACAAGGTTTTGCAATAATCCACCTGGGGGATGATGGTAGCCTAGACCACAGTGGTTGGAAGTTATGGTGTAAGTAGTAAGAAATGGGTGGAATCTGAGTATATTTCAAAGGCAGAGCCAACAGGATTTTCAGGTAGATTGCATGTGTGGTATTAGAGAAAGATAAAAGTCAAAGATGACTCCAGGGATGACTCAGACTGTTGATCTGAGCAAAGAGGAAGAATGAAGCTACCACGAGTAAATGCTTTCCACCCTGGGATCTTGTATTTCTCTGAAAAGGAAACGAAAATCAGAACATGCCAAGGACCTGGACTTAGTAATCTTAGCCCACTGACGATGGTGACCCTGCGAAGGTGTTGATGGGCATGTAGGTGCACAAGGGGCACAGTGAAGACAGGACACTGATGGTGGGCATGTGGGTGCAGATGCAGGTTAGCACACGGCACACGTGGAGGGTGACACTACAGGTGTGCATCACGAGATGCATGTACCATAACGTACTCTCAGACAGAATCTCGTTAAAGCAGCACTGAAAGAGCAGTTACTCATCTTGTTTTGACCAATGTATGCCCTACACTTTTTTTTTTAATATTTATTTATTTATTTATTTATTTATGGCTGTGTGGGGTCTTCGTCTCTGTGCGAGGGCGCTCTCCAGCTGCGGCAAGTGGAGGCCAGTCTTCATCGCGGTGCACGGGCCTCTCACTATCGCGGCCTCTCTTGTTGCGGAGCACAGGCTCCAGATGTGCAGGCTCAGTAATTGTGGCTCACGGGCCTAGTTGCTCCGCGGCATGTGGGATTCTCCGAGACTAGGGCTCGAACCCGTGTCTCCTGCATTGGCAGGCAGATTCTCAACCAATGAGCCACCAGGGAAGCCCTGCCCTAGATTTTTGACTTGAATAGTGCAATAAGATTCTCCCAGCCTTGATATCACCTATAGCAAAATCTTGAGGTTTTATGTGGGACTATGTGTAGACACCAAAAGGATTAGTTGAGAACGAGGAGCACATACCCTGGAATGAGAACCACAATCGGTTTACTCTAAATTCTCAAAGACAATGAATTATAAATGCTGGGCAGAAGGTTCTGATCTTGGCTCCAGTTTCGTCTCACTTAGAAACTGGTGAAAGTCTGTAACTAGTGTGGCCAAGAGAATAGTTTCTTCCCCTCAGGTTTCCTCCATGTCCAACTTTGTGGGACCCATGCCAAGATTGTCCCACAGGGTGTAGTTTGCTCTAGGAGGTTTACCTCTTCCTTCAACCCATTTGTTACTATTCATGGCCAAGGATTCTCAGCTTTTACTTATGTCTGTATTTCAAAGGAGGATTTGCTTCTCTCTAACATGCTTTATAAAATGCTGAATGTTGGCTCTACTTGTTAACCCGAGAAGACTGTGCAACAGGGCAGTTCTGTTTTCCCTGCCACGCTGTTTTCTCTCTGGGATCAGCCCTCTCTGTGAGCGTCAGCGATGGGAGGGCTATCTTAAAGCCCCTTGGACACGTGCAGCATACAGGGGACCATGAACACAGAGGGCGAGGGAATAGGAAAAACTCTTTGATTCCTCCATGTACCAACTAATAGAAAAACTCTTTCCTCCCTCTGCTACTCTCCATACTTCACTTCTTGTCACCAAATATGTCGTGGGTGGGGGAGGGCGCGTTCCCACACCAAGCAATTCTCCAGTTCTCTGTAGACATTAACTGGGTGTCCTGTAATTCAATTCAATTCTGACGCTATCTATCCAGGGCTGGAGCAGACACCCATCCCGGAAGACCTGCCCACCCTCCCCCACTGCAGATGCCAATCACAAGTCCGGGTTGTCCCCTGTGCTTCTGACCTACTGGCTATAAATCAGAGGTTCCCAGGTTCCCACAATGACCTCCTTGGTTTTGATAATTTGCTAGAGAGGCTCACAGAAGTCAGGAAAATAGTTTACTTACTAGATTACCAGTTTATTATAAAGGAATACCACTCAGAACAGCCAGATGGCAGAGATGCATAGGACAAGGCACGAGGAAAGGGGCGCAGAGTTTCCATGCCCTCTCCACGTGTGCCATCCTCCCATCACCCCCACATGTTCACCAACCCGGAAGCTCTCCAAACTCCAGTTGTTTAGGGTTTTTGGAGGTTTCATTTGTAGACATGATTGTTTAAATTATTGGACTTGGTGATGGAACTCAATCTCCAGCCCCTCCTTGCTCTGCTGGAGGTCAAGGGGTGGGGCTGAAAGTTCCAATCTTTTAATTACCCAATTGGTTCCCCTGGCAACCGGTCCCCATCTTTAGAGGTTTTCCAAAAGTCACCTTTTTTTTTTTTTAATTAATTAATTTATTTATTTATTTTTAGCTGTGTTGGGTCTTCGTTTCTGCGCGAGGGCTTTATCTAGTTGCGGCAAGCGGGGGCCACTCTTCATCATGGTGCGCGGGCCTCTCACTATCGTGGCCTCTCTTGTTGCGGAGCACAGGCTCCAGACGCGCAAGCTCAGTAATTGTGGCTCACGGGCCCAGTTGCTCCGCGGCATGTGGGATCTTCCCAGACCAGGGCTCGAACCTGTGTCCCCTGCATTGGCAGGCAGATTCTCAACCACTGCGCCACCAGGGAAGTCCAAAAGTCACCTTCTTAATGTAAACTCAGGTGTGGTTGAAAGAGACTTGTTATGAATAGCAAAAGACACCTTTGTTTCTCTTTTCACATAGAAGATTACAAGGGTTTTAGGAGCTCTGTGCCAGGAATGGGGCCTACGACCAAATATACATTTCTTATTATAAATCACAATTTCACAGTGAGCCTGCTGCACTACTAGGAAGTTTCCAATAATATTTTTTATATATATTTTTTTCTCATGGGAATGCATCTCTAGTTTAATGACAAAATGAGAAAATACAATCTACTTTCCAAATCTCCATCCCTGGCAGTCTATAAAGCAGAAGATACTAGTAGATTTTCCTAGACCTTATGGACTGATGGTGATTTATTTTTTAATTTATGAGCATAGTTTGACTCCTTGACTCACCTCACAGCCTCAGAAAGCACCCCAATGGTATGCAAGTCAGACTCTGGGAATTATGGAAGTGCGGTGTGTCTGAGATAATATAAAGTCTCTTGTTCCAGTTTTGCCCTTGCTTTGGTCAGAGACATTGGACAAAGTCATAGATCTCCCGGTTTCTAGGACCTACCTTCCTTATTTCAAGGCAAGGAAGCTGTTACTCTCCACTATGCCCAAATGGCCAGGATTTTCCCTCTGAGAAACCACAAAAAGCTGGGAAAACCCACCCTACCCAGGCATGTTTATATTCAAGGAAACCCCTCTGGCTCTCCCTCTAATATTCATTTGGCCTCTCCTTCAGGGGCAATGGAATATATAAGATCACAGCAGCCCTGGCTTTATGCACAAACATTTAGAGAACACAAGCAAATAAAACCACAGCCACCACAGCTTACCCAAGCTAGAACACCTGTTCCCCAAACCCAAAACATACCACAATCCAGATCCTATTGTTTAATTGCCTGTCATGGAAGAGCAATGATAGTCAAGGTTTAGCTAACAGCGGGGTTCTTTATTTTGTACAGGCTTTAGGGCAAGGGAGTGGAATTCAAGCCGTGTGTTCCTTAGAATACCACCAAAATCACAGAAGGAAACTGTAGAAACCACTTTGAGATTGGAAATAAAAGCTTTGGAGAAATGCTATACTTGAGACTGGATGTTTCACTTTGAGAGCAAGGGATTATTCCATGTTACAGAAACTCACCAGACTAAGAACATCTAAGAAAAATTTCTCCTCATAATTTTGAAAATGGAAAATTGTTATAAACCAAGCCTCTACAAATATACAATTCCTTAAATAATTGGGCTCTGTCCTGGAAGGGGAAGGAGGCTTATGGCAGCTATGCACGGGCTGGTCAGGACTCTTGCTTCACTTTAGCAGTGAGATAGGATGCTAACAGACCAAGCTGCTACGATAGGGCAAACCAGGAAGCAAAGTGGATGTCACCATAGTTTGCCACCTGCAGGGCACTCTTAGTTGACACAACAAGCTGAAGCCCAGGGGAGTAGAACAGACCTTTGACCGGGTGTCATGGACCTTGGCAAAGAACGTTTAAGAGAACCTCTACTGAGTGACCAGAATCTAGGTCATCCAGCAAGAAATCAGCCTAGTGCTGACTGAGCTCTTTCCCTCTTCCACCATGGTGTCCTGAGGCTACAGAAAAGTGGCTTCAAACTATACCCAGTACTCAAACTAACACTTTGAAGGGAAGACACATTGGTCCCAGATGAGTGAGAACGCTATCAGAAATTTCACTGGCAGTTGCTCAAAGCAAAAAGAAAGCATGCCAAGTCTGCCCAGGGTGACCTTGAGTAGCAAGAAAATAAAAGGGGCCTTTCCATTAGGCAAACGTACTACAAGGGGGGAGGGGGTGGGGTGGGAGGAGAAGGAATACATCACACAAAAGACAGCAAACCCACTATGAGAGAAACCATAATCAAAGAACAAAAGCACTCCTCACAAAAACTTGTACACAAATGTTCACAGCAGTGTATTCATAAAAGCTACAAGGTAGAAACAACCCAAGTGTCTATCAACTGAATGGATAAACAAAATGTGGCATATCTGTGCAATGGAATATTATTTGGCCATAAAAAGGAATGAAATATTGATACATGCTATCCCATAGATGAACCTTGAAACATTATGCTAAGTGAAAGAAGACAGTCACCAAAAACCCACATCTAATATGATTCCATTTATATAAAATGTCCAGAAGAGGCAAATTATCTACACAGAAAAAAAGTGAGTTAGTTGTTGCTTAGGACTAGGAGGTATCAGGGACAGTAGAGTGATAGCCTAAGGTATGTTTTCTTTTTAAAGTGATGAAAATATTCTAAAATTGACTGTGCTGATGGTTGCACATATCTGTGGATACGCTAAAACGCACTGAATTGTACACGTTAAACAGGCAAACTGCATGGCCTGTAAATCTGTTTTAAAAATAAAAGCCAGCAAAGTTGTCTAAAAAGAGACTCATTTAAACAAAAAATAAGATGCAGAAAAAATTCACAATGAAGGCATGGAAAAGGAATTTAAAAAGAAAGAAAGAAAGAAAGAAAAGAAACAGCCACATTTTCTGCAAACGTTTATGCTATAATATACTTTAATAACATGACTTCAAAAAAATTAGTTCCGGGGCTTCCCTGGTGGCGCAGTGGTTGAGAATCTGCCTGCCAATGCAGGGGACACGGGTTCGAGCCCTGGTCTGGGAAGATCCCACATGCCGCGGAGCAGCTGGGCCCGTGAGCCACAATTACTGAGCTTGCGCGTCTGGAGCCTGTGCTCCGCAACAAGAGAGGCCGCGATAGTGAGAGGCCCGCGCACCATGATGAAGAGTGGTCCCCACTTGCCACAACTAGAGAAAGCCCTCACACAGAAACGAAGACCCAACACAGCCATAAATAAATAAACTAAAAAAAAAAAAAAAATTATTAAAAAAAAAAAAAAAATTAGTTCCAGGAACTTCTCTGGCAGTCCGGTAGTTAAGATTCCCAGGTTCTGCTGCAGGGGCTGCGGGTTCGATCCCTGGTCAGGGAACTAAGATCCCACAAGCTGTGCAGTGCAGCCAAAAAAAATTCTTTTTTTTTTTATTTATTTATTTATTTATTTACTTTTTTGGCTGCATTGGGTCTTTGTTGCTGCACGTGGGCTGTCTCTAGTTGCGGTGAGTGGGGGCTACTCTTTGTTGCCGTGCACAGGCTTCTCATTGCAGTGGCTTCTCTTGTTGCAGAGCACAGGCTCTAGGCACGCAGGCTTCAGTAGTTGTGGCACTCGGGCTCAGTAGTTGTGGCTCGCAGGCCCTAGAGCGCAGGCTCAGTAGTTGTGGTGCACGGGCTTAGTTGCTCCGCGGCATGTGGAATCTTCCCAGACCAGGGCTCGAACCCGTGTCCCCTGCACTCGCAGGCAGATTCTTAACCACTGTGCCACCAGGGAAGTCCCAAAAATTCTTTTTAATAGTATCTTTACATAAGCTTTACAATAGTAGTTGCACAAAACGTTTCAAATAAGAATAATTATTGTCCCTGAAGTAGAGAATCTATCAAAGGTCAGAGAAAAAATATTCAAAGCTAGTACAGAAATCATGAATTATAACTTATTTTGGATTTGTAACAAGAAATGAATATATAAATGTACAAACAGAAAAAGTTCCCTGAAATGATAAAAGAAAACCACTTAATTTCCAAATATCAAGGTTATATTTTAATACCAGGCAAATCTGTTAGAGACTGACAGTGAGACATATTGTGGTTAAGACACTGAAGTTCAAAAGTAGAGAAAAAATTCTTAAAGTAGGTTAAAATCAAATCAGCCTCGGGTTTTCCATAAGACTTTCCCCTAAAAGCAATGTTCACAAAGTCCTGAGGGGAAAAACAGCAAGACCCAAGAATAGTTGTTGCTTGAGTTTAATTAAAACAGAAAGGCATTTTCAAGCATGAAATAACTTAGGGAATATGAAGCTATCATGAAAGATTGCAAATAGACACAAATACTTTGAAACTTCTGTCATCAAAAGATAAAGTCTGTGTCTTCCTCTGTCAAATCCATGCTGGCCTTAAGATTTGCTTTGGCCAGTGACTTGTAATGGGTGGGACACTGTATGAGGTCCGAACCTACGCCTCAGGGGACATTGCATCTTCCAGTCTCCCTCTCTGCCACCACGTGAACAGGTCTGAGCAAGCTTGCTGGAGAGGCTGCAAAGGGCCTTGGCTGACCACCTGACTGGAGCCAAGGCTCCCTACCAAGCCACCAGCGGACTGCAGTTGCATAGGTGAACCCAGGAGAGACCAGCTGAAACTCCCAGCTGAATGCAGCCCAGCTGACTAACCCACAGAATTGGGATCTAGGAAACGACTGTTGGGGGTGGTTTGCAACCCAAGTAGAGGCTGATACATGATGAAATGCATATAACCGAATCAAAATGAAGACAGAAAGGAAGAAGCAATGAACAATAAATACATTTAACTGGAGAGGGTGTGGAGAAAAGGGAACCCACCTACACCGTTGCTGGGAATGTAAACTGGGGCAGCCACTATGGAGAAGAGTATGGAGGTTCCTCAAAAAACTAAAAATAGAGTTACCATATGATCCAGCAATCCCACTCCTGGGCATATATCTGGAGAAAACTCTAATTTGAAAAGATACATGCACTGCAATGTTCATAGCAGCACTATTTACAATAGTCAGGACATGGAAGCAACCTAAACGTCCATCAACAGAGGAATGGATAAAGAAGATGTGGTACATATATATAATGGAATATTATTCAACATAAAAAAGAATAAAATAATGCCATTTGCAGCAACATGGATAGACCTAGAGATTATCATACTAAGTGAAGTAAGTCAGACAGAGAAAGACAAATATCATATGATATCACTTATACGTGGAATCTAGAAAAAGATACAAATGAACTTATTTACAAAACAGAAATAGACTCACAGACATAGAAAACAAACTTAACGGTTACCAACGGGGAAACAAAGATGGGGGGGGAGGGATAAATTAGGAGTTTGGGATTAGCAGATATGTGCTACTATATATAAAATAGATAAACAACAAGATCCTACTGTATAGCACAGGGAACTATATTCAGTATCTTTAAATATACTATAACGGAAAAGAATCTGAAAAGAATGTATATATATATATATATATATGTATAACTGAATCTGCTGTACACCAGAAATAACACAATACTGTAAATTAACTATACTTCAATTAAAAAAATAAATAAAAATACATTTAAATACTGAAATTAAGACAAATCAATATGGAAATGATGGATTAAAATAGAATGTAAATGTTATAAACCCTGACAAAGTGAAAAATAATATGAGCAAAAAATTAGGAAGTACAGGAAGGAGGTAGAAGGAAGTGAAAGTGTGCAGATCTATCTTTCATAGCAGGGAACTTAGTACTGACCAATATTGAAGCATGTAGTTTGAAAAAGTTACTCTGTCTTATTAGTGATTTTTATAATTGTGTTTAACCTTTGAGAAACCCTTTACAAGTCAATTTCTCTTGCAGTGAAGAAACATGCATCTGAGTATTTCCTTCGTTTACTTCTTTTGTTAAACTCAAGTAAGATTATATTCAACGCTGTACTTTAAAAACAGCCTGTGCGAATTGAGCCTATTCCTGTTACACTCTATCTGTGTAGCTCTCTATCCATCCTTCTATCTGTATTTATCTATTTAATAATGGTGTTCACCAACTGTGGATATTTGTAGTATTTCTGTGATATTAAAATTGGGATGATATGAGCTTTTATTTCTTGAAGCTTTTATAAAAGGTTTAAATTATTTTCATAAAAATGACAAAGTTATAAAAGGAGTTTACAAGAAGTTTCCTGAGCAGTCCCAGTGGAAAGGGGGCATTTGCATAGGGAATACTGAAATGGCATTATGCTGTAAGATGTGATCTGTCTAAGCTGGTGGTTCTCAATGGCTACACAGTATAACCACTGAGGAGCTTTTTAAAAACATGTGTCTAGACTTCCGCCCACACCCATTAAATAAAAATCTCTGGGATGGGGCCTGGAAATTGATATCTTTAAAATGTTGCCCCCGTGATCCTGATATGAAACTCTGGTTGAGAACCACTTGTCTCAACAGGCCATATAGACACATTCCTAAGATGCAATGCGTGTTGCTGGAAGGTCTAGGGCACTCATTCCATCCTATGCCTCCTCTGTCCCATGGGAATATCCACTGGACCTGTTTGTTACTCAAGAAGGGGAGAATGAATACTCTGGGTAGGCTACTTGGCCACAGTCTAGGTTCCCTTGTAGTCATAAGATGCCTGACAGCAGGAACTGAGGCAACATGCTTTCTTGCTGTCTTTTTCACATCCAGAAGGAGAGAGAGACTGGATCCCGCTCCCCCCTCCCAGATGCTCCGGGTTGGCATCTTCATGTCTCACTCGCTCAAAATGGATAACCCACCCATTCCAGAAACAGTTCCTATTAAGTGAGATTGAATTATTGTGATTGGATCACCAATGCTTCTTAAACTTTATTGTGTAGAGAAACTGCCTGGGAATCTTGTTAAAATGCAGATTTTGATTCATTACGTCTGGAGTGGGGCCGAGATTCTGCATTTCTAATGAGCTCCCAGGTGATTAAAGTGGCTGTCAGGCGTCAATGTCAATGACATTTACAATGTCCACCTTAAATATCAAGCATACCTGATATTTATAGTAGCTGAGGTGCGTGTTCTTTCCTTGCAGGTAAATCTACAAGAGAAGCCAATTATAATCAGAAGGTGCTTAATGAGCAAGGCCAGATTGCAAAGCATACGTGAAGGCACAGAGGCAAGAAACTGCTCACCATGCACAGGGAACCAGGAGCTGTAGATAGGCAGTCAAATCACTAAAGGGCTGGGCTTTGGTCTGTGTTCTGCAGAGCACAAAACCTCTAAGAGATTTACCATGGAAAAAAGTCTTATACAGTCAAATTTGTCTGGGAAATGTTGCATACCATGTCCCTCACTTGGATATTTGCAAAGCATATTTTGATTTTAAGGGTGCTAAGCAGTCTGGGAGTAAAGAAGCCTTTTGTTAAACAGCAATAATACCTCATAGACAGGACGGGCTATATAATTTGTGGAGCCCAGTACAAAATGAAAACGAGGGCCCTCTCTTTTCCAAAAACTAAGACTTTCTAGATGGCAACAACAAAGCATTAAACCAGTTGTGGAACGCTTCTTTCTAAAGCTTGAGGCTTTGTGGGACTGCACAGGTCACATGCTAGTGAAGCGCCCTGCTTATGAGTATATTAAATGGGACAAGGAAAAAGCTATAGTGCTTGCATACTATAAGCACTAAATAAATAATAACTATGGTATACGCATGGCTTTTAGTTAGAACTCTTGGTTGTGACAGAAACTCTCTTTATCTAGCTGAAGCAAAAAAGCAGATTTTATTATCTGAATCGAGGCATTTGTTTCAGAACCCAAGAGGCCGCCAACGAGGTCCAGGAACGAAGGGGGAGAGAAATGTCAGAACTCTCCTCTCTCAACTCCACTCATCTCCATGGGTTTCCTATCCACACGGTGGGACCAATCAGCCCAGAGATCCCAGGTTTAAGAGACTTCTTAGGGAGAGATTAGGGTCTCTTAGTCCCAGTTCCGAATTCTCAGGGAGGGCCTCTTTTTACCCAGACTAAGCAACTGTACATAAAGACTCTTTTGCTGTTATCAGCTCAATGGCGGGAAAGGAGAAAGCAGGCAAAATATTTACATCCCAGTGTCTCCCATGCTTACTTGATTATAGGACATTTTTTACAGGGACATCTATTAGCATTGAACAGAACACACTTGGGAAATGCAGTGTGGGTAACAGAAACCAAGAAGCTGAAGGCGAAGATGAGTGCCAGGAATCAGATTTTCATGTTAGATGGCAGTGACCAGAACTCACTGGAGGTAGTGAGACTGAACACAGGAAGGCTATTAAGAGCCTGCTACAGAAATCCAGACCTGGGAAGGAGCCGCGAGCGAACAACCTGAGTTTCCTTTGTGTTTACCGGGCCAAGCAAGGGGGGGAGGGGGGGCGACAATCTGCTGAGCCGGCTCCACCTGGCCATTCAGCAACGACTAGGAGAATGACAGTCCACTTAAAGGGTTCACTCTTCCACCCAAGTTGGGTCTCCACTGTCTTGCTTCGGGGAGAGGGTAAGGGTGAAACCTAAAGGCCTGGACTACTGTCCGGCTCTTGTGGGTGCCAGCACCACGAAAGAGAAGTGCGAGGAGTACCCCACGGTCGGGGGCGCTGACACCCCCACAGGCAGCTGGGGGAGAACAATGAGCTACGGGGCAGGAAGCCGAGGGTAAGCGAGTTCGGAAGACTAGGCCCCACGCGGGAAGACAGAGACGTAAGCCGACTTCGGAAACACCACGCCTGCGCTGCCGAAGCCCGACGCGCGCTCCCGAGCCCGGCGCGCGCTCCCGCCTGGCGCCCCAGCCGAGCTCAGAACCAGCAGCTAGCCCGCAAGGTGAGGGCGGGTGAGCACACGCGGGAGGAAAGGCCGAAACGCGCGAGCGCAGAGAGCGTGCGCACGCGCAGAGCTCCCGCCGGCCGGCGCCCGGAGCGCGGGAGAAGCGTCAGAAGCCACTGAGAAGAGCAGCACGTCGGTGAGCGCTCCCCCTCCCTTATCTCCCGGAGTGCCTTGCGCGCGCCCGCTGGCCGGGGGGGAGGGGAGGGGAGGCGGCGGTGGCAGCCATGTTGTTGTGAGTCTCTGTGTCTCACCCTCGGTACTTCGGTGGTTCGGAGGAGGGGGGGGAGGAGAAGGAGGAGGTGGGGTGGGGGGGAGGGAGGTAGGTGGAGAAAGAAGATATTGCCGCCACCGAAGGCAGAGGAGGGGAGGACGGCCAAGAGCGACGCCGCCGTGTGCCCAACGGTCGGTGTCCCCGGCTGAGGCAGCGCGGCCGCAGCAGCCCCGTAAGTCAGTCGCGCTTGCACCCTCTCCCCGTGCTCTGGCGCCGCGGGGCTGGCTCCCCGGGCTTTGTGTGGCGGCCTCGGCGGGGGCCGCCTGCCGGAGGGAGGGTGGACGGGGCCTGCGGGCTGCCCGGAACGGCTGCGGCCTTGGGCCCGCTCGCACAATGCAGGGGGAGGGGTGCCGGAAGGGGGTGTGGGCCCGGCGGGGGGTGCTCTCGGCTTTCCCGCTTCCTTTCCTCCCCACGCCTCAGCCTCGCGGCGCTGGGTGGCCCACCCGGCTCTTCCTTGGTTTCGGCGCGCTCGGGGTTAGAGACCGAGCTGTCCGCCCGCTCGCCCAGCCCTTGGGCTGGGAATGGGGGGAGAGGCCGGGTGGATCCCGAGAAGCGTGCGAGTTGGAAGTGGGCGAAGAGGAAGGCGTGGGCTTATGAAAACAAGTGTGGGAATTCTCGAGGGCCCGAGTGTGTGCAGGAAAAGCTTCCGGTAGACAGGTGTGGGTTTGAAAGAAAAGGCGACTTGGGTTCGGTGTGTTAGGAATGTTGTGTTTTTGTTAGCGGAACAGATTTCGATACTTTGGGAAATGTGTAAATTAAAACCAAAGAAGAGATTAGGGGCTTCAAACATTTTAGCAGTCGTTTTGTATTTGAACTGGGCCAAATTTGGGGAAGATAAATTGTTAAAAGTTGTATGCCCAAACACGCGTGTAAAAGTTAATGTTACTTCTGAGAACATAGCTAGGGAAAACCGATTTTTCTTAGCTGTACATTGTGACACATATTTAAACATTTGGGTAGGATGGGACTTGCGGACGTATTAGGTGTAATAAGACAATCATGTTAAAATCTGGACTTTAGTACTTTGTGAGATTTTAACTTAAGAAAACTGGTGACAGATTTTTTTGGGTGAAGGTTTTTGAGGAAAGCTTTATTAGAAAAAGGCTTTTAAATGCTTGAGAGAAATGTAATACTTGTAAAGGTATTGTATACCAAGAAAATTTTAATAAAGGGTGTTACCTAAGGATTTTAAAAGCTTGTTTACTGCTTGGATTCGTGTTTAATAGGTGACTCTTCACCATGTGACCTGGAGCATTGGAGGATGATTTAAGGATTTCTGGCTAGGAATCCGGTTAAAAACACAAAGATAAATAGTTTTAATTGGCTACGTTTCTATTCATAGTTTTTTAATATCCTGCTTTTAAGAAATGATTTGCTTTATCTGCACAGTCCTAAATAGTTGCTGGCATTTCCCTTATTTCAAGAATGTCTTTAGAAGTCCAATTTTTGGTGAAATTGAGTTATTTTAGAATTGTCTTTCGGTGTCCTTGGGGGCGGTTTTTGTATGAAGTAAGCCGTATTTTTTAAAAAATTAAAGTTATATTTCAGAATCCTGGTTTTTAAGCTTTTTTTTTAACATCTTTATTGGAGTATAATTGCTTTACAATGTTGTGTTACTTTCTGCTGTGTAACAAAGTGAATCAGCTATATGTATATACATATATCCCCATATCTCCTCCCTCTTGCGTCTCCCTCCCACCCTCCCTATCCCACCCCTCTAGGGGGTCACAAAGCACCGAGCTGATCTCCCTGTGCTATGCGGCTGCTTCCCACTAGCTGTTTCACATTTGGTAGTGTATATATGTCCATGCCACTCTCTCACTTCTAAAGTTCAGTTTTTTGTAAAGTTCATTTTTGTTGTTTGCACAGGTCTCTTATCTTCGAGTTAGATTTGCGATTAACAAGCTTAAACATCTTCAAACAATTTAAATTGTTTTAACACATGGTTTTCTCAATTTGAGTCTAAAGTTCTTTGATGTTTTGATATTAGTAAGATTTCAGCTTTTTTAAAAGTAAATTAATTACTGCCGTATTAAAGTTGTTCTTACAAGGTGGTCACTTTAAATAGGCCAATTTTTCTTAGGCATTACAGGTATATAAACCAAATAATGCTGTCTGAGCACAGATACAAATATAAGGATTTTGTTTCTCTTAAACCTTCCATACTTGTCTATAAACGTTTCTGGTGTTGAAAGAGAATTTATTTTCTCGTGCAGGTACTTATCCTATTTAACAGAAGTAAGTATCAGAGATTTGGGCCAGGTGTGACATCCAAAACCAATCTTCTCAGTGACCAGATGGTCCCCTTTTTATAGATACTGATAGGATCTTCATAATTTTAAGTGGAGGTTGGTTCTGTCTCCTGGACTCAAATTCTTTGTAGTTTCTAATTTAACAACCTTTGAATTCGTTGGGTTTCTAAGATAGGAAAATATTCTGTATTTTCTCATGTTTTTAAGACTTGTGGATACATATTTTAAACATCTGAATGTTTGTACCTCATATGGCTTTGTCTAGCTTGCATTCACAGTTTAAGGCCATTTTTACTGACAGGTGTGATTAAGATAATAATTGTACTTATAATAGTGTAAATTGGTTTGTGACATATTAGATAGATTTTTTGCTGTTCTTAAGAAAGCATAAAAATAGTCTGACTTGCTCCTATTGTCCCACCTTCTCACTCTTCCCTTTGATGAGTTTGTAAGAAGGAACTGATCAAGTACGGCTCAGCCCCTTTCCTCTTTCTCTTTCAGAGCCTGCCCCCTTGCAGAAAGCACTTTGCTTTTTCTGGAGGCCACCAGGGATAGACTCTGTCCCTTTTTGGAGGAGGACCATGGTTGTCCGGTGCTACCTGTGACTGGGTTAGGATAATTATGGGGTGTGGTGTTAGGAAGCCCCGTTGGTCTAGGTTTAGAGTATGCTTTCCAGTGTAGCTTTTCAGTAATAAAGGAGCTATTTGGATTACCATCAGCCTAACTCCTAATGTCTCTCACTCCTGAATTCTGATGTGGTGGGAAAAAGGTTTCTTCAAACCCTGTCATTTAGAAGCTAACGTTTAAATAGTGATTTTTATATTTAGCAATATAGATAGAAGACATTTTTTTAAAAGTTGCTTTTGCAGTGGAAAAGTGAATTTACAGAGAAATATTATTTTCATGCTTTTCCAGTGAAACATTGTATAGAATTATTACATAGGTAGGTGCATGGCATATGCTTTTTCTTCTGATTTTCATGTAGCAGTATGCTTAGAGACATAAGCTTAATAATATTTTTTCCCTAGTGACTTTTCCTTTCAGTAACTTAAAAGATCCAATTTATTTATAAATGAGAAATTAAAGCTTGCCTAATTGAACACAAGTGTCAGCTTCCAAAGGGTCTTTTTTTTTTTTTGGCCATGCCACGAGGCTTGCGGGGTCTTAGTTCCCCTACCAGGGATTGAATCCCGGCCCACGGCAGTGAAAGCGCTCAGTCCTAACCACTGGACCGCCAGGGAATTCCCACAGAGGGTCATTTTAATTCTTATTGAAATTGCAGAAGGTTTTGTTTCATTGACTTTTTAAATTTATTTTATCTTACTTATTTATTTTTGGCTGCCTTGGGTCTTCGTTGCTGTGCACAGGCTTTCTCTAGTTGCAGCGAGCGGGGGCTACTCTTCGTTGTGATGCGCATGCTTCTCATTGCAGTGGCTTCTCTTGTTGCGGAGCACGGGCTCTAGGCACGTAGTTGTGGCACACGGGCTTTAGAGCGCAGGCTCAGTAATTGTGGCGCAGGGCCTTAGTTGCTCCGCAGCATGTGGGATCTTCCCAGACCAGGGATCGAACCCGTGTCCCCTGCATTGGCAGGCGGATTCTTAACCACTGCGCCACCAGGGAAGTCCCTCATTGATTTTTCTTAAAATGAAAAGTTATTTTTGGCCCTTGCCTGACTCATTTTTCTAAAGTGCATTGAAGAATTAAAAAGGGATAAGAACCAGCTCTATAAAAAAATAAATAAAATTCAAAAATTCAAAAAAAAAAGTTAAAAGGGATGGTTATTCAAGCATGTTGGCAAAAAGATAGTTTCTTTAGTATATACCACCTCTGCAAATATAGCTTCTGTACTCCCATCCATTTTCAGTTTACATATCACAGATTTTCACTTCTTATTCTCTTACTATTGTGGAGCGAGAAAAGATTTTAGAGTACTAGAAAACATCTAGATTGTGTACACCGTATATATATATTCCAGAATTTCACTGTAGCTACCAAATACAAAAAGGGGGAAGAAGTCTGAAGGGAGAAGGGGTAGTTAGGGTGTCAGAATACTTTGACTGCAAATGGGACAGAAAAAGAAGGCAGACATTTTCACCTACCTACGGCGATATGTATATTTGAACCATAAAAATCTCCAAAAATCTGCTTCCTGGAAGGGATTTGGTGAAATTGACTATAAAGTGACATTACAAAACCACCTATTTGATACCTGCCTAGGAAAATAAAGCCTGTAGCTGACCACCAGAGTACATAAAAAATAGTATGGGGAGGGAGGTTAACTTTTTTTTTTTCCCTTTAGTCCCCCAGAAAAAAAGTGTGTAGAGAGACTAGTTTTAGAGAAATCTTTGTGGGTTCAGTTTTACTGGACATTTTATGTCAAGAGTAGCAAGTTCTAGATCTCAAGGTGGTAATCTCTGATTTTAGGCACTGTTTCTGAAAGAGATCAGCAGGAGATAGTCTTCACTAATGTATAAGATGGTTTTATTCATTCTGACTTTAAAAAGTAAATAAATGGCAGAGGCAGGCTGACTCTAAGTACAGATCTTTCCTAAGCAGTCAAATGAGGCATATTGTTGGTAGAGAAAAATATGGACTATGGTATGACTTTGTTACATACCAACAAAGAATTGTATACAGAAAGGAGCTACTTGTGTCTTCCATTTTGGTGACCAGGTCATTTATTTAACATCTATGTAGTATTAGCACTTTTAGCATGACTTAATGCAAAATGTTATACTTTCTGTGGCAAAACCTGAGTCATTTGAAACCAATTTAACATAAACAGAATTAAGATTTGAAGTTTAGAGAAGATGATAGCTCCAGGTTTTGCCTACAGATGTTATCTTGGACCACCTTGCAGTTGAAATATAATTGATTGCTTTTCATCCAAAGGTGCCTTCATTTAATCTCTAAATTATTTGGTTCCTACACTGGCAAAAATAGGAGTATTCAAGGATCTTGCCAAAGACAAATTGTTGCTAATTTTTATGGTAAGTCTGGTTGAGAAGATACTCATGGAGTATTACTTGACTTTCAGTCCATTTGTTACTCTGGATATTCTTAGTTGTATCATTTCATCAAGCTAGACTACCAGAAACTTGCATTCATTTTTTGAGGTTTGCAGGCCTATCATGTGCCAGATTGTCCTTAGATGTTGGTGGTACAGTGATCCCTGTTCTTATAGTTTTACTGTAACTATAAGCTTATGTTTACAGTGGAGAGGAAGATGATTAAACTCATGTTTACACAGTGCAGTACACTAAGTGCCACTGGAGGTGGTGTTGCAAAAGTGCTCTGGACTCAGGTAGACACTTTAGGGGGTTAGGAAAAGCTTTCCGGAAGAGGTAAAGTTGAGTATAAAAAGACTTAGAAAAGTTAATTTAGTCAAGAGATGGGTGAAGTGGCATTTAGCCAGAGGGATTAGTATGTGTAGTGACCCAGATAGGGGAGAATGGCAGAGCTTAAAGTGGGGGTAAGGAGGAGAATTGAAAAGATTTGATTGGAGATACAGGTAGCAGCACACTAGATTAAAGGGCCTTTTTTTTTTTAAATGTATTTATTTATTTGGCTGCGTTGGGTCTTCATTGCTGTGTGCCGGCTTTCTCTAGTTGCGGCGAGCGGGGGCTACTCTTCATTGCAGTGCGTGGGCTTCTCATTGTCGTGGCTTCTCTTGTTGAGCACGGGCTCTAGGCGCGAGGACTTCAGTAGTTGTGGCACGTGGGCTTAGTAGTTGTGGCACACGGGCTTAGTTGCTTCGCGGCATGTGGGATCTTTCCGGACCAGGGATCAAACCCGTGTCCCCTGCGTTGGCAGGCGGATTCTTAACCAGTGTGCCACCAGGGAAGTCCAGGGCCTTTTTTAATTTGAACAATTCTGAAGAAGACTTTGGAGATCCAAGATTATATCTTGGGAGGATTTAGACTATATTTTCCAGGAACCTTAATAACATAATTACTGTGAATCGTTTTCCCTGCCTTGTGTTAGAGGAGTTAGACACATGACTTTCCTTCAGGGATTGACTCTAAAAAAATGAGATTCTGAAACCTTGCATCTGCGAAGAGAGTTGTTGAGCATATTTTCTATTACAACTCTCTGTTCTCTATAATACCCCATATAAGAGATTTCTTTTAAAGCTTAGTGTTAAAAATGAGGTTGTCTCCAAGGAATTGGATAATGAAAATTTTATGTAATGTTCTGTCACCACCCCCAACTTTGTGTCTTTCAGAAGTTAAAGTTTACTTACTGTTTTTGTTATTTAGTATTTGCTTACTTTCCTAAGATTAGTTTTTGTTTTATTGTGTACATTTCCTATGAGTTACTTGGTGTGCCTTCTTCCAAAAATTTTTATTTAAATGAATATAGAGTAAATTTCATTTAGATTATACTCAAGTATATTTCTACCACAGACACTTTATGGCATATAACTTAGTACTCCTTGAAACTGACATAGATTTGGTTTCTCTTTTCAGACACTGCAGTCTAGATGTTTGGTTTTTTGTTGTTTTCTAAGCAACAACTTAGAATTTTTTTTTTTAACTTTTATATCTTTAGGCAATTGGTTTGGTCATATCACTTTAAAGTCATTGGGAAACAGATCACCAATTCAAGGCTTGTTCTTGAATATTTGAGGAACTTTTTAAAAAATCACAATTCATATTCATCACCTAAAGGATTTCCTCATATTTGTTTAATTCAAAGATTTGTACCGCTAATATTTTTCTTAGACTGTTCATGATAGGCATAATAAACTAAACATTTTAAAAACTTTTAACCGTCATAGGTTATGACTTTCCCTAGACAAAAGTTCAAGAAAGTTGAAATAGATAACTCACTCGTTCATTTTTTTTCTTGGAAATGACTAGAAATAGCTGCTTCTCAAAATAATAAGCTTTGTGTTAACATGCTTATAGAAAGTTACAATAATACTGGGTTAAAGTTAAGCAGATTTATTTATTTATGCATGCATGCATGCATGTCTCACTGTGCTGCTTGTAGGATCTTAGTTCCTCAACCAGGGATGGAACTCAGGCCCTCAGCAGTGTAAGCGCGGAGTCATAACCACTGGACTGCCAGGAAATTCCCAGTTAAACAGTTTTAATTGTGGGACTTCTCAGAGCCTTTACTATGTTATTATCACAGAGAATGAATTCCAGAATGACCATGTACTCAGCTTGCAAAAGAACAAGTGGGTGCTGGGGAGCAGCATATCTTAAATGTATTGGATGAGGAACCTCTTATTTTAAAGAACACTGTGCGTTGGTGATTAAGGAACACACTTTGGAAAATTTTTGTCTGAAGAAAAAATATTTTAAAAACTGCACTGAAGTCTGCTGCTTAAAGTGGTTTTTGTTTTTTCCAGTTGTCTCAGACCATGAACTCAAATGATTTCCTTTAGTTCTCTGTTACAACCTAATTAACATTTCTTAAGTTATTTCTCCTTGGTGTCATACTGATTCTATTGATACTGTGTAACAATTGAAAATTACTAGGTAGCCATTCGAGACAAGTCTTCGGTTGTTGGGCATTCAGCCTAGTACTAAAATGAACTGAAAATAGCACAAGATTGCTTGTACTCTATTGACTGTGATGAAGCTTCTAAACTATAATGTGTTTAAACTGTATTAATATAGGACCTTTTTTAAAAAAACTTTATTTTGCTAACGTCAACGAGCCTTACAACACAGAAATATAAAAAGATAAAGCCAACAGTACCCCTCTCCTACCAAAGTTAGGTGTTTATTTTTTTCATACTCCACACAAACATATACATTGCTCCTCTTTTGTTAAACAAAACTGGGATCAGGTTACACACCTTAGGCAACTTGGTGTTTTTATTTAATATCATGGATATTTTATTGTATTAGTACATATAACTTTAATAACTTTTAATACTTAGTGTACGGTTTTTTATTTTGCTAACCCATTTTTGTCGAGTTTAGGTTGTTCATTTTCTGTTTTTGAACCACTGCAAGCAGTGCTGCAGCAAATACCATTATTCACTTCATTCTTTTATGTTATTGCTGTTGTTTATGTAAGTTAAATTACCAGAAGAGAAATTACTGTGTCAAAGGATTATATATTGAGTCTTAAGCAGAAAAAAATATGTTCACTCATTATGGTGAGTCAGTATTCTAGAAAGGACTTACATTGCAATTTCACATATTATCTAATTTAGTCTTCACAATAACCTTAAGAGGAAGCGTTGTTATTCTCATTTGTAAATGGGGAAACAGAACCAGAGAGTTCAAGTGGTCTGAGTTCAATCAGCTAGTTAGAGGCAAACATGGTACCATATTCTAGATCTTTTGGTTCTGGTTTCTGTTTCTGTTACACCATGATGAATGGCACAAAATTTTTTAGTTGGAAAACCATTAGGGTGCTTGTGAATATATCCCTTAGCTGTAGGTGGTATGGTGTATGTAAGGCTTTCAATCCTATCTGCACAGGGAAGCATTGCCTGGAGAGCTTAAAAATACTAATAAAAATCTGTGCCAAAAAAAAAAAAAAAATCTGTGCCTTTCTCCCTGCCCGGACTAATTCAAATAAGTCTTAGATAAGTGGGATCTGAGTGTTAGTAGTTTTCAAACCTTCTGTCTAGATTCTAGTGCACTGTGAGGATTTGCGAACCAGTGACCTTAAAATTGAGATGCTAATAACCCTGAGGAGTACATGAAGTGTTTCCAAAATGTTAGCACATGTAGCTTCCTGAGGATCAATTTACAGATCCTCCCTATGTGTACTGAGAAAGGCACATCTTTGATCCATCCCAGATTTTAATGTGGTGTATTTTACCCCGGATAATTAAACCTTCAGGGCACCAGACTTGGAGTTAGCTTCCTGTAGTGATTAATCTTATGTATTCACATTGCTGTTAGGAATGAAATATAGCCTAGAACTGGAGTATTTTGGCTTCCATTGGGATTTTCTGAATTCGGGTCAGTGATAGTCTTGAGTGGTAGGGAGTAATGGTAAATTGTTTCTAAACCAGTTCACCTCTTCTTTCCTAATTTTTTGTCAAAGAATACTTACAAAGCAAAGGACAATACTATGAAATACTTTGAAAGCTAGAAATATGTAAATCATGTTTATTATAGCATACTGTCAAATATATTGTGTTTAAATATATGATTTGGTTGGCTCCATTTCTTTTTTAACACTTTGCAGGAATGTATCAAAGAGTAGGGTAGAACTAACTTAGATTTAAAAAACTAAGTGCTGACCACAAGTGTAATTCCTTTAAATCAGGTGATGATAGAACATTTAGATCTACAAATTGGATTTTGATTTTTTTTAAACTCAAAGTCTCATGAAGGTGTGGCTAGAGATAGTTACTGTAGTAGGTATTGGGTATATGTGTAAATTCCTTTATATCATCTTAAAAACCCTTAGAAGTTTACACATAAGGGGCGGGATTGAACCTGGGCCCATGGCAGTGAAAGCACTGAGTCCTAACGACTGGACCGCCAGGGAATTCCAGAGAATATATATATTTTTTTATAAGATATCTTTTTTATTTTTTTAATTTTTATTTATTTATTTATGGCTGTGTTGGGTCTTCGTTTCTGTGCGAGGGCTTTCTCTAGTTGTGGCAAGCGGGGGCCACTCTTCATCGCGGTGTGCGGACCTCTTACTATCGCGGCCTCTCTTGTTGCGGAGCACAGGCTCCAGACGCGCAGTAATTATGGCTCACGGGCCCAGCCGCTCCGCGGCCTGTGGGATCTTCCCAGACCAGGGTTCGAACCCGTGTCCCCTGCATTGGCAGGCGGATTCTCAACCACTGCGCCACCAGGGAAGCCCCAGAGAATATTTTTAAGTGATGCTTAATTTATTGAAAAGATGTTTTTCTTTTATGTTTGTTTGTAAGTCATGATATCTCTCATGTATAGGTAGTATGTATGTTTGAGTTCTGCCATATAAGACTGTTGATTTCCAAGTTAACTTTAGTGATTTTTAACATGTATATATTTTAAATATTTTAAAAATATAAGTAACAAATGGGAAATATTCAGAGTATAGAACTATAAAATGTAAAATAAAAATCATGCATACCCTTCTCCTGATGTGACCACTGTTAATGGTTGTGTCACTCTTTCTGATTGTTTCCTGTTTTTACAAAAGTGGAATGATAGAAACACTGTTTTCACCTTGCCTTTTCACTTAGTATCCTAGAATTTTTTCCATGTATGCGTAAATACATCCATTTCATGCTTTTTAACAGGTGTATAGTTGATAATATTATCATGTTTTTTTAATCATAATTCTGATTGAGAGAAGTTTTAAAGTCTAATGGATAAGATGATATTTATACATTTAAAAATACAAATTAAATGCCATGAGAATTGAGAAAAAGATGACTTGGGGGAGGTTTTAATGGAGAAAGTGGCATGTGAGCCAAACTTTAAGGGATTTGTAGGATTTGCACATGAAGAGATAAATGGCAAAGAGCTGTCCAGGGGACTGGAATAGTTTAGCAAAAGGAAGGTTGGGGAACAGAGTGATGGTTTATGCTTGGTTGGTATGGAAAAGAGCACGGAGCTTTTGAGGTCTTGATGGTGTTGAATCCTCTGCCATTTTAGTAGCTTTGTCTATTAGGGTAGGTAAATTGACCACAATTTCCTTATTTGTAAAGTAGGAATACAATACCTACTTTGCTGGATTGTAATCAGAATTAAATATAATGTGCCTAGTGTCATCTCTGGCATAAAATCAAGTGCTCAGTACATTCTCTTGTTCTCTTTGGGGGATGGTGTCTGATAGAAATTAGTCCAAAGAGGTTTATGCTCATTTGGAAATCAGTTTTTTTTTTTTAAATTTCATATACTACTTGTCAAAAATATGGTTGAAATAATAAGTGATGTTAGGTTTAAACAACAGCTTGGACCCTAAGTCAGTTAACTTTCTGGAGAGTAACCCCCTTTACAAGCTGCAGTTTATAAATGTTTTGTTTAAAAGTGTGTGTGTGGGGGGAGGGGGTGTCCAAATTGTACCTATCCTTCAGGGCCCAGCTTAAATACCACCTGCTTCACATGGCTGCTTGTCATATTGTTATTTTGTTAAACTTATTATGGAAATTTTCAAGCACAAGTAGAATAGTACAATACACCCTTGGAGACCTATCATCCATATTCAACATTGTGTGAAATCTTTATACCCATATTTTACTTTTTTGAAGTATTTCAGAGCAAATCCCAGACAGTAGCCAGTTTAAGCATAAATTCTCTTACTGATGAGAACTCATTAAAAAATGCAATCTTCTTGCTATTATCACAGCTAACAAAATTCCTTAATATCATCAAATACCCATTCTATATCTAGATTTCCCTGATTTTCTCAAAAGTTTTTTTATAGTTGGTTTGTTAGAATCAGGATTCAAACAAAGTGTATACAATATATTTGACTTTTAAGTCTTTTAGTGTATATAATAATCCTCCCTCTCCTCCTCTTCTAAAATTTCATTGATAGTGAAATTAGGTGAATTTTTTATTTTTTCCGTATTCTAGATTGGGTGATTGCTTCCTTGTGTTATCTATTGACTGCTCTCTCTCTGTCTCATATTTCTGATAAATCAGTATTTAGATCTAGCAGCTTTATTATTAGATTGATGTTTACTGGGGTTTTTTTTAAGGCCGTAATTCTTCATTGGTGGTACTGTTTTGTATTACATTATGTCATGAGGCATATGATGTCTGCTTGTTCCACTTTTAGGGTGATGGCATATTAGATTACATATAAGAACATTAATTTAGAAATACTGCTTTTGGGGGACTCACTTCATAATATATCTTGGACATTTCACATGTATCTTGGACTCATTAGAGCCACTTTGCGTTATCTAATAATTATCTTCATTTCCATCTAAGTTATTTGACCTACTTCTCTCAGGTGATATGTAAAAGCATGAAAAACTAGCGTTGATTGAGGTTGTTTTAGTGTGTAGATCTTCTCTAAACAGTATTTTGTTTTTCAAAGGAAAAAAAAGAATTTCCATAAGCAGTATTTTATTTCTTAAACCAAACCAATTGAGAGAATGCCTTGTAATATAAGAGACTTTGTAAGGACTCAAATATATGGTGATTCGCCTTTGAGAGAATTCTAAGGAAAAAAAAAATACCTTGCCTTATATTTGCATTGCATAAGTATATATTTACCCTACTTAGTCTCCTTGAGAAATATGATATCTGAGATTGATCCTCAAAGAGCTAAAGTATTCTTGCACATAAATATTTGGTAAGCATTTATTTAATATCTTAATGCCGGTGATGAAACAATCTTAATTTCTAATCTTAGTTAGAAGATTTGAGCTAGGGTCTCTGAAGATTTCTAGTTTCTGGGAGTCTGTATATTGATAACACATTTTTTTTGCCAAGTTTTATTCAAAATGTAAAATCTGACTTTTCCTTAACATAGTCAAGTCAGTTATACAGTACTGTTCTTAATGCTGGTAAAACAAGTATGTAATTCCCCCATGAAGTACATGGACAAATGAGTAGCAAATATCAAAAAAATATTTATGGCTCCTGGCTTAGCTACCACCTGAGTGACTTGTCCAACACCACTAGAAAAGTGTGTGATTCAATTTGTACCCCCAGATAAATAACAGATTACTAGGTGTTGATGGTGGTTCCTAGAGATTTTTAATATTAAGTCTGTGAAGGCTAATGGTCTACCAGAAATACTTAAACCTGGATTTACGTTTACCTTTGTCATATGGATAAGAAAAGACATTGCTAAACAAATGAATTTTGTTGGAAAATTTGCGTGATTTACTATGCTGAAGAGACTAAGGTATTCTTAAGGACTTTAGTACCTGTTTTCAATGGATACCACTAATGCTCAATGATTATGTTCACTAAAAACAGTCCAAGGAGTATGACTAAGAATATTTTGTAAGCAGCTTAAGTTACTCTTTGTGTGTATTGACTTATGTGAATCAATTAAGTTTTCATGTAATTTTTAAAAAATTTATTTATTAGGGTGCGCCAGGTCTTTGTTGCTGCACGTGGGATCTTTTAGTTGGGGCATGCAGGCTTCTTAGTTGCAGCATGCAGACTCTTCAGTTGTGGCACGCTTGAGGGATCTAGTTCCCGGACCAGGGATTGAACCCGGGCCCTCTGCATTGCGAGCACGGAGTCTTACCCAGTGGACCACCAGGGAAGTCCCAGTTTTCATGTAATTTTGTTGTTTTTGTAATGGATGCATGAGGTAGCAACAGCCTCCAGGTGTTAGAGGACCAGTTTGGAGAAGTAGTGCCAATGGGAAGTTGCACTCATTTTATGTTCGGTAAATGTTTTCAGTTGTACAGAAAGTCTGAGGAAAAGTCTTGTTTACGTCTCTATTAAAATGAGCATTGTGTAATAATATATATGAAGGCATTTATAAACAGTCACTATCCAGATGTTAGATGATTTCATGATCTGAATTTACATTTCATAAAATATAGAATGATTTTTTTTCATTCAGTATATATTGAGCATTTTGGTGGCTAAGACACAGTTCCTAGCCCCTTTAACTCCAGAGTTTAATTACTACTATGGCTTTAAAATAGAACTAATTATAATACTATGAAAATGTAATTGGTGTTATATGCTGGTGCTTTAATACCATTTATTGTAGCTTTAAATGGTTTTTGCCCCCCCAACCTATTTTTTATGGTAGGCATATGGTAAGGAATTGGATCAGATGTTACCTGAGAAAATAATGCATATTCTTGGTTCATTACACCAACTATTTGTAAACCTTTTGGCTTATGCATTAGTTAATATGAAAACCCACAAAACCTAACCAAGTTGTTATTTGAAGTACTTTACCTGTTTTTCTCACATAATTAGTAAAAATGTTGTCTACAGAAAAATTAGCTAATACTGTTAAATTTTAGAACTTAATAAGACACCCTTCTTTTGCTAGGAAACATAACCTCAAAAACTATTAACTTTTTAATTTAAATTTACCTCAAGATTACACATGGTCTTGTCCATAGAAAAGTTTCTATTATGTATTTTCTATGTTAGCAAATTCTAATTGTTTAAGGAAATAATATTGGAAAACTTCATGGCTTAATAATGCAGACCAGGGCTTCCCTGGTGGCTCAGTGGTTGAGAATCTGCCTACCAATGCAGGCGACACGGGTTCGAGCCCTGGTCTGGGAAGATCCCACATGCCGCGGAGCAGCTAGGCCCGTGAGCCACAATTACTGAGCCTGCGCGTCTGGAGCTTGTGCTCCACAACAAGAGAGGCCGCAACAGTGAGAGGCCTGCGCACCGCGGTGAAGAGTGGCCCCCGCTCTTGCTCTCCGCAGCTAGAGAAAGCCCTCGCACAGAAACGAAGACCCAACACAGCCAAAAAATAAATAAATAAAGAAAGAAAGAAGCTTTAAAAAAAAAAAAAAAACTTAGATTGCAAGGATCTTCTTTAAAAAAAAAATAATAATAATGCAGACCAAACAATGAAGACAGACTTTACACCCCCAAGCAGTATAGTGTGTACTATATAATTCTGGGATACATTTTCTTCAAGGGAACTAGTTAGTTCAGTATTATATAACTGATAGCTAGATACTCCATTGCTTGTTGAAAGAAGAGATTGTTCCCTTTCTCCCTTAGGTCTAACCATGCAGGGGAGAGTTGTTAAATTATGTCCAGATTCTTTTCCCTTGCCATCAGGTGACACCAGCGCAGAAATTTTAAGAGTCCTTAGTGGCATATGTGTGACCCCTACCCCTGCAGTTTCATTATGGTTAATATGAAGGTCATTGCAGAAGAATCGAAAGTGTTTATTTTCTTTGTATCTCATTGTTTTGCCCACTTTCTCCTCCATTTGCATTCTCATAGTTGAAATAAATGGTAACACCTTAAACTGAAAAGCTGAGCTTGAGTCTTGCTTTGTGAGTTTTGTTTTGTCTTGTTTTTAAAGTCTTTTCCCCATAACCCACCCTGTTCATTGAAAGAAAATAATAACCTCCATTTAAACGTAATCTGAAATTCCCGTTCATTATTAAAATTAAAAATGTACATGGTGAGAGTATAAATGAAAAGGTTGAAAGCAAAGCCCTGATGCTTAACTTTGGGTCTGCTCGAGTTTGAGAGTGAATTATCTGCATTTGATTTTTTGTGGAACAGTCGAGAGTAAATGCAGTAGAGCAGAGGTCAGCAAACTTTGGCCTACAGGCCACATCTGGCCCACCACCTGTTTTTGTTTGAACTGCTCTCTAGAATTGACTTTTAGAATTTTTAATGGTTGGGGGAAAAAATCAAAAGAAAAATAATATTTTGTGACACATGAAAAATATGGAATTCAGACTTCACTGTTCATAAATAAAGCTTTATTAGGACACATTCGTGCTCGTTCATTTTCTTATTGTCTATGGCTGCTTTTGTGCTACAGATGCATAGTTGAGAAGTTGAGGGACCATATGGCCTGTAAAGCCTAAAATGTATACTGTCCGGGTCTTTACAGAAAAAGTTTGTTGACCCCTGCACTAGGGCATGATTCACCACAAAAGTATGTGGATCCATATAGCTAAGAGACCTCTCGCATTTATCCAAAGTTTCTTTAACTTATTACCTTATCTATTTGGACCACAGATGAAAATGTAGAAGTAAGCAAAGAAGGGGCTTTGGTAAAGCTCTGATGCTTTTACTCCTGAGAAGATTTCTTAAGTCTACTCCTTTTTTACTAATAAAAATCTTCTTTCTCTCATTCATAGATTATACAGATTTATTGTAATAAAATAAAAATTGTGATTTTTAATATTTTTAATAGTTACACGATACTTTATAGATGTGTTATATCACTTAACTATTGTGAGACAGTTATGCAGCTTATAATTTCAGGATCTGCAAGCAACACTGCTACAAACATCTTTCTACATAAAACTTTTTTGTATTTAGGTTTTCTTTTAGGATTGATTTTCAAAGTTGGGGAGACTGGCTCAAGATATACGAACCTGTATATATGATGCCAAATTGCTTTCCTAAGAAAGGATTGTAACTTTAGAATGTGTTTTTTTGTTTGTTGGAGGTAGTTTCCTTCTTAGAGCTTATTTACTCTTACAAGTCTACCACACTCATCTGAGGCTACAGATTACTACAAATTAAAAGCAACCTAATTAGAAAGGTCAGAAGGGATACTGTATGTTCAAGTCAAGTGATATTTAACCTGACAAGAAGGCAGGAGGCTGAAATACTAACAGAAGCATACAAGAAACACAAAACATTGAGCACCCCAAGAGTCTAAGGAAGTATCAGTTCTTTCTTGAGTAGTATGTAATGATGGTCTTAATAATAACTAGTTATTTGTTGAACACTTTTTATTGCTCACAAAACACTTTTGGATACATTATCTAGTTTGATCTTCACAGCAGATAAGTAAGATTTAGAGGTTAGACAACGGGCAAAAGTTAAAACTCGAACTCTTATATTCTGAATCAAAATCACATACTATTTGTACTCTACCACATTATCTTAAATATAAAATTTGTCCATTATTTCTTCAGGATTGCAGAATAATGAATCCATTTTAGAACTATTTCCATCCTAAATAATAAGAATCTTATGTTTTTGGCCCTAGTGGAATAATTATCTTAATAAGGACAGTGTGTCCTCAGAGGATACAGATAAATAAGATGTCACATGGGAGGTTTTTTTTTTAAAAAAATAAATTTATTTATTTATTTATTTTTGGATGTGTTGGGTCGTAGTTTCTGTGCAAGGGCTTCCTCCAGTTGCGGCGAGCGGGGGCCACTCTTCATCGCGGTGCGCGGGCCTCTCACCGTCGCGGCCTCTCCCGTTGCGGAGCACAGGCTCCAGACACGCAGGCTCAGTAGTTGTGGCTCACGGGTCCAGCTGTTCCGCGGCATGTGGGATCCTCCCGGACCGGGGCACAAACCCGTGTCCCCTGCACTGGCAGGCGGATTTCCAACCACTGCGCCACCAGGGAAGCCCGAGATTTTTTTTTAATGACTGTAATTGGTGTGATCTTTGTATGTTGAGCCCAGATTTCAGGGCTTAATATCATTTAGTGTATGTTCATAAATTGAATTATGAACTCAGAATTATATGTCTGCATTGTCAAGTTGGTAGGATTTAAATTTGAAGCGTTCTTAAGAAATTAGAACACCTCTTTAGGTGATTGAAAATATCAATACATGATTCCTGATAACGTGTCAGTAGTATCTCAAAGCTTTCCAATGATTGGCCATTAGGTTTGGGAAACAGTTGATGGCTTGGAAGAAGTTGAGGCTGTAATGGGATGGGAAATCTAGAAAATACAAGGTCTATAAAATGTAAGTTTTAAAGAAAGTGAAATCACAAATGTAAATCATCTTAAGAAAAAATATAAAGGACATCGAGTCTAGGGGAATATGGAGACCCTAGGAAGTACTTAAATAGAAAAATAAAATGGACCTTGCCCAAATTTAGGAAATTTTAAAGAAACAAGGGAAATCAAAGATGGTTTGAGCAGACCATACTAGACATTAGAGTGAATTGTGTCATGTGAGATGTAGAACTTTGATTGCGTGACTGAGAAGTGTAGGACACATTTGGACTAAGATTCCTTTACTTATCAGATAATTGGGGGCCCCTCCAAACTATATATGTATTTATGGATGTACAGTTGTTCCTCGGTATCTGCAGGGCATTGGTTCCAGGTGCCTCCCCAGCCCAATACCAAAATCTGAGGATGTTCACGTTCCTTGTATAAAATGGTGTAGTATTTGCATATAACCTGTGTGCATACTAGGGTATACTTTAAATCATTTCTAGGTTACTTATAATACCTAATACAATGTAAATGTTTTGTAAATAGTTGTAAATACAATGTCAGTGCTATGTATTGATAAATAACTGCCAGCCCTCAGGGAATTTAATTCCCGGCTTTTTGGAACTTTCTGGAATTTTTTTTTTTTTTTTAATAAATTTATTTATTTATTTATTTATTTTTAGCTGTGTTGGGTCTTCGTTTCTGTGCGAGGGCTTTCTCCAGTTGCGGCAAGCGGGGGCCACTCTTCATCGCGGTGTGCGGGCCTCTCACTATCGCGGCCTCTCTTGTTGGGAGCACAGGCTCCAGACGCGCAGGCTCAGTAGTTGTGGCTCACGGGCCTAGTCGCTCCGTGGCATGTGGGATCTTCCCAGACCAGGGCTCGAACCCGTGTCCCCTGCATTGGCAGGCAGATTCTCAACCACTGCGCCACCAGGGAAGCCCTGGAATTTTTTTTTTTAATACTTTTGATCCCTGATTGGTGAAACCTGCAGATGTGGAACTCATGGATATAGAGGGCCAACTGTATAATGTTGTGTGATAAAAGAGTATTTTGATCTCAAACTGGGTTTTGCTTTAAATCACTAGGTGTCATGATGGTATGGCTAGAGATATTTTTTATAGTAGATATTGGTTGTACATGTAAATTGGTTCATCTGCATATGTTATCAAACCCATAATGAAATTTTTTCTTTACATGGGCATATGTGTTTTAAAGAAATTGAGAGGAAAAACTAGTCCTCTGTACTTATGCACATACTTAGCATTTCTGGTGCTCTTAATTCCTTCCTGATTTGAGTTTCCATCTGGTACCCTTTTCCTTTAGCCTAAGAATTTTTTTAAGGGATTTTCTGAGGTGGAAGTCTATTTAACAAATTTTATTTTCCTTTTACCTAAAAGTGTCTTTTAGCCTTTATTCTTGAAGGATATTTCCATCAGATAAAAATTCTAGGTTAGCATTTTTCTTCTTTCAGCCCTCTAAAGTCTGTCCTTTTTATTCTGGTCCCCATTGTTTCTAGTGCGAAGTCAGTGGTCACTCATCATTTTTCCCCTTTTTGTAATGTTTTTCCTCTAGCTGCTTTCAGGATTTTCTCTTTGATTTTCAGCACTTTTATTGTGATGTGTGTGGATGTGTGGTCTCGTTTTTGTTTTTCCTATTTATCTTGCCTGGGGTTCACTGAGCATCTTGAATCCGTAAATATTGCTTTCATCAAGTTTAGGGGAATTTCTGGCCCATGTTTTTATTAATTGATTGTGGCGTTGGGTGTTCGTTGCTGCGCGCTGGCTTTCTCTAGTTGCAGCAAGCGGGGGCTACTCTTTGTTGCGGTGCGCAGGCTTCTCACTGCGGTGGCTTCTCTCGTTGCGCGGCACGGGCTCTAGGCACGCGGGCTTTGGTAGTTGTGGCTCGCAGACTCTAGAGCGCAGGGTCAGGAGCTGTGGTGCACGGGCTTAGCTGCTGCGCGGCGTTTGGGATCTTCCCGGACCAGGGATCGAACCCTTGTCACCTGCATTGGCAGGCAGATTCCCAACCACTGCACCACCATGGAAGTCCTGTGTTATTTGTAGATTTTTTTGATGACAGCCATTCTGATAGTTGTGAGGTGATATCTCTGTTGTTTTGATTTGCATTTTTCTAATAATTAGTGATGTTGAGCATCTTTTCATGTGCCTGTTAGACATCTGTATTTCTTCTCTGGAAAAATGTCTATTCCGGTCTTCTGCCCATTTTTTGATTGGGATGTGTGTTTTTTTTGGCTGGGGGTGGGTTTTTTTGTTTTTTTTTTTAGTTGAGTTGTATCTGCTGTTTATTTTGGATATTAACCCCTTGTCAGTCATATCATTTGCAATTATTTTCTCCCATTCTGTTGGTTGTCTTTTTAGTTTATTGATGATTTCTTTTGCTATGCAAAAGCTTTTAAGTTTAATTAGGTCCCATTTCTTTATTTTTGCTTTTACTTTGTCTTAGGAGACAGATCCAAAAAATATTGCTGTGATTTATGTCAGAAGTGTTCTGCCTATTTTCTCTTCCAAGAGTTTTATGATTTCAAGTCTTACATTTAGGTCTTTAATCCATTTTGAGCTTTTTTTTTTATATGGTATGAGATAATGTTCTCATTGTTTTTTAATACATGTAGCTGTCCAGTTTTCCCAGCACCACTTGTTGAAGAGACTGTCTTCTTTCCATGTATACTCTTGCCTCCTTTGTTATATAGATTAATTGACCATAAGTGCATGGGTTTATTTCTGGGCTCTCTTCTGTTCCATTGATCTATGTGTTTGTGCCATTTCCATGCTGTTTTGATTATTGTAGGGAAAGGAATTATTCTTAAGGAAACCTCTGAATATTATAATTACTCTCACAGCAGATTATATGTTGCTTTGAGGTAGAACTGGATCACCACTTTAAAAAATTTTTTTATCATTGGTATAAGATGTACAAATAATGAAATTCTGAGAAATTTTGAGAAATCTTAAAGAAGTAGTGCAAAGTAATAATTTTGCAATAGGAATTACAGCATTTTTTTTAAAAAGAAGATAACTGGAGATTTCCCTGGAGGTCCAGTGGTTAAGACTCCACGCTTCCACGGCAGGGGGCAGGCATCCAATCCCTAGTCCAGGAACTAAGATCCCACATGAGGCGCAGCATGGCCAAAAAAAAAAAAAAAAGGTAACTGTATTTTAGTACGTGAGCTCACTTTTTCTGTTCTTTACTTTCCATCTTTTCTTTTGCGCAGGAAACTAGTAGGGGTTTCTTTTGGCACACAGAATAATCCAAGAACCGTTGACCCCAGGTTTCCCACTAATTTTAGTGTAGATTGCTATGGTGCTCTATTTAGGAAAACCTGTCTTTATAGAGAAATGGATTCTTGTCCATCTCAGCTCATGCTATAACATCAGTAATAGCAGCAATGTAATATAAAAATAGTTGATGCAGTCTGTTGTTCAAATTTTTCTTTCTACTAATGTTTCTTTTTGTTATTCAACAGGTTTGATCTGTGGATGAAATGAATCATGATTTTCAAGCTCTTGCATTAGAATCTCGGGGAATGGGAGAGGTAAATATTTACGAATACTAAGAATGTATACCTCACTTTGATTATTTGAGCCATTGAGACTTGTTTTTTAACCGTAAATCTCCTTGAAAATAGTGGTTATATCTTCCAAATGATGTGGGCTTTTGAAATCTGTAGTTGTGGGATTTTCAGCTTTTTTTTTAAACTTTTAGCAGTAATTTTAGTGAGGTTATTTGTGTCTAGTTGATTTGATTGACCTGATTAGATAATGTCTTCTATTTTGGTAATGGACCATAATCACTTTGATCAGAAAAGAGCCTTCCTTGATCTTTGTCCTGCTGTTTTATATATGTATGCTATGTTTGCTTTAGCCACACTTAATTGTTCACTGTTCTTTCTTACAAAAATTTCTCCTTGTTCATTGTTTGCTTAATAAACTTCTAATCCTCTGCAGGACTCTACTGAAAAAGACTCTTAATTGTCCCATTGATATCTGCAGTAAAATTAATTACTTCCTCATCTGACTTCTCATGGATCTTTGTACATACTTTTATTATATTACTGGTTACAGTTTATTTGTTTTATATTAGTCTCCTCTGTAGATTGTTAGCTTTGAATGACTAGGGCACAGTGGGCACTCTAAAATTTTGGCTTTTATCAGTCCTGTTAATCTATGATTTTCATTGGGGCATCCCATTTAACCTCACCATTACATAATTTAAGACATCAAAAGTACTTAGTTTTCCATATACTTTATGAATATTTAGAAAACTTTAATTGATTATGAAAACCCTTGCCGTCACATTTTTGTTTTGTCATGTTCTGTAGTACTAACATAGTGTGGACTTTGATAATAGAAAATAACCATGAACAGACCTAAGATGTGTAATTAACTGCTTGCTCCTGGAGATTATTTTACTTTGGTAGACCTTCATGAGACTCACTCCATCCAATGCTGTGCTCTTCAGATGCAGAAAAAGAGTCCAGTCACTCTTCTGGGCCACAAGAGGGCACCCTGCAGCTAGCTAACCCTCCCCTTCTTCAGAACAGCGTTTTCCAAAGAGTTTGTCATTTTCAGAGGACTGATTTAAGGGTGAGTTAAGGTGCTTAAGCATAAGTATTGCCAAAGTAAACTTGTTAGTCCAGCGCTTAAGGTAAAACTCTGGGCCCTAAGAAAATTTGAGAGAGGGAATAATTTTTTAGCTAAAAAAGAACCTTGCAGCTTCACTGCGGTGCAGTGGCGGCTTAGGTATTATTTACACTATGGGTGAATAAGAATCAGCAGTTGAAAAGGGCTTTTGTTTTTTTCCCTGTTACTTGTTTTCTTTGGTCTTTAGAAAGCAGAATAACATATCTTAAAAGCAGGTTTGAACAGTGCTTCAGCCTAGTCTGTGACAAACTTGAACTTGATTTTCTTAAAGACCAGACAAAGTCACACCCTTACCTTGATTTGTTTAGACCCCACGACACTTTACTTTGCAGATCTACATTGTGTATGTATTTACAAATTGGCTCTTTTTTTCTCCCTTTTTAAGTAGTATTTGACAAACCCAAAGACATGTTGGCAGTTTTAAAAATAAATGTCATGATCAGAAACAGTAGTTGAGAGAGTTTAGGTATTTGGAGGGTGGAGGGAGGGGTATTTGAGGTTTCTGGAGAAGAGACGCTGGTTTTAATAGCATGTTAAATGATCTAAGCTTAAATCTAGGCTTTTCTTAATGGAAATGTCAGATATGCAGAGTAAAAATGGCTAGGGTTAGGCTGTCTGGTTGTTGGCAGGTAGCAGCAGGTCAGTGCTTCTGTGACCTTCATCTATTAAAAATGTATTTTTAAATAAGCTGTTACTCACTAATTAAGTTTTTTTCTTAACAGTTTACCAACTAATTCTGTTACCTCTAAGAGATAGCTAAGAAACCTATTGAGGTTTCTGTCTCTGGGTTCTCTCTCCCACAAGCCTTTCTATCTTTCCTCATCTCGCAGGCAGCAGGGAACCTTCTGGGATTTCCTTCTTTGCCTGTCTCTCTCTCACCAGTCTTCTCCTCCTTTCCTGACAGGTGAGGTTTTTTGTTTTATCCCAGAATTCATTCATTTTAATAACCTAAAAGCAGCCTTGAGTTTCTGGCTCTTGAGTTTTCTAAAATGGCTTGTTTATTTTTTTTAATGTGACATCCTTTTCTAATATATTGCCCTATCTTGACTTTTTCTTTAAAAATAAAGCTTTACTTATTATGTCTTAAGTTGCTGTAAATCTATAATGTACAAAGCACTGCATTACATACAGGGTTATTTTCAAATGTACTGGGTTATGTACATCATGATAGCTTTTACTGACTCATCATCGGAAGGGTGGTTTCTTCTAGTTGTTCATCCAGAATAGGAACAGATTTGTATTCATCCATTCATAAACTCATCCTTTCCGATTTTTTCCATAGCACATTTTTGTCAAAAGGCCTAACAGTTTGTGTTATGTCACATGGCTTAAAAAGAGCAAAGCTAACCCATAGGCGGTTGAACTCAGCTTCATTAGTAAGGTTTTTTAAAACTGTACTGCAGAGACACATACCTATTTATTTTTATACATGAAAATTAAACAGGAACTTTGTGTGTGTGTGTGTGTGTGGAAAAAGAGGCTCCTGGCTGAAATTCTTTAGGGAACCCAGAATTTAACTTTAAATCACTGAGTTAATGTGTTTTGGGGGAGTATTTTCATAGCTTAGTATGATAAAGCTCCCTCCTTTCTTTTCTGACACAGTAATATTTAAAGAAAACATTAGAGAAAATTTATGTACTAAGATCCCAGGTAGTATAGTGAAGTGGAAAATGTACTGGAGAGAAGAGTAAGGAGACTTCTGTTTTCTCTCAGATCTATCACTAGTGCTATATATTTCTCTCAGATCTATCACTAGTGATATAACACTAGTGATCTATCACTAGTGCTGTATCACTAGTGAGAAAGACTGACTTCTTTGAAGGTAGTAATAAGAATAGCCTTTTGTATGAATCACATATATCTCCCAAATGCTCTAGCTCTGATCTGAGCTGTTAGGGATAACTGGAATGTAAACCAGCTGTTTTAAATAGCTGATTATCGTTAATGTTTGTAAATCCCTATCTTAGACATTCTATCATAAACTTTATCCACTCTAATGAATTCCCACATTATATAGTCTGAATATCTTGATAACATCTTGAACTGTTTTATTTTTTTCATTATGGCTAGTCGTGGCCTAATAACTGAATATTTTTAGAAATATTGATGAGTTAGACTATGATTGGAAAGAACCATCTTCTGTGGTAGTTAAGTGTAAAGAAAATGGGCTTTAGAATTAAACAGTTATGGTTTCAGCTTCTAATGCTGCCACTTACTAGCTACATATGTAATCTTACATGTAATCTTGGATAGTTTATTTAACCTCTGATTCTGTTTCCTTATGCAAAATGTGACTTTATTAGGCAGCTGTTTTTTATTGATGTAAGTAGTGTAGTTTCATGATCCCCCTAGGATACTCAAACTAAAAAAGAAGGCAAACAGCTATAGACAAGATTTTTGTAATGAATACTCTTACAATCATTTAAAATAATCAGCCAGTTAAATGTTGCTGGCCAGCGTGTTACTCATGTTTTAGAATATTAAAGGATTCATACTTTTCGTAGTGAAGATACGTAATATGTATGTTTGTCACGTGCTAGATGCTGTTCTAAGTAGTTTACTTATATTATTTCATTATTGCCTCATAGAAAACTCTATAACAGTAGCTTTATTATTATCCTTACTTTACAGATGAAGAAACTGAGGCTCAGAACAGTTACTTAACTGGCCCAATACCAAGTAAACAGTGCTTGAAGAGCAGTTTGAACTCTTGAGTGCCTTGACTATTTACAGTACTGCTTCCCATTGGAAGTGATGACATCTAATAATATTTGCTGCTGATATTAAGGGATATTGGGAATGTAGAAGATTCGGGGAAGTAGTATGATTTGAAAACATTAAGTATTGATATCTTTCATTAACGGAAAAGATGAAAGTCTGGAAAAGCACCATTCTGGAGTTCCCTTGTGGCTGTTGTTTTCTACACACTTGGTTATTAGCATCTATGCCTGCCTATCTTTTATGAACTTCCATTGTAAATAGAGTCACCTTACATCCTAATTTGCCCAGACTGTCCAGATACGTGTTTTCGTGGCATAATTGTTAATAGCACTCCCTTTCTCAAACGTGTCCCAGTTTGGATGTTATATGAACGCTATAATGTAGACATAGAGCCTTCAAGTTCTTTTAATTCTTAGGATTATATTAATTTGCTTGGCTTGGTGATTTTACATAACAATTTGTATTAGAAAAATCTGAAGTGTAAGTGCACCTCACAGTATAAATTCTAGCAGGAATTTTAATAATTATTTATTTTGCGGTAGTATACTATGGTGTTGACTGATTTCTTTGGAGATGGAAAAGGGCAAGCCATAAATGCCTCTTGAAGGAAAGAACTAATAAAATGGTGGATAGTGGAGGGATGAATTTGTATGTCCACCCAATGATTTCTGAGTTGGAAGGATGGAGGAGTAGGCTGACAAGAAATACTGAGTTGCTTGACCTTGGTTTAGAGCTTTTGTGAAGTAGGGAACTAATATGAAACAGTATTGGATAATATGTTTTACAGATCTTCAAGATCTCTTAGCCCTTGTTTTTGTGCTCTCCCATTTCTACTATAGTAAAAGAGTCTCCAGGGGCAAAACACTACTTTTATTGCTATTCCAACCTTTGTACCACTTAATCTTTTCTTTTCTTTTCTTTTCATTTCTTTTCTTTTTAACTGTTCTATCCTGGATATCCTGAATTGTTGCCTTCCCCTATATTTAGTCCATTTTAACTTAATTCTTGGTCACAAGCCAGTAGTTTCTCTAAAAATATTTGAAATCAGTGTCTGTACTGTCACAGCTGTTTCTAGAATGGTGATAAGGGCCTTTGTTAGGAAAAGTGTCAATTTTATTAACTGCTAAATTGTTTGCCAGTCCGTGATAACTTATAAATGTTTGCAAAATGAAGAGACATTCATAGCCCAGTGCCTGGCAGAAAGTAAGCACACTGGGTAAGTGCTTGACATAGACTTCCCCCGCCCCCAGTTTTACAGTTTGGGTGTCAAAGCAGTGATCTATGAACTACTACTGTACTACATGGACTCTTATCCCGAAAGACTGGAATAGGCTCCTCAAAAAGATTCTATTATTTCTCTTACCTCAGAAGATTAGTTTGTTTCAGCCGCTTCTATGTCTGTAATAAATGCTTCTACTAAGTTGTTATAACTTCATTTCTGATTTCTTATTTGTTATCCTTATTTTGCTGTTAAAACATTTTTCTTTATGAAGTATAGGATAAAAGCATTATTTGCTCAGGAGCCATTTCCTTCTGCCTGAAATGGCTTATTTATACAGTACTTTAAAGGGATTAACTTGGGTTTTACTATGAATAAATGTTCAATTATTTAAATATATCAAGTGCAGTGTTTTAGTACTGCATTATCAGATTTACATTTTGTTTGAATATTTTCATGAAACTTTTATAGTGAGATTTTTAAAAATCGCAGCAACAGAGGTTGTATTTTACCGGGATCTTTATTAGAGCAGATTATTGTTTTAAATGTCTATACTTTAGGGAATTCCCTGGTGGTCCAGTGGTTAAGGCTCCGCCCTTCCACTGCAGGGGCACAAGTTCGATCCCTGGTCATGGAACTAGGATCCCTCAAGCCGTGCAGCGTGGCCAAAATAAATAAATAAAATCTTTGAAAATAATAAAAATAAGTAAATAAAATGTCTATACTTTAAATACAAATCGTTTGCAGCTCAGGAAGGTCCTAACATGCAAAAAGTTTTCTTTCTTAAAATAGCAGTAAAATTAACAATATTTAGTTTAGCAAAAGATCCTAGGGATATATGCCCAAATTGAATTTTCCCTCCTCCCTCCAAAGCCGCTTATCCTGTTTTTTTTCTGTTTTGGTCAGTAGTATCATTTACCTCATTACCCACATTTTAAACTTTTATTCTTTTTATCAACCTCCCCTTATTTTTTTTTTTTAATATTTATTTGTTTGTTTGTTTATTTGGCTGTGTCGGGTCTTAGTTGCAGCATGTAGGATCTACGTTGCAGCGTGTGGGACTTTTTAGTTGCGGCATGCAAACTCTTAGTTGCGGCATGTGGGATCTAGTTCCCTGACCAGGGATCGAACCCAGGCCCCTTGCATTGGGATCTTGGAGCTGTAGCTGCTGGACCACCAGGGGAGTCCCAGACCTCCCCTTATTTTTATTCATATCCTGTTGACTCTCCTGAATGTTTCTGAAATCCATTTTATTTTCTCAGTTCTTTCTGCCAGTACCTTGTTTCAGTTCTTGTTGTCTTGGCTCTGTTGTAATTCTCCTTAATGATTTCTTTGCCTCTAGTCTAGAATATCCATTATTCTTAAAACTTACAACTTGAATTGTTTTCTGAAACACAGTGTCACTCTTGCCATCCTCTCTTGAGTCCCTGTTGCTTCAATGTAATATACTATTGGTATTTCTTTAGCATGTCTTTGAGGTTCCTCATAGTCTGCCTAGATAGCTTTAACAACATCAGCTTCCACATCTGTTCCTCCATCTCACACCCTATTCTACAAACTGCATTTTCTCAAGTTGTGCCTCTGTTCATAATTTCTTGTGTCCTCCCCACCTTCCATTCACATTTTAAACCTCCAACACACATACAGTCTTATCTCTCAGACCCAATTCAGGTTTCACTAAGTTCATTTTATTATGGTTGGTTTATATTTGTGAGCTCTCTGAAGATAAGGTCACCAGGCCCTTAAGGAGGCAAACACAGGTAATTTAGTGTGATAAGTGTAGTAATAGAAGTATATACAGGTTTGATTATGAGGACCTAATTATGGGCTGAGAGGGATGGGTGTCTTACAAATGCTTATTTAAATGTCAAATGCATGTTTTAGAAACCAGTCTGTTCTTTTCAAACAAACATATCCTCAGTTTGCCTCCTCTGAGTGTCAGGAAAGGTAGAGAGGGGAGACCTGGATGAACGTTAAAGTCTCATTAGGAATTGGCCAAATGTACATTTTGAATCATCATTGAATGGTTACATCAACACAATTTTTATACACTTGTGTATGTTACAGTATAGGATAGGGCACAGGGCTTTGACATTGTTACCTCAAAAAGTATTTAAGGGTCTTTTCTATGTGTCTCTTCTGCCATCCCATAGCTTCCTGATTTGGGATCAATAGATTGTTAGTATTGAGGACCTAGGAAGAATTGTGTAGTTCACCTCCATTACATTGTGAAGTAAGAATGAAAATTTTCTATCATTGAAGCTGTAGGATAGGAGGTGATCCAAGGGCAATACTTGGAAGTAAAGGAAAAATTTTAATCATTTGTTTAGATATTTTTATTGTATTACTGTATTAAGAAGTTTAGTCTTTTGAAAAAAATTATAAAAAATATCACATGACAGTAAAACCATTTGAAAAATGTAGAAAAGTCTGAAGTCGACTTTTCAGGTCTAGAATTATTAGAGCCAGTATCTAAGCATAAGTGGGGAGTTATTGTTAACTGGACAAATTAAGAAATAGGTCATCTGAATTTTCATTAGCATTGAAAACTAACTTGTGCCTGTTGGTGGTAAGTTTACTTTCCTCTATGTTTTAGCTCTTTGTAATTAGAATAAAATTTAAATACAATATTTTTTTCCCTTCCAAATAGCTTTTGCCTACCAAAAAATTTTGGGAACCTGATGATTCAACAAAAGATGGACAAAAAGGCATATTTCTTGGAGATGATGAATGGAGAGAGACTGCATGGGGAACTTCTCGTAAGTTATTGGTGTATGTGTGAGAGTTCTGAATTTGTTGAATACTTGAATTTTCTTTTAACCCTGCCCCCCAGACAGTATTTGGAGAAACTTTGCAGTATCTGTGAGGATTTCATATATCCTTATAATGCACATTTTCTTATGTAAAGTAACTCATATCTAACGGTCCACTTATTGATTAGGAATGTCTGTCACAATAAGATTTTATTAAGAAGTTTTATTTGAGGTTAAACTCTGATTATAAAATTCTGAATTTCAGTTAAAATAGAGGACACATTAACCATAGGAATTTTTAAGCTTGAATTGTATTAATGGACAGTGACTGATTTATTTAATTGCAGCTCAGTCAAGCTTTATTAGACGTCAGCCACACCCACAAAGGAAGTAAACCCCCTTAGTAAGGTAGAATTCCCAGAAAGGGAGCAGACTTTGAATGTTTTTGATATCCGTAAGTAGTGAAGAGAGACATAGGTCCAAGAAACTCTTAAGGGAAAAGGAACTGGGGTGTAAGGAGTATAACTCACAGGGGTGATAGTATTTATTGGTAAATTAAAGAGCATAGTTATATTCTTAAAATAGTACTGATTATATTTTTAAATGTTTCTGACTAGTAAAATTTGAGATATACACATGGAACTTTGAACATGTATTTTACAAATAAGTTTCCCTTTGTAACTAAGTTTAATGCAGCTTACTAAAGCTATACAAAATGATCAAAGTAATATAAAAACAAATTTCTGGATGATAATTATCAACTTAACCTTATATTTTGGGTGTAAATTACCAGGTACTTTTTTATTCTCCAAATTATTAAAAAGATTTTTAATTCCTATATAGTCTTAAATTTTGTTTTTAAGGGTAAAATAATTTTTTTAAGTTAGGAAAAGCTGGAAAATTTTAGTGATTAATACTGTTTTATAGTCAAAACTGAAAAAGATTGAAAACTTTGCTAACTACTAAATTAGACTAAAATACTGGGAATTTTCTTTGATTTCAAACAATATGTAATATAATATGCCAGGTTTGGAGAATACAAAGATAAGTGAGATATATGATCCCCATCCTCAAGGAATTTTTTTTTCTGGATTTGTATTAACCTATATAGATTGCACTCATAAGGACTAGGATACATTTTTCCCACAAAAGGCACTTTCTTTGCTAAAATAATGTGCTTGAAAACTTGGTTGATAGACGTGTTTGGTTTTTTATTTTGAAAGTTGAATGGTTAATTGCTCTATTTACCAGAACCAAAATGTTTTAAAGCATTCCAAAGCAAAACATCTTGAGCACAACATGGTAATGAGTGATATTTTCAAGATGGATGGTGGGGAAATATCTTTGGTATGTTATATTTGGAGGACAACTAGTACCAGCAATAAAACATTTAAGCAACTGTTTATATATTCCTGATGTATCTTTTTAGTGTCAAGTTTATAATTTTAGTTAATTCCTTGTACCACTCCCTCTTCCAACTTAACTTTTTTAGTTGTACAGATAAAATTTTGAAGATGAGTATTAGTCTTTACTAGGAGAAATGAGAAAAATAGAAATGAATGGATTATTTTGTTTACTGAACAAACATTTATTGAATGCCAAGCATGTACAAATACGAATAACACATTCCTTGTCCTAAAAGAATTGTCATTCTAGGATTCTTTCCATGACTACAGGAGATTTTATCATACACATATTTCCTTCTCAGCTGAACTGAGTTACTTGTAATTGTTAATTTCGTTGTGTTCTCCTGCACTTTTAGGCCTTAGAGAAACCAGGATGTTCAAACCGAAATGCTCTTTCCACCCCCATTTTCACCTGTTTTTTGCTCTCTACTCTTCATATCACTTCTTTGGGATTCACTCTAAGACTGGGAAGAATTGATAGATGCCCTTTCTTTCTGTTCCCCATAGTATCCTGGGTTATTTTTATTGAAGTGCTTTTACTCTATTATGATTGCCTCTTGTTACACCTATAGTCTCTTTTGAAGTCAGGGACTGTTTGTTCTTGGATTCCCCATACATAGCACAGTGCCCAGCATAGGAGAGACAGTAAATCAACATTTAAACTGTGAATGAATGGGTGAATGACTGAATGAAAAAATATAATGACTAATCTCATGGATAAAGGTACTGACATGGAAGTGTTTTAATATGGTTTAACAAAAGTACCAGTCATTTAAAAATTACTGCAGTTAATAAAATGATGAGTGAGTATACCTCTGTGATAGTTCAACCCTTTGAGGATGATGCCTAGTATTTAGTGTGGTACGTGTTCACATATGAGCCAGATATAAATTGTGGCTTATTGGTTCCTTTTTAAAATTTTTTTCTGCAAATCTATGTGACTCTTCCTCAAATGTTTTATTATGTTTGTATCTTCTTTGCTTTCAGATCTTAAGTATTGCTTTTTCTTTTTGTCACAAAAATATGTAGAAAATGTATTCGTACCATATGGATGAATTTTTTGTTAAAAATAAATGGAAAACTTTTAGACTAGAAGGTGTTTTTTAAAAAATCTTAAGGGATACTTAATTTTTTATACCAAGAATAGAAAATTCTGTGATATTACTGGTTTTTCTAAACTTAGTCATTTGTGTTTATAGCAGTACAGCCGTGTGTTCTGAATCTGTCCAGTACGAAACTGTGAGCTTGAGAAGTGCCTCTGCCAGTTTAGAAGTTACTTTTATTTCAGGTTTTATCTCTAAAGTTTTTTGTTTTGAATTGTTTAGAACTTTTTAATAAGATGCTTACAGGCAGTGGAGATGTCAAGTTAGTTTCTATCTCCATTGAACTTTGGGTTTGACTGTTCTTCACATAGGCTTTTACCTGCCTTTTAGCAAATGGCTTTCTTTTTTTTTTTTTTTTTTTTTTTTTTTTGCAAATGGCTTTCTTAATCTGTATTCTCAAGAAATGTGCCCAGGCCAGTGAGTCTCAACAGACTCTAGATCTTTTTATAAGGATTACAGTAATATTCAAAATAAAACAATATGCTGATTTTTCTTACTTTAGTATATTAATTCATGTAAATACATTTTGTTAGCTTAAAAGTACGAATTTGTAATTGTGTTCTTTCTTCCAAACAGACCATTCAATGTCCCAGCCTATTATGGTACAGAGAAGATCTGGACAGGGTTTTCATGGAAACAGTGAAGTAAATGCAATATTGTCTCCGCGATCAGAAAGTGGAGGCCTTGGTGTGAGCATGGTAGAATATGTATTAAGTTCTTCTCCTGCTGATAAATTGGATTCTCGATTTAGGAAGGGAACTTTTGTAAGTATTTTGAGTAAAGAAAGGTTTTTAAATTGCTTGATTGTTATTTGGTTGTCCTTAAGCCAGTTTCTTTTTCTGGCCCTTCCTAGAACTAAAGGAAATTTCATAGCTATTGGTGCTCTTGTTTTCTTGTCTTGGCCACTTGAAATACATGAAATGGTAGAACCACTGGGAATATTTCTAATCTTAACCATGTTACCAAAAAAACCCATATTAATTAAAAAACAAAATTTGTAAGATTAAAATTGCATATTCATGGTAGTACTTGATATGAAAGTAAAAAACAAAATCATCTGTGCATTAAGTAGAATTTTTATCTGATTTGTGGTGTTACTGCTTTTCCAGCACCGCTATAGTTAAGGTTGCCTTAGCCCTTCTGTTATAAATCACTGGTTTGTACTCAATTTTTTTGGCCTTTTATAAATTAGTTGACTACGAAATTAAAATAAGATTCAATGTTTTTATTGTTTACATGCACTATAGTATAGTTTTAGGTCACCTCATGGTGCCTTTTTTTGTGTTCTATTAAATATTCAGAATCAAACAGACTCTTTTTCCTCAGGGCACTAGAGATGCTGAAACAGATGGACCTGAGAAAGGAGATCAAAAAGGCAAGGCTTCTCCATTTGAGGAGGACCAAAACAGAGATCTTAAACAAGGAGATGATGATGATTCTAAAATAAATGGCAGAGGTTTGCCAAATGGAATGGATGCCGATTGCAAAGATTTTAAGTAAGATTTTAACTTTCTCAAGAAGAAAAGCATATCTCTTTAGGGATTATTGCTACTAGCTGATGTGACTGATGTAGACATTTTTCCAATTTTGGTTTTTTTATTTCCCTTTGTACCTTGTATTAATCTGGAGGAAGATTTAAAATTTTTTGTAAGGAATATTAGTTAATGATTATGTGCCATTTTTTAAAAAAACAATTCTTTAAAGTCTCTAAAACAATGCATTCCATTGAAGGAATAATGTTAGAAGCTGCCGTTACCTTTCTGCTAATATGGTAGTCTAAATTTTAACTGTTTTCTCCCTGCTAAAATTTAGTGAATTTTAGGTTTAATCTGTGAGTTTTCTTGGCAAACTCTTCTTGGGTTTGCTCTTGAGCACCTTTCTGTAGAGTTTCCTCTTCTATCCCTGTATTGCATCTCCTGTCCCCGCTTTTACTCTGAGTTTGTGCTAATACTTAATCTTGCTGAAATTAGGAAGGGGGGGAACATATTAGAGACTTCCAAAGTTAGTTTTAAGTTCAGAATTTAAGTTCAGTTGCAGATTTTTTATTGTCTCTTTATGACAAGTAATTGTTTCTTCTAACCTTTGGACTTGGATTAGGCAGTGCACATTTATCTAAATATTAGGGTGTTGTTTCTTCGTACAGGGAGTTGTTTCTTCATACTGATTTCCTATACTTTATACTTCAGTAGTCAGTTGCCTTGGGGCCTATACCTGAAAATAAGCTGTTTCTTTGCGATCTTGTGAACCATGGAATATCAGTTAGTTGTAGGTACATGTTTACGTTTATTGCCTTTAATTATCAAAAGCAGACTAACAATGCTTCTTAAAAACAGTGCCATTTCTATCTGTTGTAAATACAAAAAAGCATCCAAAACCAGTAAACCTCTTTTGACAAGAAATTAATGCTATTCACTTTGTTTTTAGGACCTAATTCTGATTTAGCGCTTCTGCTATTACTTAATCTATGTTTTAGTCAAGGGTATGCATTTAAAACTGAGTTGACTATAAACCTGCAGAGTATACATTTATAATTGAAGTGTTAATACACCGTTAACTATAGCAAGAAAATAGCACCACTCATAGCATAATGACTTTTTTCTATTGTATCCTCTACTTTTTGCTTTTAGAGTTGTTTTGTATGAGAGGCTATACTTCTTCATATTAATATGAACTTTACATTCAATAGCATTCTAATTTTATTCTGTTTAAGTTTGGGGTATGTATTTAAAATTGCTTATAAAATGTTTCAGATACAATATTGTCTTCAACAATATAAAGCCATTTCAAACTAATAGCTGTGGTCATCTGGTCATGGCAACACATCATTATTATGTACATTAACTGATACATCATCAACATATATATATATTATTGGAGTAGAACTGAAAGGAATGAAAGAACTATAGCAGGCTTTCTTTTTTCTAATTGGCTGACTTTAAAGAGGACCCTTTCAGTTTTATTTTTTTCTTCCCCTATATTCTGAATGAAAAACAAGCCTTGGGATTATTCATATGAAAAATTAGGTGTGGATAAAGGGGAAAGGAATTTGAAATTTCTTCTGATGTTGCAAGGACAATGGTTAATTTTGAAATAAAATGTAAGTCTGCCTAAATATCTGGAAAACAATTCTTGTAATTAAGCAATTGCTCTGTGAAATGTTCTGTACATGTTAACAAATTTATCCCAACGTGAAGCACCTGAAGTTGGGGTCAGTTACATAGGTGTAACAACTGACATTGAAAGCCAGGTAAAATAGTTATTGCCATTTATTTAATGTACTTATATTTGAATATACTATGAACTGATGGTTCCAGAACAGACTTGTTTCTTGTGAGGGAAAGGATCTTACATAAAATACTTCTGTAGAAGGAAAGAGACTGTAAATGAGAATTAATTATGTCAAGAAATAAAATGAAAATAAAGTTTAGACTGTGAAGGATGTTGATAAAAAGAGAAGAGTCGGTGCTTAAAATTTAGTCCAATGTTAATAAATTTCTTCAGAAAATTAAGAAGGCTAGTCAGTGGGGAAAGTTGCTTTTTGTGTGTGTAAGATTATATTTTTCATTGATGTGCATACTTAATTTTTGATTAATATGTTATACATTTCTATTCTCATGATTTAAACTGAAACAATTTGGTATGATAAAGATGGTTTTTGGAGAGCTCACAGAAGGTTTTCACAAATAGTCTTTTTGTTCTTGTTATTTGGAACCACAAGGTCACCTCTTCAGTCTCAGTAAGGAAACTAAGGCCTGGAAGATGAAATGATTTGCTCAAAATAATACTTAAAGATAGAATCAGGAGTCAGCTTTCTGTCTTGGTTCACTGGCCTTTTCTGTCATATTGTGTATTTTACACCCTTAAGTCATGAAGGCCATATGATTCTTTATGGCCAGTTTTTTTTTCTGAAATATTAAGCAAGATGTTAGGAAAATTATGTGCTGGTGGACAGGATGGGAGTATGGTAGGCGGGTTTTGGTTTTCAGCCTTCCCATATTTGTCACTTGATAGTCTGCTGTTCATACCTACGATTCATTTTGTCTGATTTGAGACAAAAGTTTTGGGTAGTCTAAGCTTAAATTGTGGTATTGTCAAATTTCCTTATCTGTAAAATTGAGTTATATCTTTATGCTATTCAAATCGGGGACAGTGGTCACTAATGATATTTAAAAAATGAAACCATGTCAGCTCTTAAGAGGAGGCTAGATTAAACAGAAAAAAAATGTGATAAAGTAGAATGGTTAGTGACCTAGGGTGCCTAATTTGCCCTCTGTGTTTTACAGCCATTTGTTTTTTCATGATTTTCCTACTTTCCCATTTCACCTTTTGACATACTTGTTACTTTTATTCATTTCTGTTTTGTTTACATAGTCGTACTCCTGGAAGTCGTCAAGCCTCTCCAACTGAAGTAGTTGAGCGCCTGGGCCCCAATACTAATCCCCCAGAAGGATTGGGGCCTCTTCCTAATCCTACAGCTAATAAACCACTCGTTGAAGAATTTTCAAATCC